>NC_089840.1:293703352-294035633 GCF_035609145.1 Eleutherodactylus coqui | reverse complement strand
CAACTTCATGACGGCCCCTGTGGGAGCTGCAGGGATGAACCTGTTAGATTCCGGCATAGTAGTTTGTTTAGTGCATCGTTAGCCATCCATCAAACGGATCTTGAGGACCGAGGTCCTGCGTCCGCCTGCTCTCATCTCTGTGCAGGGGTTTCGCAGCCGCAGTGATGTCACATTAAACTTGTGCAGTCGGTGCTCCATTCATTTCAGTGGGGCTGACGGAAACACACAAGCGCTTGCTGCTGGGCCGTCTCCACAGACACATTTAACATAAATGGAGCAGCAGCGTATTTATGTAACCATCGCTCCATTTATTCTCCTCACTGTTAGGGATGCAGTAAGCCTGCAGTGCGGAGGACGGGGTACATCGAACCCCCATTCTTTGGATCAGTGGAGGAGGAAGGTCTCAGCAGTGAGACGCCCGCTGATCAGCTAGTTATTCCTAATCCTTCGGATATAGGATAACTTGTAATTCTGGTACAAACCCATAACTCTATAGGATGTACTGTTATGTCCTACAGCATCGGGGAATGTATGAAGGGAGATCTCCCCCCATACAACGCGTGTGCTGGCTGTTTATTACAGCTGACACCTGCCGGCAACAACTCCGATAAGCTGTGCTGCTGATTGGAGCTGTTAACTCTTTAAAAGCCGCTGTCAATTCTGACAGCGGCCTTTAAATCCCTCAGCCAATTTTCAGGGCTCCGTACGGCACCCCGCAATGAGATTACAGAGAGTGGTGCAGGTGTCATGGCAGCCGGGGGCCTTCTGAAAGGCCACAGGTCTGTCATGACAGAATACCTATCAAGCAATGCCCGTGGGGTAGCTTGATAGTATTATGTAATGCTGTGGAATTACATTATACTGCAAAAGCGGTCAAAGCATCACAAGCTGTGGTTCCCTCTGGGGACTAAAAACAAAAGTAAAAATAAGGTTAATAAAGTATCACTAATTATTAAAAAAAAAAAAAGTAATAAAGTTTAAACCCCTCCCCCTTTTGGCCATATTTATAATAAAACAATCACAGAAAACAGCCATATACTTACTGATACAGGAGGGCAGACCTGTGCACCACCTCAGCATGCAGGCAGCCAAATGAGGGAGCCATTACATCTGTGGAGGACCCCGATGAGACCGCCACTCACACAGCCTGCTATATGGGGGGGGGGGCTGCTTAGTGTATACTCCCACACAGAGTAGTAAATACAGGGTGTCAGACCTTCTCATACATGTAGTGCACCATGCAACCTATTACTGATGCCATATCAGTTTGGCGGGCTGCCTGGCACCCCAAAAGGTGGACCACAGTGGTACTGACACCCCGGGCTCCCCCAGCGCCTACAAGCTGCACTGCATGTAAATAATACATAATAAATGCAAGGTATTAGATGGATTGTGGCCAAAATACTTGAGCTCACAAGCCAACGTTAAGGCTCATGTCTGCCCTCCGGTGTCAGTAAGTATATGGCCGTTTTCTGTGATTGTCTGTTTTTATATTTCCCTTTCAGTGATATATTTATAATAAGATTATAATAAAACAAAAATACATATTTGGTATCGCTGCATCCGTAAAAGTCCGAACTATCGAAGTAACACATTATTTACCCCGCACGGTGAACGGCGTCAGAAAAAATGCCAGAAATGCGCTTTTTCAGTCAGCCTGTCTCCTAGAAAAAATGCTATAAAAAGCGACCAAAAATCGTATGTATTCCAAAATGGTGCCAACGCAAACTACAGGTCGCCCCGCAAAAAATGGGCCCGCGCACAACTGTGCTGATCGACAAATAAAAAAGTTGTTGCGGTTAGAAGTCGGCAGCAGAAAATAATTAAAATACTTAAAATAATTAAATTAAAAGTAGAACAGCAAAAAAAAAACTGCATAAATTTGGTATTGTAGTAATCGTACCGACCCGTAGAATAAGGTTATCAGGTCATTTTTGTTGCAGTTTGTGCTCCGTGGAAACAAGACGCACTGAAAGATGGCGGAATTTTGTGTTTTTTGGGTTTTTTTCCTCATTTTACTCCACTTAAAAATTTTTAAAAGTTTTTCAGAACATTAAATAGCAGCATTGAAAAATCCAATTCATCCCACAAAAAACAACAAGCCTCAGACATCTACGTCGATGGATAAATAAGAGAGTTACGATTTTTTAAAAGGGGGGAGGAAAAAACGAAAAAAAAAAAAAAAAAGCGCCACGTCATTAAGGCGTTAAAATTGTATACATTTTTTTCCATATATGCGATCTGTACATCACATTTTTAATGTAATTAGCCCCTTAAGCAGGTTGTAGCGCTGCTTTAGGGTGGCCGGGAAAAACACTGCGCAGTACATACCAGTGCTAAACCAGCACAGCGGCCCCTTCATTCTCAGGATAGTGGGGGGTCCCAGAGGCCGGACCCCCACAGATCATAAAGTAATATCATACGAATGAGAAGCCATCACTTAACCCTTCAATGATGGCCCTACAACACCTTCTAAAGGGGAACCTGCCATGAGGTTCATACTGCCTGATACAATAGGCAGCATCCACCCAGGGCAGGTAGATACAGTGCGGGCAAATACCTCTTATTCTGGCATGCCTTGGCGTTGCAGAATAAACCCATTTTAGAAGATCCATTCTGAATGGCGCCTGGAGTCATCGGGGTGTCTTCCTGCTTGGATCACCTGTTTGTGTATAGATGATGCGGACGTGGTGACGGGTTCCCTTCAGGTAGGTTATGGCCACCATTACACCAGGGAATGTCACTCAGCTTGCCGCTTGTATCCCGGAGCATCCCCTACTTGTATCACCGCGGGTCGGGGGCTATAATGTACTTCTGTCCTCGGTGTGTTCTCACTCCTCTTCTCCCTCCGCAGTGTTGACCACATGACGTTGTTAGAGGGGGTCATTGTGTTGGAGGAATTCTGCAAAGAACTGGCTGCCATCGCCTTCGTCAAGTTCCACAGCTCCGCCACGCCCTGATGCTGCCCCTGCGGACTGTCGCCGCTGCATCTACGAGACCAAATTTTAATTATTTAATGTGTTTTTACTTTTTGGGGAGCGTAAAGACTTTCTTGGAAAGAAGGGAATTTGGACAGGAACCTCAGAGACGGCTTCTCCAAGCTGGCGCCGCACGAGCCCGAGACGTCGGCCGGGGAGTTATTTTCTGTTCTCCGTTACCTTATGTGTTTTACAGAAATTCTTATTTTTCTGGGATTTTACTGCAAGATCTTTGAACTTTGCATGCGTTTTATTTAAGAAGCCACAAACCAGGACTGACCGATGATGTCATCAGGTTTTCTGACAGCCGTGGGCGGAGTCTGCTCTTTCAGATCGTGTTTACATAAGAATACACTAAGTATTTTTTTCACTAAACATTTCGGGGCTCGGCGGCCGCACGGCGCGGTCATCCCGCGGTCCTCGTCTCTGTAACGTCCTATCTTCACCATATGGAGAACACAACGGGGGACGCAAAAAAGAAAAGGCCGCCTTTTGTATTTTAAGATTGTTACCTGCAAATACACTTTTTTTGGGGATGATGAACTCAACGTCTTTCATATTTCGGGTCTTTGTTTTATCCCGGCTTGTTGGGTGGAGCAGCATCTGATAGAGTGGATCATGTCCAATCCTTGTGTGTCACCGGCCATCGCCGCATCGTGCGACCTGACAGACGTGCCCGCGTGTATTGTGCTGTGGTGCCGCTCTCACCGCCTCCACACCGGCTGCTACATTCACCCCATTCTGATTTAAAGTTTTTTTGTTCCTTTCTTTTTTTTTATGTTATCGGCGCAAATGTGAGTGTTAGAGACACAAAGCTTATAAGAAGATAATATATTTCATGACCGGATGTCAATTATCTTATTGGTATATTTGCTTTCTGTATATATGTAATGTATAAATTGTATTATACGTGCATATAAAGTCATTACCAGGAGGCTCCCTGTTCGTATTCTTGTGTACGCTCCTCCAGAGATTTTGTATCTTCGCTCTACAGACAGTCAGTAGATATTTTTTCATTAGGTTCACAAAGCGCATCAGTTGCAGGTGGTTTATCCTGCATGTCCATAGTGTGACCGCTCTTACAGTAGAGGCTCCGTAGTGTGACCGCTCTTACAGTAGAGCTCCATAGTGTGACCGCTCTTACAGTAGAGGCTCCATAGTGTGACTGCTCTTACAGTAGAGGCTCCGTAGTGTGACCGCCCTTACAGTAGAGACTCCATAGTGTGACCGCTCTTACAGTAGAGGCTCCATAGTGTGACCGCTCTTACAGTAGAGCTCCATAGTGTGACCGCTCTTACAGTAGAGCTCCATAGTGTGACCGCTCTTACAGTAGAGCTCCATAGTGTGACCGCTCTTACAGTAGAGCTCCATAGTGTGACCGCTCTTACAGTAGAGGCTCCATAGTGTGACCGCTCTTACCGTAGAGCTCCATAGTGTGACCGCTCTTACCTTAGAGCTCCATAGTGTGACCGCTCTTACCGTAGAGCTCCATAGTGTGACCGCTCTTACCGTAGAGCTCCATAGTGTGACCGCTCTTACCGTAGAGCTCCATAGTGTGACCGCTCTTACAGTAGAGCTCCATAGTGTGACCGCTCTTACAGTAGAGGCTCCATAGTGTGACCGCTCCTACAGTAGAGGCTCCATAGTGTGACCGCTCTTACAGTAGAGCTCCATAGTGTGACCGCTCTTACAGTAGAGCTCCATAGTGTGACCGCTCTTACAGTAGAGCTCCATAGTGTGACCGCTCTTACAGTAGAGCTCCATAGTGTGACCGCTCTTACAGTAGAGGCTCCATAGTGTTACCGCTCTTACAGTAGAAGCTCCATAATGTGACCGCTCTTACAGTAGAGCTCCATAGTGTGACCGCTCTTACAGTAGAGCTCCATAGTGTGACCGCTCTTACAGTAGAGGCTCCATAGTGTGACCGCTATTACAGTAGAGGCTCCATAGTGTGACCGCTCTTACAGTAGAGGCTCCATAGTGTGACCGCTCTTACAGTAGAGCTCCATAGTGTGACCGCTCTTACAGTAGAGCTCCATAGTGTGACCGCTCCTACAGTAGAGCTCCATAGTGTGACCGCTCTTACAGTAGAGGCTCCATAGTGTGACCGCTCCTACAGTAGAGCTCCATAGTGTGACCGCTCTTACAGTAGAGGCTCCATAGTGTGACCGCTCTTACAGTAGAGGCTCCATAGTGTGACCGCTCTTACAGTAGAGGCTCCATAGTGTGACCGCTATTACAGTAGAGGCTCCATAGTGTGACCGCTCTTACAGTAGAGCTCCATAGTGTGACCGCTCTTACAGTAGAGCTCCATAGTGTGACCGCTCTTACAGTAGAGCTCCATAGTGTGACCGCTCTTACAGTAGAGGCTCCATAGTGTGACCGCTCTTACAGTGGAGGCTCCATAGTGTGACCGCTCTTACAGTAGAGGCTCCATAGTGTGACCGCTCTTACAGTAGAGCTCCATAGTGTGACCGCTCTTACAGTAGAGGCTCCATAGTGTGACCGCTCCTACAGTAGAGCTCCATAGTGTGACCGCTCTTATAGTAGAGGCTCCATAGTGTGACCGCTCTTACAGTAGAGCTCCATAGTGTGACCGCTCTTACAGTAGAGCTCCATAGTGTGACCGCTCTTACAGTAGAGCTCCATAGTGTGACCGCTCTTACAGTAGAGCTCCATAGTGTGACCGCTCTTACAGTAGAGCTCCATAGTGTGACCGCTCTTACAGTAGAGCTCCATAGTGTGACCGCTCTTACAGTAGAGCTCCATAGTGTGACCGCTCTTACAGAAGAGACTCCGTAGTGTGACCGCTCTTACAGAAGAGACTCCGTAGTGTGACCGCTCTTACAGTAGAGCGCCATAGTGTGACCGCTCTTACAGTAGAGCTCCATAGTGTGACCGCTCTTACAGAAGAGACTCCGTAGTGTGACCGCTCTTACAGTAGAGGCTCCGTAGTGTGACCGCTTTTACAGTAGAGGCTCCGTAGTGTGACCGCTCTTACAGAAGAGACTCCGTAGTGTGACCGCTCTTACAGTAGAGCTCCATAGTGTGACCGCTCTTACAGTAGAGCTCCATAGTGTGACCGCTCTTACAGAAGAGACTCCGTAGTGTGACCGCTCTTACAGTAGAGCGCCATAGTGTGACCGCTCTTACAGTAGAGCTCCATAGTGTGACCGCTCTTACAGAAGAGACTCCGTAGTGTGACCGCTCTTACAGTAGAGGCTCCGTAGTGTGACCGCTTTTACAGTAGAGGCTCCGTAGTGTGACCGCTCTTACAGAAGAGACTCCGTAGTGTGACCGCTCTTACAGTAGAGCTCCATAGTGTGACCGCTCTTACAGTAGAGCTCCATAGTGTGACCGCTCTTACAGAAGAGACTCCGTAGTGTGACCGCTCTTACAGTAGAGCGCCATAGTGTGACCGCTCTTACAGTAGAGCTCCATAGTGTGACCGCTTTTACAGTAGAGGCTCCATAGTGTGACCGCTCTTACAGTAGAGACTCTATAGTGTGACCGCTTTTACAGTAGAGCTTCATAGTGTGACCGCTTTTACAGTAGAGGCTCCGTAGTGTGACCGCTCTTACAGTACAGACTCCATAGTGTGACCGCTCTTACAATACATAGTAACATAGTATGTAAAGCTGAATGAAGACAATGTCCATCTAGTCCAGCCTGTCTATCCTACTGTGTTGATCCAGAGGAAGGCAAAAAATCCCAAGGCCAGAAGCCAATTAGCCCTTTTGGCGGAAAAATTCCTTCCCGACTCCCTAATGGCAATCAGACTGTTCCCTGGATCAACCCCTAATAGTTCCTACCTGCCTGTAAACCCGGATTGACACTTAACCTAAGATTTATATCCTGTAATATCCTTCTTCTCCAGAAAGACATCAAGTCCCCTTTTAAACTCCTCTATGGATTTTGCCATCACCACGTCCTCAGGCAGAGAGTTCCACAGTCTAACTGCTCTTACAGTAAAGAATCCCCTTCTATGTTGGTGATGAAACCTACTTTCCTCTAATCGTAGCAGATGTCCTCTTGTTACCGTCGTGGTCCTGGGTGTAACCAGATCTTGGGAGTGATCCTTGTGTTGTCCCCTCATGTACTTATACATGGTTATTTGGTCGCCTCTTAACCTTCTTTTTTCAAGAGTAAATAATCCCAGTTTTGGTGCCTCTCTGGGTATTCCAGTCCCGTCATTCCATGTATTAGTTTAGTTGCCCTTCTTTGTACCCCTCCAGCACTGTAACATCTTTCCTGAGCACCGGTGACCAGAACTGTACGCAGTATTCCATGTGAGGCCTGACAAGTGCCTTATATAGTGGAAGGATAATGTCCTCGTCCTTCGCCCCTATACCTCTTTTAATGCACCCCAAGACTTTATTTGCCTTTGCAGCAGCTGACTGGCATTGGTTACTCCAGTTTAGTCTATTATCCACTAATACCCCCAGATCCTTTTCCATATCACTTTTCCCTAGTGGTACCCCATTAAGTGTATATTGGTGACATCCGTTTCTCCTGCCCATGTGCATAGTCTTACATTCTTCAACATTGAACTTCATTTGCCATTTTTCTGCCCAAGCCCCCGGCTTATCTCGGTCCGTTTGTAGCCGCACATTGTCCTCCGGTGCATTAATTATATTGTATAATTTTGTGTCATCTGCAAATATTGATATTTTGCTGTGCAGCCCCTCTATCAGGTCATTGATAAATATGTTGAACAGAGTGGGGCCTAATACTGAACCCTGTGGCACCCCGCTAGCGACTGTGGTCCAATCAGAGTACGAACCATTTATTACCACCCTCTGCTTTCTATCATTGAGCCAATTTTTTCTCCACGTACACACGTTTTCGCCCAGTCCGAGCTGCCTCATTTTGTATATTAGCCTATTATGTGGCACGGTGTCAAAGGCTTTAGAGAAGTCCAGATATACGAGATCAATAGACTCTCCCAGGTCCAGCTTAGAGCTTACTTCATCGTAGAAACTGATCAGATTTGTTTGACATGATCAGCCCTTCATGAATCCATGCTGGTGAGGAGTTATTCCCCTAATCTTCTTGAGGTACTCATCGATGGCGTCTCTCAGAATCCCCTCGAAAATTTTTCCTGTTACTGAAGTGAGACTTACTGGCCTGTAGTTACCAGGCTCACTTTTGCTCCCTTTTTTGTAAATTGGAACCACGTTGGCAATGCGCCAGTCCAATGGTACTACACCGGTCTTGATAGTGTCTAGAAATATTAGGTATAGCGGCCTAGCTATCTCGTCACTTAGTTCCCTTAGTATCCTTGGGTGTAATCCATCTGGGCCCGGCGATTTATCAATTTTAGTTTTCTTTAGACGCTTCCGCACCTCCTCCTGCGTTAGGTATGAGATATTTTGGGAGGGGTTCGTTTTATTCCCCTGCATCTCGTGTGGCATTTCCTTTTCTTTGGTGAATACACTTGAGAAGAAACTGTTTAGTAGATTTGCTTTCCCTTCGTCATCATCAATGATTTCTCCTGCATTGTTTTTTAAAGGGCCAGCGCTCTCCCTGCAAATCCTTTTGCTGTTAATGTAGTTGAAAAATAGCTTCGGGTTGTTTTTGCTCTCTTTTGCGATCAGTCTTTCCGCCTCCTCCTTGGCAGTTTTGATCGTATCTTTGCATATTTTGTTTTTTTCCCTGTATGATTTTAGCGCTTCTTCGCTTCCTTGTTGCTTTAGTAGTTTGAACGCTTTCTTTTTTTCGTTTATTGCCCCTCTTACCGTCTTGTCGAGCCACATTGGTTTCCTCTTACTTATAGTTCTTTTATTTTTAAAGGGAATGAACTGCTCACATGAGGTGATTAGGATCCTTTTAAACTCCTCCCATTTGTCCTCCGTACTGATATTTTTGAGGCTGTTGTCCCAATTAATGGTACCGATAGTAGTTCTGAGCTCATCAAATTTTGCTTTACTAAAGTTTAGTTTCTTTGTCACTCCCTGATAAGGCTTCCTATTGATTGACAGCTGGAAGTTGATTATATTGTGGTCGCTGTTCCCCAAGTGTCCCTCAACCTGCACCCCCTTTATACGTTCCGGTTTCTTAGTTAGTACTAGGTCCAGAGTGGCCCTCCCTCTTGTTGGTTCCTGCACAAGTTGGTTCAGGTAATTGTCTTTAATTACTCTCAAGAATTTATCACCCCTGTGAGATTTGCAGGTTTCCTTCTCCCATGTTATATCTGGATAATTAAAGTTCCCCATGATAATTACTTCGTTGCGCTTTGACACCTCTTCTATCTGCCTTAGTAGTAAGTCTTCAGTTTCTTCTGTTGCTTTTGGTGGTCTATAGAAGACCCCTATCAGGATTTTGTTATTTTTTCCTCCCTGTATTTCTACCCACAGAGATTCCACCTGTTCCTCTCCTACTCCTGTATCCTCCCGTAGCCTCGGCTTCAAGTTCGATTTGACGTACAGACATACCCCTCCCCCTTTCTGGTTCCTTCGGTCCCTTCTGAAGAGATTGTACCCCTGTAAATTCACCGCCCAATCGCACTTATCATCAAGCCATGTTTCCGTAATTCCGACTATATCATAGTTTTCATCAGTCATTCTCACTTCAAGCTCACCCACTTTACCGATCAGACTTCTTGCATTCGTGGTCATACAATTTATATCATTTTTTTTGTTTTTTAAATTTGTTTTGTTGCTATTCGTACTTATGGCTGATCTATCAGTTCTAACTGTACTAACCCCACCCCCTGCTCGACCCCCATTCCCTTTGCTTGGACCCGGATCGCTATTTACACTGGCTACCCCACTATTTATCTTTTTGTCCTCCCCCCCAGTCCCTAGTTTAAACACTCCTCCAGCCTTCTAGCCATCTTCTCCCCCAGCACAGCTGCACCCTCCCCATTAAGATGCAGCCCGTCCCTACGGTAGAGCCTGTAGCCGACAGCAAAGTCAGCCCAGTTCTCCAGGAACCCAAACCCCTCTGTCTTACACCAACTCCGGAGCCACTTGTTTACCTCCCTAAGATCCTGCTGCCTTTCTAGTGTGGCTTTAAGTACAGGTAGTATTTCCGAGAAAACTACCCTGGAGGGCCCTCCATCGACCTCTAATTTGTTCATTGGTGCCAACGTGCACCATGACTGCTGGATCCCCACCAGCCCCTCCCAGTAAGCTGTCAATCCGATCCGCGATGTGTCGAACTCGAGCGCCAGGAAGACAACACACCGTTCGACGATCCCGGTCTTTATGGCAGATTGCCCTCTGTCCCCCTAATAATTGAGTCCCCCACCACTAGAACCTGTCTAGCCTGCCGTGCGCTCCCCGTCCCCCATTCCACTGGAGCAGTCATCCCCCTGGCGTTCAGAGGGCATGTCGTGCTGCAGCGGTGCTGGCTCTGTAATGACATCCCCCTCATCTGCCAACCTTGCAGCCTTGTTGCGTTGTGCCAGTTCAGGACCAGCCTCTCTGGTTCTCTTCCCTCTATCCCTCCTTCTTTCTGTCACCCAGCTTCTTGCCTGCTCCCCCTGCTCTTCCGTACTACCATCCGCCCCCGCCTCTACCCCAGCGAGTGCCTGCTCAGTGAGCACCAAACTCTTTTCCATGATGTCAATGGCTCTCAGTGTTGCCAGTTGCCCATTTAGATCCAGAATTTGGGCTTCTAAATGTTCGACATGCACGCATCTTGCGCAACAGTATGCACCCTCGATCGGCTGATCAAGGACCGCATACATTGCACAAGTAGCACACTGGATGACATTGCCAGGCATGGAGCTCATCCTAATGGGGATCTACAATTTCCTTGTGGAAGTAGTGAAGATAGACTTGTTCACACTCCGCTCACACGCTGCTGCAACCGCTCAACCGCTGACCCGCTGCCGCAACCACTGACCCGCTGTCGCAACCCCTCACCCGCTGCCACAACCCCTCACCCGCTGCTGCCTCTGTGCAACCACTGAAACGCTGCCGCTCTCCCGCAACCTCTTACCCGCTGACACTTATGCGCCACCAGTCACAAAAATTTATTTATTTATTTTTTTTTTATATACCCCCCTCACAAACACTTAGACCCCCAGACACACACACACACAGAAGACACAACTAACCAGATACACAGAAGACACACACTTAGCTCACAAACACACACAGAATATACTTATCAGCTCCTCCACTCCTCCTGGTGACGTTACCCGCTGTCCTGGCGGCCGCTCACTCTGCCCTCCTGTCTCAGCTGCTCCGCTGAACTCCTGGTGGCCTCTTGGCGCCAGCTGCTGCGCTCCAGTCTCTCTGGTCTCTCCTGCCCCCGCACCTGCTTCGGCTGCCCCCACACCTGCTTCGGCTGCCCCCGCAGAGGCTCCATAGTGTGACCGCTCTTACAGTAGAGGCTCCATAGTGTGACCGCTCTTACAGTAGAGGCTCCATAGTGTGACCGCTCTTACAGTAGAGCTCCATAGTGTGACCGCTCTTACAGTAGAGGCTCCATAGTGTGACCGCTCTTACAGTAGAGGCTCCATAGTGTGACCGCTCTTACAGTAGAGGCTCCATAGTGTGACCGCTCTTACAGTAGGGGCTCCATAGTGTGACCGCTCTTACAGTAGAGCTCCATAGTGTGACCGCTCTTACAGTAGAGCTCCATAGTGTGACCGCTCTTACAGTAGAGGCTCCATAGTGTGACCGCTCTTACAGTAGAGCTCCATAGTGTGACCGCTCTTACAGTAGAGCTCCATAGTGTGACCGCTCTTACAGTAGAGCTCCATATTGTGACCGCTCTTACAGTAGAGCTCCATAGTGTGACCGCTCTTACAGTAGAGCTCCATGGTGTGACCGCTCTTACAGTAGAGGCTCCATAGTGTGACCGCTCTTACAGTAGAGCCCCATAGTGTGACCGCTCTTACAGTAGAGGCTCCATAGTGTGACCGCTCTTACAGTAGAGGCTCCATAGTGTGACCGCTCTTACAGCAGAGCTCCATAGTGTGACCGCTCTTACAGTAGAGGCTCCATAGTGTGACCGCTCTTACAGTAGGGGCTCCATAGTGTGACCGCTCTTACAGTAGAGGCTCCATAGTGTGACCGCTCTTACAGTAGAGGCTCCATAGTGTGACCGCTCTTACAGTAGAGGCTCCATAGTGTGACCGCTCTTACAGTAGAGGCTCCATAGTGTGACCGCTCTTACAGCAGAGCTCCATAGTGTGACCGCTCTTACAGTAGAGGCTCCATAGTGTGAACGCTCTTACAGTAGAGCTCCATAGTGTGACCGCTCTTACAGTAGGGGCTCCATAGTGTGACCGCTCTTACAGTAGAGGCTCCATAGTGTGACCGCTCTTACAGTAGAGGCTCCATAGTGTGACCGCTCTTACAGCAGAGCTCCATAGTGTGACCACTCTTAGAGTAGAGGCTCCATAGTGTGACCGCTCTTACAGTAGGGCTCCATAGTGTGACCGCTCCTACAGTAGAGGCTCCATAGTGTGACCGCTATTACAGTAGAGGCTCCATAGTGTGACCGCTCTTACAGTAGAGGCTCCATAGTGTGACCGCTCTTACAGTAGAGGCTCCATAGTGTGACCGCTCTTACAGTAGAGGCTCCATAATGTGACCGCTCTTACAGTAGAGGCTCCATAGTGTGACCGCTCTTACAGTAGAGGCTCCATAGTGTGACCGCTCTTACAGTAGAGGCTCCATAGTGTGACCGCTCTTACAGCAGAGCTCCATAGTGTGACCACTCTTAGAGTAGAGGCTCCATAGTGTGACCGCTCTTACAGTAGGGCTCCATAGTGTGACCGCTCCTACAGTAGAGGCTCCATAGTGTGACCGCTATTACAGTAGAGGCTCCATAGTGTGACCGCTCTTACAGTAGAGGCTCCATAGTGTGACCGCTCTTACAGCAGAGCTCCATAGTGTGACCACTCTTAGAGTAGAGGCTCCATAGTGTGACCGCTCTTACAGTAGGGCTCCATAGTGTGACCGCTCCTACAGTAGAGGCTCCATAGTGTGACCGCTATTACAGTAGAGGCTCCATAGTGTGACCGCTCTTACAGTAGGGCTCCATAGTGTGACCGCTCCTACAGTAGAGGCTCCATAGTGTGACCGCTCTTACAGTAGAGGCTCCATAGTGTGACCGCTCTTACAGTAGAGGCTCCATAGTGTGACCGCTCTTACAGTAGAGGCTCCATAGTGTGACCGCTCTTACAGTAGAGGCTCCATAGTGTGACCGCTCTTACAGTAGAGGCTCCATAGTGTGACCGCTCTTACAGCAGAGCTCCATAGTGTGACCACTCTTAGAGTAGAGGCTCCATAGTGTGACCGCTCTTACAGTAGGGCTCCATAGTGTGACCGCTCCTACAGTAGAGGCTCCATAGTGTGACCGCTATTACAGTAGAGGCTCCATAGTGTGACCGCTCTTACAGTAGTGGCTGCATAGTGTGACCGCTCTTACAGTAGAGGCTCCATAGTGTGACCGCTCTTACAGTAGTGGCTGCATAGTGTGACCGGTCTTACAGTAGGGGGCTCCGTAGTGTGACCGCTCTTACAGTGGAGGCTCCGTAGTGTGACCGCTCTTACAGTGGATGCTCCATAGTGTCACTGCTCTTACAGTGGAGGCTCCATAGTGTGACCGCTCTTACAGTAGAGCTCCATAGTGTGACCGCTCTTACAGTAGAGGCTCCATAGTGTGACCGCTCTTACAGTAGAGGCTCCATAGTGTGACCGCTCTTACAGTAGAGGCTCCATAGTGTGACCGCTCTTACACCAGAGGTTCCATAGTGTGACCGCTCTTACAGTAGAGGCTCCATAGTGTGACCGCTCTTACAGTAGAGGCTCCATAGTGTGACCGCTCTTACAGTAGAGACTCCATAGTGTGACCGCTCTTACAGTAGAGGCTCCATAGTGTGACCGCTCTTACAGTAGAAGCTCCATAGTGTGACCGCTCTTACAGTAGAAGCTCCATAGTGTGACCGCTCTTACAGTGGAGGCTCCATAGTGTGACCGCTCTTACAGTGGAGGCTCCATAGTGTGACCGCTCTTACAGTGGAGGCTCCATAGTGTGACCGCTCTTACAGTAGAGCTCCATAGTGTGACCGCTCTTACAGTAGAGGCTCCATAGTGTGACCGCTCTTACAGTAGAGGCTCCATAGTGTGACCGCTCTTACAGTAGAGCTCCATAGTGTGACCGCTCTTACAGTAGAGGCTCCATAGTGTGACCGCCCTTACAGTAGAGGCTCCATAGTGTGACCGCTCTTACAGTAGGGCTCCATAGTGTGACCGCTCTTACAGTAGAGGCTTCATAGTGTGACCGCTCTAACAGTACAGGCTCCATAGTGTGACTGCTCTTACAGTAGAGGCTCCATAGTGTGACCGCTCTTACAGTAGAGGCTCCATAGTGTGACCGCTCTTACAGTAGAGGCTCCATAGTGTGACCGCTCTTACAGTAGAGAGCTCCATAGTGTGAGCGCTCTTACAGTAGAGGCTCCATAGTGTGACCGCTCTTACAGTAGAGCTCCATAGTGTGACCGCTCTTACAGTAGAGGCTCCATAGTGTGACCGCTCTTACAGTAGAGGCTCCATAGTGTGACCGCTCTTACAGTAGAGGCTTCATAGTGTGACCGCTCTTACAGTAGAGGCTCTATAGTGTGACCGCTCTTACAGTAGAGGCTCTATAGTGTGACCGCTCCTACAGTAGGGGGCTCCATAGTGTGACCGCTCTTACAGTAGGGGCTCCATAGTGTGACCGCTCTTACAGTAGAGGCTCCATAGTGTGACCGCTCTTACAGTAGAGGCTCCATAGTGTGACCGCTCTTATAGTAGAGGCTCCATGGTGTGACCGCTCTTACAGTAGAGCTCCATAGTGTGACCGCTCTTATAGTAGAGGCTCCATGGTGTGACCGCTCTTACAGTAGAGCTCCATAGTGTGACCGCTCTTACAGTAGAGGCTCCATAGTGTGACCGCTCTTACAGTAGAGGCTCCATAGTGTGACCGCTCTTACAGTAGAGAGCTCCATAGTGTGACCGCTCTTACAGTAGAGGCTCCATAGTGTGACCGCTCTTACAGTAGAAAGCTCCATAGTGTGACCGCTCTTACAGTAGAGGCTCCATAGTGTGACCGCTCTTACAGTAGAGGCTCCATAGTGTGACCGCTCTTACAGTAGAGGCTCCATAGTGTGACCGCTCTTACAGTAGAGGCTCCATAGTGTGACCGCTCTTACAGTAGAGGCTCCATAGTGTGACCGCTCTTACAGTAGTGGCTGCATAGTGTGACCGCTC
The DNA here is from genome assembly GCF_035609145.1 of Eleutherodactylus coqui. Taxonomy (NCBI): domain Eukaryota; kingdom Metazoa; phylum Chordata; class Amphibia; order Anura; family Eleutherodactylidae; genus Eleutherodactylus; species Eleutherodactylus coqui. The sequence continues at coordinate 294,020,440 of NC_089840.1, read as the reverse complement.
TTACAGTAGAGGCTCCATAGTGTGACCGCTCTTACAGTAGTGGCTGCATAGTGTGACCGGTCTTACAGTAGGGGGCTCCGTAGTGTGACCGCTCTTACAGTGGAGGCTCCGTAGTGTGACCGCTCTTACAGTGGAGGCTCCGTAGTGTGACTGCTCTTACAGTGGAGGCTCCATAGTGTGACCGCTCTTACAGTAGAGCTCCATAGTGTGACCGCTCTTACAGTAGAGGCTCCATAGTGTGACCGCTCTTACAGTAGAGGCTCCATAGTGTGACCGCTCTTACAGTAGAGGCTCCATAGTGTGACCGCTCTTACACCAGAGGTTCCATAGTGTGACCGCTCTTACAGTAGAGGCTCCATAGTGTGACCGCTCTTACAGTAGAGACTCCATAGTGTGACCGCTCTTACAGTAGAGGCTCCATAGTGTGACCGCTCTTACAGTAGGGGCTCCATAGTGTGACCGCTCTTACAGTAGAGAGCTCCATAGTGTGAGCGCTCTTACAGTAGAGGCTCCATAGTGTGACCGCTCTTACAGTAGAGCTCCATAGTGTGACCGCTCTTACAGTAGAGGCTCCATAGTGTGACCGCTCTTACAGTAGAGGCTCCATAGTGTGACCGCTCTTACAGTAGAGGCTTCATAGTGTGACCGCTCTTACAGTAGAGGCTCTATAGTGTGACCGCTCCTACAGTAGGGGGCTCCATAGTGTGACCGCTCTTACAGTAGGGGCTCCATAGTGTGACCGCTCTTACAGTAGAGGCTCCATAGTGTGACCGCTCTTACAGTAGAGGCTCCATAGTGTGACCGCTCTTATAGTAGAGGCTCCATGGTGTGACCGCTCTTACAGTAGAGCTCCATAGTGTGACCGCTCTTATAGTAGAGGCTCCATGGTGTGACCGCTCTTACAGTAGAGCTCCATAGTGTGACCGCTCTTACAGTAGAGGCTCCATAGTGTGACCGCTCTTACAGTAGAGGCTCCATAGTGTGACCGCTCTTACAGTAGAGAGCTCCATAGTGTGACCGCTCTTACAGTAGAGGCTCCATAGTGTGACCGCTCTTACAGTAGAGAGCTCCATAGTGTGACCGCTCTTACAGTAGAGGCTCCATAGTGTGACCGCTCTTACAGTAGAGGCTCCATAGTGTGACCGCTCTTACAGTAGAGGCTCCATAGTGTGACCGCTCTTACAGTAGAGGCTCCATAGTGTGACCGCTCTTACAGTAGAGGCTCCATAGTGTGACCGCTCTTACAGTAGAGGCTCCATAGTGTGACCGCTCTTACAGTAGTGGCTGCATAGTGTGACCGCTCTTACAGTAGAGGCTCCATAGTGTGACCGCTCTTACAGTAGAGCTCCATAGGGTGACCGCTCTTACAGTAGAGCTCCATAGTGTGACCGCTCTTACAGCAGAGCTCCATAGTGTGACCGCTCTTACAGTAGAGGCTCCATAGTGTGACCGCTCTTACAGTAGTGGCTGCATAGTGTGACCGGTCTTACAGTAGGGGGCTCCGTAGTGTGACCGCTCTTACAGTGGAGGCTCCGTAGTGTGACCGCTCTTACAGTGGAGGCTCCGTAGTGTGACTGCTCTTACAGTGGAGGCTCCATAGTGTGACCGCTCTTACAGTAGAGCTCCATAGTGTGACCGCTCTTACAGTAGAGGCTCCATAGTGTGACCGCTCTTACAGTAGAGGCTCCATAGTGTGACCGCTCTTACAGTAGAGGCTCCATAGTGTGACCGCTCTTACACCAGAGGTTCCATAGTGTGACCGCTCTTACAGTAGAGGCTCCATAGTGTGACCGCTCTTACAGTAGAGGCTCCATAGTGTGACCGCTCTTACAGTAGAGACTCCATAGTGTGACCGCTCTTACAGTAGAGGCTCCATAGTGTGACCGCTCTTACAGTAGAAGCTCCATAGTGTGACCGCTCTTACAGTAGAAGCTCCATAGTGTGACCGCTCTTACAGTGGAGGCTCCATAGTGTGACCGCTCTTACAGTGGAGGCTCCATAGTGTGACCGCTCTTACAGTAGAGCTCCATAGTGTGACCGCTCTTACAGTAGAGGCTCCATAGTGTGACCGCTCTTACAGTAGAGGCTCCATAGTGTGACCGCTCTTACAGTAGAGCTCCATAGTGTGACCGCTCTTACAGTAGAGGCTCCATAGTGTGACCGCTCTTACAGTAGAGGCTCCATAGTGTGACCGCTCTTACAGCAGAGGTTCCATAGTGTGACCGCTCTTACAGTAGAGGCTCCATAGTGTGACCGCTCTTACAGTAGAGGCTCCATAGTGTGACCGCTCTTACAGTAGAGGCTCCATAGTGTGACCGCTCTTATAGTAGAGGCTCCATAGTGTGACCGCTCTTACAGCAGAGGTTCCATAGTGTGATCGCTCTTACAGTAGAAGCACCATAGTGTGACCGCTCTTACAGTAGAGGCTCCATAGTGCTACCGCTCTTACAGCAGAGCTCCATAGTGTGACCGCTCTTACAGTAGAGGCTCCATAGTGTGACCGCTCTTACAGTAGAAGCTCCCTAGTGTGACCGCTCTTACAGCAGAGCTCCATAGCGTGACCGCTCTTACAGTAGAGGCTCCGTAGAGTGACCGCTCTTACAGTAGAGGCTCCGTAGAGTGACCGCTCTTACAGTAGAGGCTGCGTAGTGTGACTGCTTTTACAGTAGGGGGCTCCGTAGTGTGACCGCTCTTACAGTAGGGGGCTCCGTAGTGTGACCGCTCTTACAGTAGGGGGCTCCGTAGTGTGACCGCTCTTACAGTAGGGGGCTCCGTAGTGTGACCGCTCTTACAGTAGGGGGCTCCGTACTGTGACCGCTCTTAGTAGAGAGCTTCAGTCATCTACCGGCCCCTGGGTCCCACCCGCTTGTTCCTGGACCATTTCGCCGTTTCTCTCCCCCATTTCATATCCTATGAACTCCCTATCCTTATCCTCGGTGACTTTAACATTTCCACTAACGACCCCATCTCCCTCCCAGTTTTTAACGCTCACCTCCCACTCCCAAAAATGGCAACACTATCCACCTAATTTTCCTTCGCCGCTGCGCTGCCTCCCATTTCACTAACTTCCCCCTCCTACTCTCTGACCACAACCTCCTCCCCAAACCCTCCCACCTATCCCACCTCTAGGAACCTCCAAACTGTCCACACCCAGCAGTTTGTCAAGACCTTAGTTTTCCCTGTCCCCCATCTCTCTCTTCTCATTCCCCAACCTGGCTGCTGAACACTTCTCCGCCCTCAGACGCGCCCCAGATGAAGCGGCAGCCCCCGTGACCTGAGCCGCCCACCACAGACCACGACAACACAGCCCCAATCGGACAGACCAGCCGCAGATTCAGCCTCAAATACCATCTCTATGCTGATGACACCCAGTTCTACACCTCTTCCCGCGACATCACCGACTGTCCGCTGTCTAACACCATGTCCTCCCTTTTTCTCAAACTTAACCTCTCAAAAACTGACCACCTCATCTTTCCGCCCTCAACCAGCCGACCTTCCCCTAACAACTCCATATCAGTATCTGGCACCATCATAACTCCTAGACAGCACGCCCGCTGTCTTGGGGTCACACTGAATTTGGCCTTCCCCGCACCAGACTCTCCCCTCTCCAATCCATACTAAATGCGGTAGCCAGACTCCTTTTCCTATCCAGTCGCTTCTCAGACGCCTCTGCACTATGCCAGTCAGTGCACTGGCACTCTATGGCACGGCGCCACTGTACATAGCTTCTCTCCTGTCCATAAATCACCCACCCTACGCTCTCGGATCTGCTAATATATTCATACTAAACACCCCCCACCCCTCTAATACAAACCTCGCATGCTTGCCTCCAGAACTTCTTTAGGACATCACAGATCCTCTGGAACGCTCTACCCCAAAACATCTGGACACATAGTACTTCAGATGCACCTCTTCAAAGAAGCATTTCCTTCTATGACAGAATCACCGACTTTGTTGATCAGGTAAATGCGGTGGATATATTATATCTTGACTTTAGTAAAGCATTTGACAAAGTATCTTATACCATACTTTTTTTAAAAAATGACCAAATATGGGATTGACAAGGCAACTGTTAGGGGGATTCACAACTGGCTGAGTGATTGTACTCAAAGAGTGGTCATAAATGGCTGCACATCCAAGTGGAAGAATGTATCAAGTGGGGACCACAAGGCTCTGTCCAAGGCCCAGTGTTGGTTAACATTGTTATAAGGGACCTGGAGGAGGGAATTGATGGGAAACTGATAAAATTTGCAGATGACACAAAGCTAGGAGGGATAGCCAACACTAGGGAAGAGAGAGAGAGAGAGGATTCAAAAAGATCTAGAAAAGCTTGCACAGTGGGCGGCGACTAACAGAATGGTATTTAACAAGGAGAAATGCAAAGTGCTACATCTGGGCAAGAAAAATGAAAAAAAGCACATACAGAATGGGAGGAATTGGGCTAAGCAGCAGCCCATGTGATAAAGATTTGGGTATACTAATAGATCATAGAGTGAACATGAGTCAACAAGGTGATGCAGCAGCCAAAAGGCAAACACAATTCTGGGATGTATTAAGAGAAGCATAGAGTCTAGATCACGTGAGGTCATTATCCCCCTCTACTCTTCCTTAGTCTGACCATCTGGAATACTGGGTTCAATTCTGGGCACCCCACTTTAAAAAAGACTGGAGCAAGTTCAGAGAAGAGTTACCAAGATGGTGAGCGGTCTGCAAATCATGTCCTATGAGGAACGGTTAAAGGATCAGGGAATGTTTAGCAGAAGAGAAGGCTGAGAGGAGACTTAATAGCTGTCTACAAATATCTGAAGGGCTGTCACAGTGCAGAGGGATCAGCCCTATTCTCATCTGTACAAGGAAAGACTAGAAGCAATGAGATGAAACTGAAAGGGAGGAGACACCGATTAGATATTAGAAAAAACTGTCTGACAGTGAGGGAATCAATGAGTGGAACAGGTTACCACAGGAGGTGGTTAGTTATCCTACAATGGAAGTGTTCAAACAAAGGCTGGACAAATATCTGTCTGGGATGATTTAGTGATCCTGCACTGAGCAGGGGGCTGGACCCGACAACCCTGGAGGTCCCTTCCAACTCTACCATTCTATGACTCTACTTAACCTCCTGATCTAGTCCCCCACCCCCACAATATGCCCCCTGCCCCTCCCTATGGCTTTACAGTAGAAGCTCCATACAGTCTCTCTTACAGTAGAGACTGCTTTTCCAGTGTAGAGCTCCTTCGGGTGACTGCTCTTATAGTAGAGACCTCCATAGTGTGACCTCTTACAGTAGAGAGCTCCATGATGTGACCGCTCTTACAGTAGAGACTCAATCGCTGTGCCTTGCAGGAAAACATCGCTCATGTGTATGACCCCATTCAAAAGAATTGGTAAGTTACCGATATGTTCTCCAGAAAGGCTGGTCAGTGTTGAGCTATGCCTCCATGTAAGTGAATTTCAGAAGACGTATTATAGAGACCTATGAAGCTGAAAAAAAAACGACAAAGCTAAAGACCTGGATGTACATCAGTCAACGGTTATTACCTACAGATAGAAAACAGTAAGGACTGTTCTACTCTCCCCAGGAAAACAATGGGAGATCCTGAAAGAGGTGAGAAAGAAACAGTGAGGAACAAGAGAAACTACAAACTGCAAAAACCTCTATTAGAGATACACCGACCAAGAATGGTGCTCATGGAAGGACACCACGAAGAAAGCCACTGCTGGCCAAAGAAACACTGTAGGCCATCTCAAGTTTGTCTGACATCTCTGGTGGAGAGGACACTATGGCTTGGGACTATGGTGGAGGGAGCAGCATTGGTTGGAGCTATGGTGGAGGGAACATCATGGTTTAGAGCTTTAGTGGAGGGAGCCTCAACATGTGGATTTATGGTGAAGGGGGCATCATCGTATGGGGCTATGATGAAGGGAGCATTGTGGTGTTGGGCTATGTGGAGGGAGCATCGTGATGTGGGACTATGGTGGAGGGGGCATCGTGATTTGGGGCTATGGTGGAGGGGGCATCATGGTTTGGAGCTATGGCAGAAGGGGGCATCGTGATTTGGGGCTATGGTGGAGGGGGCTTCGTGATTTTGAGCTAATGTAGAGGAGGCATCGTGATTTGGGGCTATGGCGGAGGGGGCATCGTGATTTTGGGGTATAGAACAATAGAAGTGTCAGCAGCACTCACTCTAAGTAGCCAGAAAAAGACACAGCTGGAGTATATACATAAAAGGTAGGCGTGCACGCCAAGACAAGGACTGGATCAACGTCCCAAGGATTCGTAACAGAAAAAGATGTCAGGCAGCACAGCAATACTTAAAGGGGTTGTCTCGCGAAAGCAAGTGGGGTTCAGCACTTCTGTATGGCCATATTAATGCACTTTGTAATGTACATCGTGCATTAAATATGAGCCATACAGAAGTTATTCACTTACCTTCCCTGCGCTGGCGTCCCTGTCTCCATGGCTCCGTCTAACTTCAGCGTCTAATCGCCCGATTAGACGCGCTTGCGCAGAAGGGTCTTCTGCCTTCGACTTGGCTCGGCAGCAGCGGCGTTCTGGCTCCGCCCCTTCTAAGCGCCATCGCGTAGCTCCGCCCCGTCACATGTGCCGATTCCAGCCTCCTGATTGGCTGGAATCGGCACACGTGACAGGGCGGAGCTACGCGATGACGTTTAGAAGGGGGCGGAGCCAGAACACCGCTGCTGCCGAACCGAGCCGAAGGCAGAAGACCCTTCTGCGCAAGCGCGTCTAATCGGGCGATTAGACGCTGAAGTTAGACGGAGCCATGGAGACAGGGACGCCAGCGCAGGGAAGGTAAGTGAATAACTTCTGTATGGCTCATATTTAATGCACGATGTATATTACAAAGTGCATTAATATGGCCATACAGAAGTGCTGAACCCCACTTGCTTTCGCGAGACAACCCCTTTAATAAATGTTCCTTTATTATTATTCCTCCAAAAGTAGGCGCTTAATGAAGATGAGCAACGTTTCAGCCTCAACCGGGGGCTTTCATCAAGCCTCCAAGTGATAAAAGCCCCAGATTGAGGCTGAAGCGTTGCTCATCTTCATTAACCCTTTCCAATCCAATTTGTACCCTGGTTTTCCCAGGGGGCTTACTCTTTTTCTGCTGTTATACAACAGCGCTATATGCTGGCTAAAGCCAGTACTGCATGAGGTGACACGTTGGATAGGCTCCAACAGCAGAGAGGCTGGCAATATACAGTAAGAGAACCCCGATGAATGTCTTCCAACATCAGAGCTGTACAGCCTTAAATCATAATGTCTTCAGAGGTCAGGCGGTGGATTGGAAAGGGTTAAGTGCCTACTTTTGGAGGAATAATAATAAATGAACATTTATTAAGTATTGCTGTGATTTGGAGCTATGGCGGAGGGAGGATCATAGTGTGGGGTTATAGTTGAGGGAGCATCGTGAGTTGGGGCTATGGTGGAGGGGACATTGTGATTTGGGGCTATAGTGGAGGGGGCATCGTGATTTGGGGCTATGGTGGAGGGGACATCATGGTTTAGGGCTATAGTGGAGGGGGCATCGTGATTTGGGGCTATAGTGGAGGGGGCATCATGATTTGGGGCTATAGTGGAGGGGGCATCATCGTTTGGAGTTATGGCGGAGGAGGCATCGTGATTTTGAGCTAATGTGGAGGGGGCATTGCGGTCTGAGGTTGCTTTGCTCCTCCGATCTTTGACAACTTGTGATCCTTGAGGTAACAATGAATTCTAAGGTGACTCAGAACATCTTCTGCTCCTTTTAGACGGGACGACAGTCATCTAATAGACTGTACGAGCGCCAATGTCACCGCTAAGGTCGTCAGCGCTCGTGCAGAGCATTTACACTGAGAGACTTATCACTGAACTTCGGGCTTTTTGCTCAGCGCTTTACCTTCTACATGAAGCGGGGAGCGTTTACACGGAAGAGAAGCCAGCGATCACGCAATATGGTGACTGAAAGTCATCGATAACAACCTGCACACGAATAGCGAGCGAGTTATTTATTTATTTTTTGCACTGCGTGATTATCGCTCAAAGTCGTTTGAGTAATAATCGTTAGGTGTAAATGGCGCAGGAGGACGTAAGGGCGGCCGTCCAGGACCTCCAGAGAAGAGCTGGGTGATGTAACACGACAAAGACCCAAAGCAAAGAGGTAATCATCTAGAGAATGGCGGAGGAGATTGTGTTCTGGAGGAGCCAAGTCCGAGACCTGATGGAGACGCTGTGGTGGGACCTGAAGAAGGCCGTGCACACAAGGCATTCCAGAAATACTGATGAACAAATATAGGTGCAGGGAGGAAGAATCCTAAAATACTCCTTAACGTGTGAAACTTATTTGAGGTATGGGAAGCGTTCTGCGGGGGTGTTCGCTGCTAGAGGGGGATCTGCACGTTAGATTGAAGGGTTCACTTACATTTCCCGCACTGCAGACGATACACAATAAGAGCGGTACAAGAGTCTGCGTGTTATTAGTTCAGCGATTCCAGAGGGTTCACTTACTTTTTCTTGCTGCTGTAAGGCCCCCTTCACACGAGCGTATTTGCGCACGCAATATGCAGAGAATAGACTGTTTCCAATGGGTTCGGTCTCACGTATTTATCCTAAGCTTTTCGATTGCGCAAAAACACGGCCAGCTCCCTATTGGCTGCGCTCCCAAAGTCTCCATAGAGGTCAATGTGGATGCGCAAATGTATAGAAAATACGCCATGAGATGCGTGAAACACTGCCGGATGGCGCAGGAAAAACACCTGGCACTCATTACGCGCTCTCTACGCCGCAGTGACATCATACTATTACATACAGCTTCAGGGGTCTCACATCCGCCGCAGGATGGAGCGCGGCACAAGTTATTTTATATCCACCCACTATTATCGCATACGTTAAGTCCACTGATTGCGGTCAGTACGGTTATATATCTGCAGTCATAGCACATTACATGGTGGTGGAGCCCTCTGCTGGCCTCACTAGCCGTAACATATATAGATATCGTAATATAGGGCAGGACTATCACGATATATCATAATAAAGACTCAGCCTCTCATTATAATCCAGTCACAGTTATTACTGATCCTCATCTACACAACTACAACTCCCAGAATCCCCCGCAGCGAGCGGCGCCTGGAGATGACGTCACAGCCCGGAGCAGCCATGCCTGCGCAGAAAGCTTCCAGGTTGTTATCACTGAACGGCTTGTTCCCCATCTACAAGCCGGTGGGAATCACGTCAGCCCAGACCCTGAATGACCTGAAGAGCCGCCTGCTGAAAGGTGAGAGCCGGGCGACCAAGAGCGCTAGTGCCGCGGCCTACACACCTGCGTGCGCCATGACTGTATGTTGTGACGTCGCGTGGGCACGTGACCAGCAGCGGCCAATCCGATCGCAGCATTCATAACCAGACTATTGCTAGAGAAATGAAAGCTGCAGTCAGATTGGTTGCCATAGCAACGCGGTTCTCTGCCTGGACTACATTGTACATGGAAAGATGGCGGCCGGCATAAGATTCTTATGTCTTAAAGTGACAGTACGCTGCTTTTAGTAACTCTGTCTTAATTCTATTAGAGACCCTTGAACAGTACACGTGCAACCGCGAACACCGCCATCCAGCTGTGTGAAAGATGTTTGCTCTTTCACGTTGACTCATACGGCTGCAATCTATATACTGGCGGTTTTGCGCACTTTCTATGGCGGTAATTCACTCCAGTTACAAAAAAAGTGAACTACCATGAAACTGCCTTGTTACGTAGGTTGAGTATCCCCGTTCTGTATTTGCGCCATTTTCTTCAGAGTCATTTCCTAAATTTGGACATTGGTGCATCCTAAAGATCCTGCAGCGATAGCGTGCGTCTGCCAACGTGATGCGGAGAGCCGCTGCCCAGGCGACCGTACGTCATCCATTGTAGGAGGTCGCCGCACGTTACTCTCCGAGCGTCATGCGGTTTCCTCGGCAGCTATACAGCGTGAACGAGCGCCTTCTTGTCTGATTGGCTGTGCTTCAATATCTCTGCTTGCTGTCAGTGAATGTGAACGCACGGACTTCAGAGCTGCAGTCTCCCAGCATGCCCTGCTTGTTCAGTGTCGGTGACCCCGCCCTCCCGCCTTGCAGTATTAACCATATATTTGCCGCGGTCGGGGCTCATTCGCTGTTTTATGTTCTCACAGAAGCCGGACTGAAAGAATTTATGAAGAGGAAGAAGCAAACGCTGAAAATTGGTCACGGAGGAACCCTGGACATCACGGCGTCGGGGCTGCTGGGTAATGGACCACGGGGGTCCCCACACCACCAGGGAGACCCCAGACAGGAGGCGGAAGGAACAGTAAAGGGGTATTCCGCTTAGCTGAGGAAATGATAATCAGTGGGGTCCGATCGCTGGGACCCCCACCCATCCCAGAAACGGGAAACCCGTATCCGCACCCCCTCTCGTAGTGCAGGAGAAGACGGCCCGTCGGTCACGTGCGGCCGCGGCTCATCTCATATTAATGGCGCAGATCGCTAAGAGCTCTGCTCAGCAATCTCTGTCCGTGCCATTGAAGTGAATGAGGGGGCATTGCAAAACGGGTATTAATGGGGGTCTCAGCAGGCGATTACATTTGCCAGTCCATCATTTTTCACCCATCTAGCGGGTGATGACTTGTAACTTCCTCAGATAAGCCGCTAAATATTATTGTTGGGGTGCCGGCCGCCATGTTGCTTTCCCCCCAGTATTGAGTCCCTATTACCACCGCAGTGTGACAGTACTGACAACGTTATGAGTGGGGTCTGTGTATACCCCCCCCCCCCCCCCCAAGTATACAGCACTTCTGGACTCCACGTCTCCTGTCCTGCGCGCCTGTAACCTTAGTATATGGCGCTCATTTGACGTGACAGTTTCCCTTTAAGGCCGGGCTCACACAGCCGTAAGGCTAAAACCCTGAGGGGGTCACGTAGCGTTTTACCGCGTATGGCAGCGAAATTGTACTGCGCACGTTAGCGTCTTTCACGCACTGTCATCCACTGTCCACCTGCTTTTTGTATCTACTTCCTGTGTGTATACTCGTCACCCGTAGAGAACAACGGGCGCTATCTCGTGTATATATGCGGCAAAATAGAACATGCTGCGTGCTTATTTGCTCTCACATATTACGCAATTCCAATGCTAATGTGATGGGAACCGCGTAAGGCTACGTAATTGATTGCGTATCACACGGATGTACAGAGCCCGCATAATAGATGGTAAGCGCAGCCCGACCGCAGCCAGGACTATACCGCACAACCAGGAGATATGTTCATCCGGTCTGCGATTTGGCTGTTAGGAAAACGGCCAAAATGGCAGACAGGTTGCAGGTAAATCGCAGCCGCACGTTTCTTGCATCGCAGTCTATGATGGCGAACGCGCATGTGACCTGCAAACCCAAATCTAACAGGTTTCTATAACTGTTGCATTCGTTCGCAGCATCACCCCGTTGGCAATCATTAGGCGCGGTCTTGTGGTGTGACGCTGCGGTCCTCACATTGTGTAGCTCTAGCCTATTTTAACGGGCGCATTTGCGCTCCATATTAAGCGTGTGATATGGAGTGCTGAAACCCGATTGGTTGGCATCGGCGCATTCATACCTGCGTTTTTCACATGCAAGAAAAAGAAGCAAAATGTCCCGTTTGGTCCATCTTACGGAGCAGAATATCCCATTAATGTCAGCGGGATCACATGATGTACGCGCCGCCGTCGCTGCTCTTTATGCATGAAATCAATGGGGCCTTTTATTTTGTTTTTTAACGTGTGAAACGCAATGAATACGCACGCAAAAAAACCCAATACGGAAGGAATGCACACAGTTGTGGTCCCTGAAAAGGCTGCATATTTCACGGACCAAAACGGCAAACTATGTGAATGAGCCCCAACTGCCCTTCAGTAGACAGATCGATGCAGTCCTCCTGAACAGAACTTCCTGGTATCTCTTCTTAAAGGGCCAGTATACTATAGAAGACGCTTCATCACTGGAGGAGGAAGCGTTCTGCAGCTTTCTAATAGACAATATCGTATTTTCCGCGTCTGCACGTACTTTTGAAGTTGACTGATAATAAGGGTGTGGAGTCGTAACTTCCTAAGTGCGGCAGTTTTTGTTTTCCCCCAACACACGGGTGTAAAGTCCTCGGGATGAGAAGTGTTACGCGTCTCGTGAGTCGCATCACGTTTATCTTACTACATGTTTCATTCTGATAACTCTTGCGCCGCGTCGGACCGCCTTCATTTTATTCGTTTTCTTCTAACATCTTTCTGATTCTCGGCATTTTCAATGTAAAACCCAGCAGCACAAATCTCTCTGCCGTCCCGGATTCATATAGATAGCTCCTACTTACACTGTAACAAACCCTCAGCTGTGTGAGCAGGATGAAGTATTCAGCCTCGGGACAGAAACAAGGTGGTTTCCACTCACTAACAGCAAGCAGATAGATACGAACTGGTGAGGAACTGAAGTGAATTAGAAATGCGCTGGCCCTTTAAGTCCTCCACGAAGTGTCCTCTTAGAGGGGTTTCTCACAAGCGCCATTTCTTCCATCAGTGGGAGGAGTTACAGCGTCGCGTTGCTGACATCTTACTCTTTGTTCTCTCTCTCCCTCCATCCAGTCGTCGGCATCGGGAATGGTACCAAGATGTTGGGGGCGATGCTGACCGGGAGTAAGGTAAGTGCCCCTGCGTCTCATCCTCTGCAATGCTGACATGATGGCGGAGAGCTCGCCTGCCTCTGCTCCTAGCTGGATGGCGTCTCGCCCCTGAGTGGCAGGTATGTATTGGCGCAGTAACGGGATGTGTGCTCTTGTATCTCTCTGGCAGAAGTACACCACCACGGGGCAGCTGGGCCGCGCCACCGACACACTGGACATGTCCGGGACTGTGACACAAGAGAAGCCGTACGGTACATCCTGCGCAGCCATATAATGGGAATCCAGCAGGGGGAGGGGCCTGCGTAACCATATTACCAGCGCCATTATGTTAGTTATGGTGATATCCCACAGTCCCCATTGTGACAGCGACATCATCAGCCGGGCGCACGTAGATCCGTCAGCCGCGGCCAATTATCTGTTATGTATAGTTTTATAAAGGACTAGTAATCCTCCAGCTCTAAACTTATATCAGCGCTGGAGCGTTATAAGAGGAGCGGCTGATATCGGTCACATATATAATATCTCTGGAGGTTATATCAGCGCTGGAGCGTTATAAGAGGAGCGGCTGATTTTATATATATCAGGGGTCCCCAACTCCAGTCCTCAGGGACCCCCAACAGGTCCTGTTTTCAGGATATCCCATAGTAAGACCACCCGTGGCAATGTCTGAGGCCCCGACAATAATTACATCACCTGTGCAACACTGAGGACATCCTGAAAACATGACCTGTGGGGGTCCCTGAGGACTGGAGTTGGGGAACACTGATACATATGTCATCTCTGGGGGTTATATCAGTGCTGGAGTGTTATAAGAGGAGCTGCTGATATCAGTCACATATAGGATGTCTCTGGAGATTCTCTTCACAACCTGAATGGCTGAGTACAGGGAGCAATAGCTGTATTCTCCTGTGCAGCACATGGCAACACTACAGCTCTGTGTTTGTATGATGTAGCAGAGCCGAAGCTGCGGCTCACATTTTTGCTTTTCTTCAGTACAATCTGCATTTTCTTCCGCCCAGATCACATCTGTAGAGAAGACGTGGAGAAGGTGCTGGAGACGTTCACCGGAGACATCCTGCAGGTCCCTCCGCTGTAAGTCTTACATATTGGAATACTGCGTATTATCACATGGGGGGTAGTGCTATGTATTATTAAATGGTGTGGGGGAGGGGCAGGGGATATTACGAGATGTGGGGGAGGGGCACATTAATATGGTTACATTGCAAGCGGAGACCCTCCCATTTGTAAATATAATGTAACGAGGGCATCACACATCTCGGCCCTCACAGGAAGCTGCTGCACCTCTTTTGGGTTTTCGTCTCACCGTCGCAGCGGATCTACACCTACACGTTTATTTCACACCTTTCGTTGGCTGCGGAGTCCTGGATCGCGCTGATGTCATCCGCCGCTAATTGTTTTATCTTTCAGCTTCTCTGCTTTAAAGAAGAACGGGAAGCGGCTGTCGTGTCTGGTCAGAGAAGGGGCGGCGGTCGAGGCTAAAGCGGCGCGGCCGGTGGTCGTCTACAAGCTGGCGCTGACCGATTTCCAGCCTCCTCTGTTTACTGTCGGTATGTGTGCGGTTCTCCGAGGACCTTCCCGAGCCGGGCTGTATGGGATGCGGAGTATTAGAAGCGCCCGTACATCACTGCGCCATTTCCTGTTAGTAACTTGCAGTAGAGGATGACCGCCGTGGTGTCCATCTAGTCGTGGAGAAGACCGTTCTTAGTTTTGTCTGTTATCAGGAAAGCTGGGTGCCATTCAACATAGCCGCCTTCTGAGCGGGCACAGGGGTCGCTGCCCAGACGTGTACCCCACCCCTGTAAAGCGGCGTATACAGGGGGTCTGGGAAGGCTGGGGTCTGTAATGGCGACCATCATTAAGACTATGTTTGGTCTAGCGCCAGTGAGGGTATCTATGGCATGTTGTATGCCCCTCCGCCATCTTGAATCTGGGGGGATGACTAGATGTTGTGTATCTGGTGTGCGGCGCTCATCTCCCTCTTGTCTCTTCTGTCACAGATGTGGAGTGTGGAGGCGGCTTCTATGTCCGCAGTCTGATCAGAGACATCGGAGAAGGTAACGTCATAACATCATCCCTGAACCGTCTCTGCCCCTGTCCGTGCGGTCGCCTGTGCCCGCCGTCTCTGCCCCTGTCCGTGCGGTCGCCTGTGCCCGCCGTCTCTGCCCCTGTCCGTGCGGTCGCCTGTGCCCGCCGTCTCTGCCCCTGTCCGTGCGGTCGCCTGTGCCCGCCGTCTCTGCCCCTGTCCGTGCGGTCGCCTGTGCCCGCCGTCTCTGCCCCTGTCCGTGCGGTCGCCTGTGCCCGCCGTCTCTGCCCCTGTCCGTGCGGTCGCCTGTGCCTGCCGTCTCTGCCCTTGTCCGTGCGGTCGCCTGTGCCCGCCGTCTCTGCCCCTGTCTGTGCGGTCGCCTGTGCCCGCCGTCTCTGCCCCTGTCTGTGCGGTCGCCTGTGCCCGCCGTCTCTGCCCCTGTCCGTGCGGTCGCCTGTGCCCGCCGTCTCTGCCCCTGTCCGTGCGGTCGCCTGTGCCCGCCGTCTCTGCCCCTGTCTGTGCGGTCGCCTGTGCCCGCCGTCTCTGCCCCTGTCTGTGCGGTCGCCTGTGCCCGCCGTCTCTGCCCCTGTCTGTGCGGTCGCCTGTGCCCGCCGTCTCTGCCCCTGTCTGTGCGGTCGCCTGTGCCCGCCGTCTCTGCCCCTGTCTGTGCGGTCGCCTGTGCCCGCCGTCTCTGCCCCTGTCTGTGCGGTCGCCTGTGCCCGCCGTCTCTGCCCCTGTCTGTGCGGTCGCCTGTGCCCGCCGTCTCTGCCCCTGTCCGTGCGGTCGCCTGTGCCCGCCGTCTCTGCCCCTGTCCGCGCGGTCGCGGCTACTGACCCAGCTGTATTTCTGGTCACGATTCCGCGGTTTTGTCAGCGAGCTGCACAGACGGTTTCGGTCGCACGACTTGTTTGTAATTTGCTGACGTGCGCCCCGGGTCACATGTACCCCACAGGTTATAGGGATAATTTCTCTGCTGTCTGGTCAGCCAGAGGCTCCTCCCCTTCCATCCTTCAGCTCTTCCTGGCAATCAGTCACATAGCAATCACCGTATCTGGGATCCCAGCCCATGGGTCAGCCTCAGGGTGACACTCGTCCCTGCCATCCCCATAGCCGGGTGCCCACACTTGGGGGCGCCTCATGATCTTCTCTCCCCTCCACAGCTTTGTCCAGCTGCGCCTGTGTGAAGGAGCTGATCCGCACCAAGCAGGGGCCGTTCACGCTGGATGACCGCACCCTGAGGGAGGAGCGCTGGGACATCGAGCACATCGCGCAGGCGCTGCAGACCTGCATCCAGCCAGCAGAGCAAGCGTGCAAGCGGCTGAAGACGGAGGAGGATGTAGCGGCTGCTGAGCACTCCTGAGGTCCCCTCCTACGAGACCGCCAGGGATCACCGCCTCCAAGGAGACTGCCGGGCAGCATCACACCCTGAGTGATCGCCACCCTGTGGGTGATACGACGCTCGGATGATAAATAACAGATGAAGCAAGCGCCCCCTACAGGAGGGTCACAGGGCGCTCATTATATCATACTTTGCCCGTGAGGTTAGGACTTCATAGACCCCTGAGGACGACGGCTGCGCGCCGGAGAGGAGTCGTCCAACGATATCACCGGAGACGAGATCGCTAATGCTTCATTGGGCGCTGGGAGGATATGTGTATTGTATATAGGACGCTAAAATGGCCTCTTGGGGCGTCCTCCGCAGATCCCCATAACGGGGGGTCATCTGCAGATCGATGCATCCCCCCATCCCTTATCAGTGCGTTCTCCGCATATCCTCCCGACAACGGTGCGTCCTCCAGTGGAGCCCCAGCACACAGTCTTAAAGGGCCGGTGTCCCATCTTCTGTAAATAAAGCTGTTTATAATGAAGTTCTGCAATTCTCCTTCAGACTTTGTGTTTGTAATTCCTCATCACTTTCAGGGTCTATTCTTGCTGTCAGTGAATAGAAGCAATCCTGTTTACAGCTAGAGGCTGAATACCCATCCTGGCCATGTTGCTGAAGGGTTATTACAATGAGTGTTGGGTTCAGATGGGGTACATCACAGGAAGGGGGCGCTGTAGTACCTGCACCCTACAGTCTGCCAGTGTGCCCACCTGATGCCCCGAGGGCAGGAGGCCGATACATTGCCGCACCTCCACTGTGACAACCGAGCATGGACATACATCAAGTCCTTGCAGGCCACGCCCGCCCGCTAGGTCAGCGGCTGCGCCATCATGCGGGTGCATTACTGGGCGAGGCCTGGACTGTATGTTTCCAGCCTTAGGGCTCGTTCACACGGACATGTATGCTGTCTCTGTCGTTCCTGCGCTGACAGTGATCTGTCACGGACCGCAGCGATGGCCTCAGTGCCATCACCATGTCCCCACCACAGCCAGAGGTCACACATGAAGACGGAAAACCTCCCCATGTTACCCCGAGCAACCAATCACAGCGCAGCTCTCAGTTTACCACAGCAGATTTAGAAATGAAGGCTGTGTTCTGATTGGCTGCTGAGGTCAGCGGGGGCGGGTCTTGCTGTTGTATACATGAGGCCCAGAGGACGGGGGAGGAGCCTGAAGCCCTGGAGGCGGACGAGCGGTGATGTGAGTTCTATCTACCGTCCCGTATAAGTCCGCGGCTCCGATGTTCTAATGTTATAATCGCGGAATTATACTAAACTGCATTGTATTGCGGCACGCGGTGCGGACCTACGGGAACGCATGACATGGGTGCTTGAAATAAGATTGTTATACTGAGTTGCTAGGCAACCGATGTTTAGTTGTGTAGCGCCTGTGCTGTGGGGGTCGCAAATGACCTAAACCTGTTCACTCCTCTATAGTGACAATATATGATTTACTTCCTAGTGAAGTCCTCGTTACGACGATTATATGCGCATAATATGTGCGCCGCTTCTTCCGATGCCGGGTAATGATGTGCAGCGCTTCGCTGGCCTGATCCTAGATGGCTGCTGTATACAGACATGAATGCTTTGGGCGGCCCTTGCGCCCACCATCACGCACGCATCGTCTCATCTGTGGTATTATAAAGTGCGCTCGTTGTATGGTTTGTTTATTGCGTTGCTAAGCAACAGATGCTTCACCAATGTAATGTCCTACGTTGTACACGGGGGCCTTAGCAGACTGACAGCCCCTCAATTGTATACCGGTCATCCTGCGCAGAAGTAGATCCGTAGGCGCGTTGTAGCTGGATGATAATCAACGGTGGTGTTATAAATACAAGCGCTAAACAACTCCGAGTAACCCTGAGGAAGCCTCTCCGCTGTAGGAGGCGATGCGTAGGGGGCCCCTCCGCTGTGGGAGGCGATGCCTAGGGGGCCCCTCCGCTGTGGGAGGCGATGCCTAGGGGGCCCCTCCGCTGTGGGAGGCGATGCCTAGGGGGCCCCTCCGCTGTGGGAGGCGATGCCTAGGGGGCCCCTCCGCTGTGGGAGGCGATGCGCAGGGGGCCCCTCCGTTGCGGGAGGCGATGCGCAGGGGGCCCCTCCGTTGCGGGAGGCGATGCCTAGGGGGCCCCTCCGTTGCGGGAGGCGATGCCTAGGGGGCCCCTCCGTTGCGGGAGGCGATGCGCAGGGGGCCCCTCCGTTGCGGGAGGCGATGCGCAGGGGGCCCCTCCGTTGCGGGAGGCGATGCGCAGGGGGCCCCTCCGTTGCAGAAGGTCCCGACGCAGACATGAAGCCGGGTGCCGCCTCTTTTTGCAGTGTGTATTTTGGCGTGCGCACCCTCCCCTGAGCATCTGCATGGAGTTTGCTATCTGTCCTGCTTTTTGATTTGCTGCTCAAATGTCAGAGAACTAAACAAGTCTGTGCAGGCTGGAGGGGGAAGTCTGCTGTGCAGCTGAGGGAAGGGAGTGCAGCCAGATCACATCAATCAGCACTGATTACAGATATCCGTTCATACTGTGAGATGCAGGACTGAAGCCCAGGAGAGGCAGCAGGCTGTGCCCTGTACAGCAGCACGCAGCATGGCACAGGTGGGGTACAAGCTCCACCCACTGCAGGGAGAAGACTTGCTGGTAACAGTCTGATATCATCTATAGGAAGAAGCACAAGAACATGGGACATTTGTAGTCGGCTCCTCCGGTTTTCCGCACCTTCCTGGATTGCTGACACATTTATTATATTACTAGCTGATATACCCGGCTTCACCCCAGTTAATTTGGTCCGAGTGTTTACCTGTTCACACGGAAAATTTTCATGAAGTCGTAGTTACTTCAAAGGAACCGAGGAAATAAATGTATATACACATAGAGGTGAGGTAGATTCTCCTCAGTATATACACATAGAGGAGCGGTAGATTCTCCTCAGTATATACACATAAAGGGGAGGTAGATTCTCATCAGTATATACACATAGAGGAGCGGTAGATTCTCCTCAGTATATACACATAGAGGAGCGGTAGATTCTCCTCAGTATATACACATAGAGGAGCGGTAGATTTTCCTCAGTATATACACATAAAGGGGAGGTAGATTCTCATCAGTATATACACATAGAGGTGAGGTAGATTCTCCTCACTATATACACAGAGAGGTGAGGTAGCTTCTCCTCAGTATATACACAGAGAGGTGAGGTAGCTTCTCCTCAGTATATACACAGAGAGGTGAGGTAGATTCTCCTCAGTACATACACAGAGAGGTGAGGTAGATTCTCCTCAGTATATACACATAGAGGAGCGGTAGATTCTCATCAGTATATACACATAGAGGTGAGGTAGATTCTTCTCAGTATATACACATAGAGGAGCGGTAGATTCTCATCAGTATATACACATGGAGGTGAGGTAGATTCTCCTCAGTATATACACAGAGAGGTGAGGTAGCTTCTCCTCAGTATATACACAGAGAGGTGAGGTAGATTCTCCTCAGTACATACACAGAGAGGTGAGGTAGATTCTCCTCAGTATATACACATAGAGGTGAGGTAGATTCTCCGCAGTATATACACATAGAGGTGAGGTAGATTCTCCTCAGTATATACACATAGAGCTGAGGTAGATTCTCCTCAGTATATACACATAGAGGTGAGGTAGATTCTCCTCAGTATATACACATAGAGGTGAGGTAGATTCTCCGCAGTATATACACATAGAGGTGAGGTAGATTCTCCGCAGTATATACACATAGAGGTGAGGTAGATTCTCCTCAGTATATACACAGAGAGGTGAGGTAGATTCTCCTCAGTATATACACATAGAGGTGAGGTAGATTCTCCTCAGTATATACACATAGAGGTGAGGTAGATTCTCCGCAGTATATACACATAGAGGTGAGGTAGATTCTCCGCAGTATATACACATAGAGGTGAGGTAGATTCTCCTCAGTATATACACAGAGAGGTGAGGTAGATTCTCCTCAGTATCTACACAGAGAGGTCAGTTATGTTCTCTTCAGTATATACACACATACACGTGACAGATTGTTCTGCCAAATTTCACGCTTGTACAACACGGGGAAGTTACATTACATAGGGGTGCACTCACTTTTGCAATTAGCATTGAATAATCAAGTTGTGACCCTTTTACCCTTTCCTATTTAGGACCTAAAGAATAGTTATGCCAAATTACAGGTTTGTATGACATCGGGAAGTTACATTACACAGAAGTGCCAATACTTTTGCACTTAGCATTAAATTATTGACTTATGACCCCCTTTACTTTTCCTATGTAGGACCTAAAGAATGCTTTTGCCAAATTTAACGCTTGTACGACATCGGGAAGTTAGAGAATTACTGGCAAGTTAGTCAGTGAAGGCTTTTGTATATATATATATATATGTATGTATGTGTATAAAATATATATATAGGCAATAACAGCACACATTAGCAGATAGAGCGTCTCATGCATAATAGGTTTAGATACATAGCTCAACAGACAGTATCATACCTGCTAGGTTTAGATACAACAGCTCAGCAAATACCATGAAACATGATGGGCTTACATGTTTCAGAGCAGTATAATGATCCTTGTAGATGTCAGCGGGGATTATATATGTATTTGGGCACAATGAGGCCGATGTCTGTACAACAAGGATGTCATTATCTCCGCTGAGCCTCTGCAGTTGATTTAGGGAAATATTTATAAAATGTGGGAACCAGAACCGGTGTGACCGCATTCTCATCCCTGGTGATCGCCACGGTTACCAGGAGAGGCCACAGGTCCGGGAGATTTGTCTTAAAGAGACCTTACCTTCATGTACTAATGCTATTCCTGATGTTACTGCTGTAAGCACAGTGAGTCCAGGGATCCATCTGACATTAGCACTGCTGGGCTCCACGATCACTAAATCCAGATCTACTGCCGCGCTCCACGATCACTGAATCCAGATCTACTGCCGCGCTCCACGATCACTGAATCCAGAGGTACTGCCGCGCTCCACGATCACTGAATCCAGCTATCCTTCTACGATCATTGAATCCAGATCTATTGCCTCTCTCCACAATCATTGAATCCAGATCTACTGCCACGCTCCACGATCACAGAATCCAGATCTGCCATTTTCCATGATCACTGAATCCAACTACACATTGCTACGTTCCACGATCACTGAATCCAGGTCTACTGCCACGTTCCACAATCACTGAATTCAAATCTACCACCGCGCTCCATCATTACTGAAGCCATGCTCCATGATCACTGAATTCAGGTCAACTGCCACGTTCCACGATCACTGAATCCAGGTCTACTGTTAAGCTCCACGATTACAGAATCTAGATCTACTGCCACGCTCCACGATCACTGAATCTAGATCTAATTCCTCACTCCATGATCGCTAAATCCAGATCTGCTATGCTCCACGATCACAGAATCGGGATCTACTGCCACGTTCTACGATCACTGAATGCAGATCTACTGCCATGCTCCATGATCACTGAATCCAGATCTACTGTCACGCCCTACGATTACTGAATCCAGATCTACTGTCACGCCCTACGATTACTGAATCCAGATCTACTGCCACGTTCTACGATTACTGACTCCAGATCTACCGCCACATTCCACGATCACTGAATCCAGATCTTCTGCCAGGATTTTTGAAAGGAAATCTGGATGTACAGGGAGATGCCTGACAGTCCAGCAGATCCGGGTGCAGCGGACCCCGCAGAGCCCCGCCCCTGTGACTCCTCTCCCTCTCCAATGCATTTTTTGAAGTATTTTCTTTATTAAATGTCAGAATATAACACACCCCACTGTAATGTGAGGGCCCTCCGATCTTCTGACGGCTGTTCAGTCACCATAATCCTACTGACAGGTTTCCTTTAAGTTATATTCACGAACCCATGTCCAGGAGCATGGGGGATGTTATTATTGGGGGGGGGTTGGACAGATTTGGGGTATTACTAAATTTTATGCATCATCTAAATGGACTAGAATGACTGTTGTAAATGTTGTCGGCTCTCCTGACACCTGCCCATCCCCCACTGTAGATATCAGCGATCTTCCCATCAATCACAGGAAGATCCTCTGGTCCACATGTTCCATGATCACCTGTCTGCTCCATGGGGTCCTTACTGGTCACTGCTCAAGTGGAGTCAAATCATTGTTAACCTCTTGTTCGCCATTGTCCTCTTCATGTAGAAATTCCTCTATACATTATGCGCAGCCAAAAGCTGCAATGTCACAGTTCGGAGCTGTAATAGGGCGCCTATAGACCTGTAGGAACCCGGCCGAATCCCAGTCTTGCTCTTGAATCAAAAAGAAAAAAACTAGCGCCATTCTCCAAGAGATGCCTTATTACATAGACATCCCATAACGTGGTTCCGTGTAGGTGCCGTACAGCAGCACATGCATGTGTAGTGGCCTGGAAATAGGCACTACATAGCACTGTTTAGTTATGGGGACCGGTAATATAATAACTGGCCCTAAGGGTTTACACAAGGGATGCAGGTAACCTAGCAACCAGTTAGGACTTTTTTATCCAGCTGCACAAGATAGAAAAAATGCAGAGACTCAGATGAGGCAGGTAGCCTAGCAACCAGATAGGCTGTGATTGGCTGTAGACAAATGGGTCAGGTGACAGAGACGACAAATAGCTGGACAACGGTCGCAGGAGCCAGGGAGAGTGAGACGTACCAGGCGAAGCAAGTGCCAGAGAGTAGAGGCAGAATAAGTTTAAGCAATACGTAAAGAGTAGTGAGAAGTGACGGGCAGAGGAGCGCCAGGCAGAGAGAGAGAGCGCCAGAAAGAAGCGCCCGACAGCAGAAAGGAAAGTGCCAAGCAGGAGAGAGAAGTGAAAAGAGACCGAGATCAGCCGTGACAAAGAGAGAGAGAAACGAGAAAAAATCTGAGAAACTGTGAGTTAGGCCGCCCGCAGACGAGCGGGTCGGATCCGACCCGAGCGCCTGCAGGGACGAACGCGTACTCGGCGGCCCTGGCTCTTTCATGTGCCGGCTGCCGGCGCATGCGCAGACCGGAGCCGGGTTAGTGACGTTTCTGTGCGGGGCTCTGTGAGCCCTGAACAGAAATAGGACATGCCGCGGTTTGTTTGCTGCGCGAGATTTCGCGCGGCCAAACCGCGGCTGTCTGCATAGGATTGCGTTTGTTAACGCAATCCTATGCAGGCTTTGAGCGGCGGAAATGCCGCGGGATTTCCGCCCGTGTGCAGGTGGCCTAACTGAGGAAGAGAGACAGCTTTGACAGTGAATAAAAAAAATTAAATAAAAGATATAAATCTGAAGAGAGGGAGATAAAGGAATAAAGAGATCTACATACAAAGAAGGAGAGAGAAGACATCCAGAGTAAGCTGCCAGGATATGCAGGTGGCTACATTGTTGCAATTTGTGCATCAGTTATTATGCACTGAATATGATGAAGAATACCCCCTCCTCTCACGGCCTTAGTTAAAGGGGTTGTCCCGCAAAATAAAGTAACGTTAAACACTTCTGTATGGCCTTATAAATGCACTTTGTAATATACATCGTGCATGAAATATGTGCCATACAGAAGTTATATACTTATCCCCCCTGTGTTGACGTCCCCGTCTCCATGGCGCCGGCCAAATCCTTCTCCTTGATTAGACGCGCTTGCGCAGTCTGCCTCTTCTGTCCCGTTGAATAGGGCCACTCCAGCGTGCTCACGCCGCACAGCTGGTCTCATATTGGGTATTGACGCGTCCGTAACGACGTGTACAAAAATTTGAACACGCTTTTTATTTTGTACGGCAAAAAGCGTAAAAAAAAACGCTGAAAAACCGAGGCAAAATGCTAATTTTTAGCATTTTGCCTCCCAAAAAATGCAATAAAAGTGATCAAAAAAGCCGCACATTCCCCAAAATGGTACCAATACAAACTACAGCTCGTCTCGCAAAAAATAAGCCGTTATAGAGCTCCGTACATAGAAAAAGAAAAAGTTACAGGACTTTGAATGCAGCTATAGAGAAAAAAAAAAGATTTCCAAAAAAAAGGGTTTTTATTGCAAAAAAGTGTAAAAACCTAAAAAAAATAAGAATTTTGGTATCGTTGTAACCGTACCGACCCGCAGAAAAAATTTATTGTGTCATTTATGCTGCATGATTAACGCTGTAAAAAAAAAAAAGAAAAATCTATGGCAGAGTTGATGCGTTTTCTCTCCCTGTTATCATAAAAAAAATAATAAAAGTTTTATGATATAGTCTATGTACCCAAATGTGGCACCGATAAAAACTACAGTTCGCCACGCAAAAAACAAGCCCCTATACAGCCGCGTCGATGGAAAAATAAAAAAGTTATGGGTTTTGAAAAATGGAGATGGAAAAATACCAAAAATCGCTTGGTCCTCAACGCCAAAATAGGCCGTGTCATTAAGGGGTTAAGGGCGGTCTCACACGAGCGTTTGGTAATTGCATATTATGCACGTGGGATTTGCGCGCGTAATACGCTGTACCAATATCTTATAGACGGCCATGTTGCTGCTCACACAAATTGTGTATATTACGCGTATAAGAAAAATCACTGCATGTTCTTCCTTGGCACGTATTACATACGCATACACTCCAAGAGCATATATGGCGATGGCGGCCCGCACATAATTTCATTGCATACTGGCTGCGTGCCGCATGCATACGTCTAGCAGCCCGCGAGCTGCAGGATACACTCGTGTGAGCCCAGCTTAATAAGCCTAAATTAAGTACTGACTCACAGCACAAGACGTCATTGATGCACGTGACCCCGAACACAAGTACACTTAATATCTGCAAACAAATGCAGAATGATTTTTGTACTAACCACATAAAGGTCCCTAGTGCCCGATTTGATCAAATCCATGTTTGCCCACCCGCCACCTCAAGGCGAACCTTAATGGACCAGTACCTAATTTTATAGACACCTCTCTTTTGACTAAAAAGCCTTTACATAAGTGGGAAAGCTGGGTTTTATACTGTCACTGAACTGCCTGGGACAGATGTGTAATTGGAGTCCGTGACAAAAGTGCAGACAGCAGCACCTACACAAATGCATTACAAAAGTCTGCATATCCAACAAAAATGTATTAATTCATGTGAAGGCTTTTCAGTCTAAAGAGGTGTCTATAGAGTTGGGTCCAGGGTCAGTATTTCAGATAGGGTATCATGTCTTTAGGTATACTCAGGGACAGTGGTATCTGGTGTTAGGGTCAGTGTCAGGGATAGATTAGGAAAATATACAAAACAAAAAATGCCAGCTCTCAGGAGTCTGGACTATAATATGACTACAATGCTAATATATTTAGTCAGTTATCACTTATTTCAAAGAGGGGTGCTGGTAGCTTCCAGTATTCTCCCTATATCCAGATCAGGCCAATTTTGACAATCTTATTTGAAGGCATTTTTCGGTTTCTATATTGTTCATTTCTTCCAGACTGGTTGAGTTCTGCAGAAATTACCAGGGCTCCCCTGGATGAATATCCTCATGTTACAGGAGACTGTGGCATAATATGGGCATCAGATATCAGTGTTATTAGTTAATGTTTGCAGTTTCACAATATTTTGTTTCCCCACATCTTGGCTAGGGATTTATGATGCCTTAGGGCGCGTGGCAAAAGACTGCACCTTCGCCCTACAAGATCGCATCTTAATGTAGATGAATGCGGTCACATTGCAGGTGGTGGCGACCCAAGAATTGCTGGAAGTCCATAAGGTTTGAATTTCTTGTGATTTGCTTGTCACAACGTGTCTCTATTCACCTACATTAAGATACAATGTAGCAGGGTGATCATGTGATCTCTGGCCACACACAGTGTTCCGCAGCCAAAGTTGCCATGTATTCCTAGATCAGACATTTCTCTCTGCCCATTCTTGAGTTGAATGTGGCTCCCAAAGATCTCTCAAAGTCAAAGAGGGCTCACGAGGTGCAAAAGGTAGGGGACCTCTGCTCTAAACACACCCGCTGGACTGTTCCTGAGGACCCATGTGCCATGCAGTAGGGATATATTAGGTCTGCTCCATTATCTGACTTAACTTCCCTGAAAATAAGACCCTGTCTTATATTTCCCCCCCCCCCCCAAAAGAGGCACTGAGTCTTATTTTTGGGGTTATTTTATTATACTTACCTAGCAGGCGCGGTCCACGTCCTTCCCGCTGGTCTCTGGAGTTCCGGCATGCTAACTTGCAGTCCTCAACCGATGACAGAAGATCTCTTCTTGGCAACGGGGTTCGTAAGACCAGAGCACTCAGGTCTTACCACCTGGCCTGCAGATCACCCATCCTCTCTGGCACTTTCATGTATATTTGACATATGCCAGAAACATACATGAAAAAAATGTGTAAAATCCATGCATTTTGAAGCATACATATGTTTTTACATTGTGCAGTATATGTTTTCTGTTATCTTGTATCCAGCCTGTATCAGTACTGACTCTGTGGAGATGCTACTCCTACAGGCACCTGTGATAGACATGATGATTAGTTAGTATAAAATGTCTATCGATTTGTACTAAACTAGACGTATTATGTGTGTTTTGTGACTTCAGCCTAATGTGGAACTCTGCTGCATAAGGAAAGAGTTAAATCACAGTGTTATATGTTATTGCTTGTGTCCATCTTGAGTGTTTTCCCATTCCTCCCCATCCCCCACACAGAATCTTCTTCAACAAAGAGATATCTACTTTCAGTTTCAGATTTGAGCACATGTTTGTAAGACAAAGACTTGCTTATATATTGGAGTTGAGAGAAGGTGGGCAGGAAGGAGGGGGGATTCTATATGATCCGACAAATGAGAATCCTATATGTTACTGATGTAATCTGTTGCACGCCCATTAAAGGGCAGGTGTTATGCTTTACAATAAAAGGGGCCGTCTGGGTGTTTCTGCCCAGAGAGCCATTTTGGATATGAGACTGATAGCTTGTGTCTGATCTGCTCGATGATGTGCGCACACTATACAATTTGGAAGCTACAAAATACCCCGAAACCTGCTGGAGAAAACCAATGTCCAGTTCACAACACCACAGATGCCACCGACTTGACGGGAACCCACAGCACTATAAACTGAGTAACGGTGTGGTTAGGGGAGGTGACGGGGGGCCGGGGATGCATTTTTTATACTCACCTGCTCCCGTTGTTCAGCTGTGACCCCTCTGAAGTTGGTGCATGGCCCGTGCGTACGCTCTCCCATACAACTCTAACCTAGTTTATGGTGCTGTGGGGATGTGACAGGGTCCCTTTAACCCTGACCAAAGGAGGAAGGAAGGTGCTGGACAACAAGGTATCTTGCTGGTATTTGGGGACGGCGTTAGTGTTTGTCACCGCTCTCTGCAGCATCTGAACGCCAGGAGAATGACCGCTTCTCGATGACGTCCAGGTTCTGAGCGCTCCGACCTTACCACCGTGCCGCCTGTTCCACATTGCTCTGGGACCTGTTGTCCTGCCTGATGGCCACCGGGGGCGCTGCAGTGAAGTTACCTTATTTTTGTTAGGCTTAGTTCACACTCCTGTTCTCAATTCCGTTTTGCCATTCCATCGTAAAAAAAAGCAAAATGGTAAGAAAACTATGTTGCAGCCCATAAAAAGTGTGGAAAGCGGTCTTCTGTTCCAATCCGTATTTTCCGTCTCCCTTCCGTTTTCTACGTTGGATCACAAAGCGCCAGTTCCAGTTTTGTAGACAGAATACAGATGGATCCTTTCATTATTGGGGTCCTGGGGTCAAATCTCATCAAAGGGAACATTAACTTTGAAAAACCCAATCCAGCCGTCACCCTCAGTCAGATTTGAACCTACAACTCCAGCAATGCATGGCAGCACGTCTCCTGAGATGGCAGAGGCTAAAGACATGCATGGTGGCTCAGTTGCTAGCACTGTTGCCTTGCAGTCCTTGGCTCAACTCTAACCCAGAGTGACATCTGCATTGTCTGTGTTTATTCCTCCTGTTCTTCTCCTCCGCCGGAGGTGCAGAACAAGTTTGGTGGCTCAGTGGTTAGCACCGCTGCTTGCCGTGCTGGAGTGGTAGGTTGAAATCTGATGATGGCTGTATGGAGATTTTCACAGTTGATGTTGACCCCAGCATTGCCAGGTAACTGTGCCAACCACTGTGCCGCATTCATGGTGGCACCGTAAAACAGACCGAGTGCTTTTCTTTTCCGTTCCTAATAAAACTGCATCCATCAAAAACGCGCTGGTGGTGTGAACGAGACCTCGCAGCGCCTCCGCCTCTCTCATGCTAAGCCACTTTTATGGTCTTGCCCCAATGTTTGCCGTTCAGTATATTTCAGGAGTCTGGGGCATTTGCACTGGCAGCTGCTGTGCCACAGACGCTGGTCATTGTATGGAGGCTAGTCTCAGTAGTGTAGTGCCAAATGGTCTTTGTACAGCGGGATATCTCCATATTGCAGGACCCAGGGTGCTCTCTGTACAGGGGTAGTCTCTGTACTGCAGCACCCGGTGGTCTTGGTTCAGTGGGAAGCCTTAGTAGTGTAGTGCCAGGTACTCTTAGTACAGGGATAGTCTCCGAACTGCAGTACCCGGTGTGGTCTTGGTACAGGGGTAGTCTCAGAAGTGTAGTGCCCGGTGTGGTCTTGGTACAGGGGTAGTCTCAGAAGTGTAGTGCCCGGTGTGGTCTTGGTACAGGGGTAGTTTCAGAAGTGTAGTGCCCGGTGTGGTCTTGCTACAGGAGTAGTCTCAGTAGTGTAGTGCCCGGTGTGGTCTTGGTACAGGGGTAGTCTCAGTAGTGTAGTGCCCGGTGTGGTCTTGGTACAGGGGTAGTCTCAGTAGTGTAGTGCCCGGTGTGGTCTTGGTACAGCGGTAGTCTCAGTAGTGTAGTGCCCGGTGTGGTCTTGGTACAGGGGTAGTCTCAGTAGTGTAGTGCCCGGTGTAGTCTTGGTACAGCGGTAGTCTCAGTAGTGCAGTACCCGGTGTGGTCTTGGTACAGGGTGGTCTCAGTAGTGCAGTACCCGGTGTGGTCTTGGTACAGGGTAGTCTCAGTAGTGTAGTGCCCGGTGTGGTCTTGGTACAGGGGTAGTCTCAGTAGTGTAGTGCCCGGTGTGGTCTTGGTACAGGGGTAGTCTCAGTAGTGTAGTGCCCGGTGTGGTCTTGGTACAGGGTAGTCTCAGTAGTGCAGTACCTGGTGTGGTCTTGGTACAGGGTAGTCTCAGTAGTGCAGTACCCGGTGTGGTCTTGGTACAGGGGTAGTCTCAGTACTGCAGTACCTGTTGTGGTCTTGGTACAGGGTAGTCTCAGTAGTGCAGTACCCGGTGTGGTCTTGGTACAGGGGTAGTCTCAGTACTGCAGTACCCGGTGTGGTCTTGGTACAGGGGTAGTCTCAGTACTGCAGTACCCGGTGTGGTCTTGGTACAGGGGTAGTCTCAGTAGTGTAGTGCCCGGTGTAGTCTTGGTACAGCTTTAGTCTCAGTACTGCAGTACCTGGTGTGGTCTTGGTACAGGGTAGTCTCAGTAGTTTAGTGCGCAGTGTGGTCTTGGTACAGGGGTTGCCTTGCTAGTGTAGTGCTATGTACTCTTAATACAGCAGTAGTCTCAGTACTGCAGTACCCAGTGTGGTCTTGGTACAGCAGTAGTCTTAGTAGTGTAGTACCTGGTGTGGTCTTGGTACAGGGGTAGTCTCAGTAGTGTAGTGCCCGGTGTGGTCTTGGTACAGGGTAGTCTAAGTACTGCAGTACCCGGTGTGGTCTTGGTATAGGGTAGTCTCAGTAGTGTAGTGCCCGGTGTGGTCTTGCTACAGCGGTAGTCTCAGTAGTGCAGTACCTGGTGTGGTCTTAGTAGAGGGGTAGTCTCAGTAGTGCAGTGGCAGCTGCCCTTGATTCTGGTACCAGTCCTGGCGGTTCCCAGTACACTCAGTTGTCAGATACCAGTCCAGACAGTGCCTAGTGGTCCTGGTGCCCTCAGGTGTCCAGTACATCAGGTAGCACTATTCCTGGCAGTGCCCTCAGGTGTCTGGTGTAATTCTTGCAGTGCTTCATGCCCTCAGTTGTATGGTCCAGTCCTACCAGTGCCCAGTGCTCCTAATGCCCTTAGAGGCTGGGTACTAATTTTGACAGTGCTCTCAGCTGTCTGGTACTAGTCCTGGCAGCGTCCAATGTCCTCAGATGTCCAGTATAGCACATGGTACCAGTCCTGACAGTGCCTGGTTGTCCTGGTGCCCTTAGCTGTCTGGTTCTTTCCTGGCAGTACCCGGTAGTCCCGTGCCCCTAGCTATCTGGTCTGGCAGTGCCCGATGCCCTCTGATCCAGTTCTGGCAGTGTTCTCAGGTCTTTGGTGCCAGCAGTGGCTATTGCCCTCATGTGTCTGATCCCAGCAGTGCCCGATGGTCTCTGGCTTGATCCTGGCAGTGTCCTCAGGTGTCCGGTCCCGGCAGTGCCTGTTGGTCCCGGTCCTGACAGTGCCCAGTGGTTTGTCAGGTGCTGGCAGTGCCCGGTGGCCTCTGGTCCGGTCCGGTCCCAGCAGTCCCGCTGCTGGCAGTGCCCGGTGGTCCTGTTAATGCCGTCAGGTGCCCAATCCTGATAGTACCTGCAGGTTCTGGTGCCCTCAGGTGCTGGCAGCGCCTGGGATCCTCAGGTGTCCATTCCCGGCAGTGCCCATTGGTCCCAGTGCTGGCAGTGCCTGGTGGTACTCAGGTGTCAGGTTCCAGCAATGCCAGCTGGTCCTGGTGTCCAGGGCTGGCAGTGCCTGGTGGTCCTGGTAGTGTCTGTTCCTGGCAGTGCCCATTGGTCCCGATGCTGGCACTGCCCGGTGGACCTGGTAGTGTCCTTACGTATCCAGTACCGGTAGTGCCTAGTGGTTCCATTGCCCTCAGGTCTCCGGTGCTGGCAGTGTCCGGTGGTTCTGGTAGTGCCCTCAGTTCTCCTGGCAGTGCCCGGTGGTTCTGGTAGTGCCCTCAGGTGTCAGGTTCCAGCAATGCCAGCTGGTCCTGGAGTCCAGTGCCTACAGTCCTGCTGCTGGCAGTGCCCGGTGGTTCTGGTAGTGCCCCCAGTTCTCCTGGCAGTGCCCGGTGGTTCTGGTAATGCCCTCAGGTGTCAGGTTCCAGCAATGCCAGCTGGTCCCGGAGTCCAGTGCTGGCAGTGCCCGGTGGTCCTGGTAGTGTCCGTTCCTGGCAGTGCCCGTTGGTCCTGGTGCTGGCAGTGCCCGGTGGTCCTGGTAGTGTCCTTAGGCATCCAGTACCAGTAGTGCCTAGTGGTTCCAGTGCCCTCGGGTGTGCGGTCCAGGCAGTGCCCGTTGGCCCCGTTACTGTCAGTGCCCGGTGGCCTCTAGTCCGGTCCCGACAGTCTCGCTGCTGGCAGTGCCCGGTGGTTCTAGTAGTGCCCGGTGGCCCATGTTGCCCGCTCCCGGCAGCGCCCGGTCCCGGCCTCCGCCTCCTCCCCCGGCCTCTGCACATGCTCGGCGGCTCTTTGTGTGGGGAGGAGGCGGAGGAGGAGGCCGGACCAGCAGCTCTCAGCCCCTCATCATCCTCCGCCGGTACCGGGGGCCGAGCCGCCATTCTCCGGGCCCCATCAGCATCATCTGACCCGCCGGCCATTGTCCGCTATCGTGACAAGGACGGAACAGGCACAGGAGCTTCTATGGTATCGCGACATAACAGGAGCCGACACCCGGAGCCTGGGCACTATCCTGACATCACCAGACACAGCCGGAGACTATAGAGGAGTCTGTGCGATATACCCCGTCCTGTCATCCTATCCCGACATAACGGAGCCTGTAGACTGACACAGCCGAGCCTATAGACTCTCCCGATACAGCCGGAGCCTATATACAGTCCTGACATAGAGGATCATATCGAGGAGCCTATATACAGTTCTAGAGGGACCTTATGGAGCCTATATAACCTGCCCTGGATGGACCTATGTAAGGAGCCTATATACAATACCAACCTCCATACCCTATAGGCGAGCCTTATACCGCCCAGACATAGAGGAGCTTACAAACAACCAGAACCCTATATACAAAGTCTGCCGTAGTTGGACCTATTGAAGGAGCCTATATATTATACCACAATCAGTCCTGACACAGGAATCATATCGGGGAGCTTACAAACAACGTCGACCCTATAGAAGGAGCCTATATACAGTCCTGCAGGAGCTTACAAACAACCTGGAGCCTATAGAAGGAACCTATATACAATCCTGTCTCCTATAAATGAGCTTATATACAATTGTGTCATAGTGGGACCTACACAGGAGTCTATACTGTCCCTCATATCTGCATATATGGAGCCTATTCCTTGTTTTACAATCTTGACATACCTGGAGCCTATATAAGGATTATATCACAACATAGCTGGAGCCTATAGACCATCCTGATGTAACTGGACCCTACACAGCACCCTATGCAATCAGACCCTGTACGGAAACCTACTCTGCCATTAGAAAATCTACAAGACACCTATATACTATGCCAACATAGTTGGACCCTATACAAGATCTAATATACTGCCTGCACCCTATATGGAAGCCTATAGCTTATCTCCTTATAGCATGAGTGTAAAAAAGCTGCTTAGTTACTGTAATCATGAAGAAGGATGCCAGGCTGTGTCCTCTATAGGGCTCTGAGCGCTGGGCCTGTACGCTGCCCATATAGTGCGGTATACATATAGAAAGCAGGACCCTATATCATATCTGTGGACAGGTGCATGGCTTGGTTATTGCTGGCAGGGAGGTAGCTAGGTGGGTACAGAGCCCAGGGGCGCAGAAACTGCATTCTAGCATCTTTCTATAGGTGCCTAGGCAATATTCTGCTGGCACAGTATTTTTCATGTACCTGTTGCACACCGGTTGTAGGTAGACAGGTGGGCAGGGTGCCCGACTGGCACAGAGGCGGCAGTACAGTGTATAGGTAGTGGCACATAGTGCTCAGGTCATACATGCACTGGACGTAGGGGCCTTGGTGCTGCTGTAACTCTTGGACTTGGCATGGTCACTATGCTATACGGGAGGACAGGGCTACAAGCTGCCATCATGTGCCCAGGTTGCCCGGGGGCATCTCTCCTGAGGTCTGGACTCTTCTATCTTCTGCTCTTTGCTCACAGCTCCCAGGGAAGGGCCTGCGAGAAGAGTCCGTGCTTCTCTGGTCGATGTGTCAACTCCACCTGTGTGTGTGACCCAGGATGGGTCGGAGAACAGTGCCACCACTGCCAGGGGAGATTCAAGTAAGTGCAGCCTTAATATTTCAGGGCACTGATCGGGTCCTCCAAGCCCAGGTCTGAGCCCAACAGTAACCACATGCTCAATCACTATGTCACATATAGATACAACCTACACAAACAGTCAATATATGCATACATTATAGCCTGTATTATACTCCAGAGCTGCACTCACTATTCTGCTGGTGGAGTCACTGTGTACATACATTACTTATCCTGTACTGACCCTGAGTTCCATCCTGTATTATACTGCAGAGCTGCACTCACTATTCTGCTGGTGGAGTCACTGTGTACATACATTACTTATCCTGTACTAATCCTGAGTTACATCCTACATTATACTGCAGAGCTGCACTCACTATTCTGCTGCTGGTGGAGTCACTGTGTACATACATTACTTATCCTGTACTGATCCCGAGTTACATCCTGTATTATACTCCAGAGCTGCACTCACTATTCTGCTGGTGGAGTCACTGTGTACATACATTACTTATCCTGTACTGATCCCGAGTTACATCCTGTATTATACTCCAGAGCTGCACTCACTATTCCGCTGCTGGAGTTACTGTGTACATACATTACTTATCCTGTACTGCTCCTGAGTTACATTCTGTATTATACTCCAGAGCTGCACTCACTATTCTGCTGGTGGTGTCACTGTGTACATACATTACTTATCCTGTACTGCTCCTGAGTTACATCCCGTATTATACTCCAGAGCTGCACTCACTATTCTGTTGGTGGAGTCACTGTGTACATACATTACTTATCCTGTACTGATCCTGAGTTACATCCTGTATTATACTCCAGAGCTGCACTCACTATTCTGCTGGTGGAGTCACGGTGTACATACATTACTTATCCTGTACTGATCCTGAGTTACATCCTGTATTATCCTCCAGAGCTGCACCCACTATTCTGTTGGTGGAGTCACTGTGTACATACATTACTTATCCTGTACTGATCCTGAGTTACATCCTGTATTATACTCCAGAGCTGCACTCACTGTTCTGCTGGTGGAGTCGCTGTATACATACATTACTTATCCTGTACTGATCCTGAGTTACATTCTGTATTATACTCCAGAGCTGCACTCACTATTCTGCTGGTGGAGTCACTGTGTACATACATTACTTATCCTGTACTGCTCCTGAGTTACATCCTGTATTATACCCCAGAGCTGCACTCACTATTCTGCTGGTGGAGTCACTGTGTACATACATTACTTATCCTGTACTGCTCCTGAGTTATATCCTGTATTATACTCCAGAGCTGCACTCACTATTCTGCTGGTGGAGTCGCTGTATACATACATTACTTATCCTGTACTGATCCTGAGTTACATCCTGTATTATGCTCCAGAGCTGCACTCATTATTCTGACTCCACCAGCAGAATAATGAGTGCAGCTCTGGAGTATAATATGTCAAGGTCTTCTGCTTTGAACATACGGTCAGAGATGGGGGTCGGGTGTCTCTCCATGTCCGGTGTTCTCTCCTCATTCGCTGTTGCTGCTGTTTCCTGATCCCGGTCCAGTGTTTGGGACATTTGGCGCTGTTGGGGGTACGTAGAGTGCCGTTCTTGTACCCACAACCCGGTGTACAGGCGATCTTGATTAGTCATGTCCTGGAGGCCTTGACCTTGGTATTATGTGGCAGTGATCTGCCCACCCGATGTGCCCATTATTTATGGGCGGGAATTTATCTAGGGTTCTGTGTCAAAGTGACGGGCAGTTCTGGAATACTGTCAGTCCCTGGGCACAGAATGTTGGCATTGTTGGGATTGTTATTGAGGTGGGTACAGTATTCCGGAGCTAATAGTTCAAGAACGTGCCTATGTGACTATGCCAATATTCTGTGCCCATGTGATTAATGGTTCTGTAATACTGTGCCCATGTGAACAACAATCCCGAATACTGTGCCTATGTGACTATCACTCACATAGGCACAGAATGTTGGAACCGTCGCATGGCTACAGTATTCCCGAACTGCCAGCCACATGGGCACAGTTTTTCCGAACTGCCAGCCACATGGTCACAGTATTCCATAACTGCCAGCCACATGGTCACAGTATTCCATAACTGCCAGCCACATGGGCACAGTATTCCATAACTG
This sequence comes from Eleutherodactylus coqui, assembly GCF_035609145.1. Classification (NCBI taxonomy): domain Eukaryota; kingdom Metazoa; phylum Chordata; class Amphibia; order Anura; family Eleutherodactylidae; genus Eleutherodactylus; species Eleutherodactylus coqui. The sequence continues at coordinate 293,985,115 of NC_089840.1, read as the reverse complement.
CCAGCCACATGGGCACAGTATTCCATAACTGTCTGTCACTTTTACACAGAGTCCTAGACAGATTCACCCCATAAATAATGGGCACATCAGGTGGGCAGATCACGCCACATAATACCAGAGATAGAGCTAACAACTTCCGGGAAACTGTGCCCATGTGATTGATAGGTCCGGAATAGTATGCCAATGTAATAGATCCAACATTCTGTGCCCTTGTGAGTGATGGTTCCGTAACGCTGTGCCCATGTGATTGTAATGTAAATTTCCTTTTGTATGCTCAGCACTGATTGGACGAGGATGGGGGTCACTGATAATCATCATGGGGATTAATTGCAGATTTACATGTCCTCCGGGGTCATCGGGTCCCTCCAGGGTCATCGGCTCCAGCCCCCCGCTCAGTGCAGGATCACTAAATCATCCTAGACAGATATTTGTCCAGCCTTTGTTTGAACACTTCCATTGAAGAAGAACTCCCCACCTCCTGTGGCAACCTGTTCCACTCATTGATCCCCCTCACTGTCTAATATGTAATCTGTGTCTCCTCCCTTTCAGTTTCATCCCATTGCTTCTAGTCTTTCCTTGTACAGATGAGAATAGGGCTGATCCCTCTGCACTGTGACAGCCCTTCAGATATTTGTAGCGCTGCCTGTCATCGATTCGCTGCATGACGGACACCAGAAGAGGCAGAAGTGTTACCAATCTTGATACATTATTAGAGCAGGATGGGCTCCAGTGTTTACGCTGTAGAACACAATATTGCGCCAGGCCACGCCCCCTTGCTTAAGATACGTAAAAACGATGCGTAATGTTGGTAGGTTTTATGCATGTTTTCAGTACTTTACTTCCCGACGTACGTGCGCCATTTTCCAATTGTGAAGAGATTAATACGTAAACCGCCTGTCCTCCGTATTCTGGGCGTCCTTCCTGCGCTCGTCCTCGGCTTTCACATCCATTTTGACATTTTCGGTTGACCTTTCCAAGGCGAACCGGCAAAGAGAGATGGCGAGAAAGTGGCGCCACGCTGTAATTTCCTGTTTTGCATTTACAGTGAACCGCGTTCTAAACGCTCGTATCCTTGTATTTACGGAGACTGTAGGGGGTGGAACTATGGGGCTATTACACCCCATTCACACTTGTATCCAAGCTGGGGCCAGTATAACAGGGTACTAGAGGCTCCATGCCCACCGGTATCACATCATGTATCCAAGCTAGAGGTGGTACAACAGGATACTAGAGCCTCCATGCCCACCCGTATCACATCTTGTATCTAAGCTAGAGGAGGTACAACAGGGTACTAGAGCCTCCATGCCCACCCGTATCACATCTTGTATCTAAGCTAGAGGTGGTACAACAGGGTACTAGAGCCTCCATGCCCCCCGTATCACATCTTGTATCTAAGCTAGAGGAGGTACAACAGGGTACTAGAGCATCCATGTCCCCCGTATCACATCTTGTATCCAAGCTAGAGGAGGTACAACAGGGTACTAGAGCCTCCATGCCCGCCCGTATCACATCTTGTATCCAAGCTACAGGCGGTACAACAGGGTACTAGAGCCTCCATGCCAGCCCGTATCACATCTTGTATCCAAGCTACAGGCGGTACAACAGGGTACTAGAGCCTCCATGCCCCCCGTATCACATCTTGTATCCAAGCTAGAGGTGGTACAACAGGGTACTAGAGCCTCCATGTCCACCCGTATCACATCTTGTATCTAAGCTAGAGGCGGTACAACAGGGTACTAGAGCCTCCATGCCCACCCGTATCACATCTTGTATCTAAGCTAGAGGTGGTACAACAGGGTACTAGAGCCTCCATGCCCCCCCGTATCACATCTCGTATCTAAGCTAGAGGAGGTACAACAGGGTACTAGAGCATCCATGTCCCCCGTATCACATCTTGTATCCAAGCTAGAGGAGGTACAACAGGGTACTAGAGCCTCCATGCCCGCCCGTATCACATCGTGTATCCAAGCTAGAGGCGGTACAACAGGGTACTAGAGCCTCCATGCCCGCCCGTATCACATCTTGTATCCAAGCTACAGGCGGTACAACAGGGTACTATAGCCTCCATGCCCGCCCGTATCACATCGTGTATCCAAGCTAGAGGCGGTACAACAGGGTACTAGAGCCTCCATGCCCGCCCGTATCACATCTTGTATCCAAGCTACAGGCGGTACAACAGGGTACTATAGCCTCCATGCCCGCCCGTATCACATCGTGTATCCAAGCTAGAGGCGGTACAACAGGGTACTAGAGCCTCCATGCCCGCCCGTATCACATCTTGTATCCAAGCTACAGGCGGTACAACAGGGTACTAGAGCCTCCATGCCCGCCCGTATCACATCGTGTATCTAAGCTAGAGGCGGTACAGCAGTGCACAGAATCCACGTTGGACGGTTTGCCCGATGTTTACTGAGATTTGTGTCGGATCTCTCCGCTGCTGATCTTCTTCTCTTGAGGTCAGACTGGTTTTTTCCTCCCGCTGCCGTTTTGGGAAAATCACCCAAGAAGCACCCCAGTAGTGAGAGTGAGGACCCCACTGACTGCAGTATTACCCATGGATGGCTGTGGCCCTGCTACTGAGTTAGCATTGGGGCCCTGAAGCTTGTAACTCCGCCCCCTGCCACAGACGCCATATTGGTTGTCACCCAGCTTTCTCAGCCACCTGCATTGCGCAGTGCGGTCAGCACACGTCCGGCCTCTTAGTCCCGGACCCGGGGTACGGCTAAGGATGTCGGCACCCTCCTCGAATCCGGCACTGCAACGTCTCCAGTTCTCCACGGGGTATGATTAATTTAAGTCACCATCACGTTTCTATGGCGATCACTGATTTCTTGTATCCTCATTTTGGGAAGATTCCTGGAAGACGCAGTAACGAGCCGCTGTCGGGCCTGGGGGGTCTCTTGCATTGGTGATGTGGGTAGATGTTCGGGCGCAGCTGGGGGGGGGGGGTGTACCCCCTGTACCCCCGGGGGGGTGTACCCCCTGTGCAGATCCTGGATATGTGAAGTAACTGAGCTGATCGGAGATAATGCTGATGGCGGGTCACATGGTCTCGTTGGAAACATTGTTTACTGTATATTAAAACTTATGTTACCATGGTGATGACAAAGCTTTAATCAATGCTTTATACTGCAACGCTGCTCTCTTAGGGCACAGTTCTGATTAGAGACGAGCGGGGAGATACTCGGCTAAGGTACTACTCGCTCGAGTAATGTGCCTTAGCGAGTATACTCGCTCATCTCTAGTTCTGATCCTTGCCTTCAGCACAACAACATTGTCTGTAAGAGTCTGATCCATGCTTTACACTGCAGCTCCACTCCGTTAGGATGCAACTCTTGTCAGTGACTCCAGTTCACCTGCATGCACTATCCATGCTTTACACTGCAGCTCTTTTCTGTTAGGACAAAGCTCAGATCAATTGCTTCAACTCAGCTGCATTATCTATTGGAGTCTGATAAATGCTTTACACTGCAGCTCTGATCACTGACTCCACTGTTGCTTTGTCTTTAAGATTCTCATCTATGCTTTACACTGCCGTTGCACTCTATTATGATGCAGTCCCTATCAGTGACTCCAGCTCAGCTGCATTGTCTTTTTGAATATGATCCATGCTTTACACTCCAGCTCTGCTTCATTAGTGTACAGCTCAGATCAGTGACTGCTGCATTGTCTATTGTTGTATAGTGTAACCTACCACATCAGCTGTGTTGCAGTTGTCTGATCTATGCTTTACACTGCAGCTCTGCTCCACATGTCAGTTAACCAACTCCAGCGCAGCTGCACTGTCTGTCGGGAGAATGAGATCGTCTCATCAGAGGCTCAGATTTCTTCTGTATTCCACGCCATGCTTTACACTGCAGCTCAGATCAATAACTCTAGCTAAAGCCTCATTCACATGAGCGTTGTGACCAAAGATCGCATAAATGGGAAAACAACGCATCTAAATCTCACGTTTTCTCACCCATTCACACGGCCGGGTGCGGCGGATTTACACCACAGCCCGGAATTTGGTCAGTCGAGAAGAAATCCTTCCACTTGCTCAATAGAGCCAGCTGACATGGCGTACAGCGCTCGCCGCTGCTAAACTCCCCCGATCTTATTTCTGACGGCTCTCACAGGCTCCCATAGGAGTCTTATGGGAGCCGCCGACTGTCTTAGCCAGCCGTGTTCCAAAGCGGCCGCCGGAATTGGCAGCGTATTTGCTATCTTTTCCGGCTGGCCGATTTTACGCGGCTGATCATTTGTCCTGTGACATTCCTAGACGGTCGCTGCATGAGTATTCGGGCCCTTGGACTTCAGAGTCACAGCGGGCCCCACCTGCCTAACGCTCCAGTTGTGCACCCCGATAGCCCTGGCATCTTGCCTGGCACTGCTGTTGGCGGTGGCGTTGTGATCTGACAGCATAGGACGCAAATGGCGGGGGACAGTAGCATCTTGTTGAGATCCAGCGTCGCCCTCACTCACTAGTCCTGGCGCTGTGGCATTACTGGCACCTCCAGCCTTCTGGTAAGATGGCACCAGGATCCAGCAGTGGATCTGTCACTCATGATCACATCCTGGGCCACAGGGCTGACGCTTCACTCCCTGGCACTTGTGATCCTTGAAAGTGACGAGCGAGATGGGCAGATCATCAAGTCTAATCCTCTAATCCCACGCAGATGCCCGCGTTCCGCACATAATCCCTTCGTGTCTGTCCTGTGGATGTAGCAGAGCGGTGTAGGGGGCACAGTCTGTCAATGCCAGCTGGACAATACCAACCTACCGATGCTAGTTTGTGAATATGAGGCTCTCAGTGCCAGTTTGTCAATGCCAGTGTGGCAATGGCAGCCAAGCAGTGGTAACTTATTGGCAACAATGGCAGCCTCCTAATGCCAGCCTATTGGTGATACCCTATTGATGCCAGTCTGTGTAAGGACGGGCACCACTGAGGAATTCAGCAGATTGACTGCCAGCTGGTGCAATGTCTTGTAACTGGCACCATTGTACCCCGCTAAAATCTGCAGACTATGAATGCCGGAGAGCTGCACAAAGTCCCCATGAAAGGAGTAGAGGGTCCTGGTCAGCAGCACAGAGGATGTCAGGAGAGGGGTGCGGGGTCTTGTGGGAGGTCACAGACTGAGGATGACATAATGAAAGGGACGGGGACCCCCGAAGTACAGAGGATGTCAGCAGAGGGGTGTGCAGGTCTTGTGGGAGGTAACGGACTGAGGGTGACATAATGGAAGGGACGGGGGGCCTCGAAATACAGCGGATGTCAGGAGAGGGGTACGGGGTCTTATGGAAGGTCACAGACTGAGGGTGACATAGTGGAAGGATCGGGGACCCCCGAAGTACAGAGGATGGGAGGAGAGGTGTGTGCTGATAATGTGGGAGACAGGGGTGTAACTATTGGGGATGCAGCTGCACCCGGGCCCAGGAGCCTCAGGGGGTCCATAAGGCCTCTCTTCTCCATATATGGAGCCCAGTGCTATGACTCGGGCATTATAGTTGGGGGCCCGGTTACGGGTTTAGCATTGGGGCCCAGGAGCTTCCTGCTACGCCTCTGGTGGGAGGTAACACCCTAAGGCCCCTCCCACACAAGCGTTGTTTTACCGCGTATTACGTGTGTTCTTCCCAATCTATGTAACATGCGGCGCTAAAGCTCCATGAATGGGGAGCATAAAAAATGCCGTAAATACGCCACTGCCTGCGTAATACTGCGATCTACAGCGTTTTTCATGCTGGGCGCTACGTCGCCAGGATAGGAAAAAAAGTTGTGACATCGTCAGCCGGCCGGCGTTGTTACTGCGCAAAACATGCATCAAAATGCAGCTCTGCGCGGGGTACAATCCTGCGTGGAAACCATCGTGTTTGTACATACCCCTGTGTGAGAGTGGGGCGAGCGTGATATGGGCGTGAATCCCACCCCTATGCTGCGCACGCCATCCACGTGAAATCCCCGAGGAGTTCTTATGGTAGCACAGCCTGGCATCACTTTGGGGCAGCGCGGTCACCTAGCACGGGGTGCGATGCTTCCGCTGGCCCCATTGAAAACAGTGGGCGGCGCGATGTGAGATCTCGCAGCAGGATAGGACTGGCCGCGATTTGTTTCCCGCTCGTGTGTATGACTCCATTCAAAAGAATGGGGTTCATATTTGTGCGTCTCGCAACGCACAAATCTCGCACAGTTTTCTCACCCGTGTGAGGGCAGGGGAAGGAGCGCCACCTCCTGCAGCACAGAGTATATGCAGGGAGGGGTGCGCTGATCTTGGGGGAGGTCACAGGCTAAGGCTGCGTTCACACGACCAAAATAATCGCGCAAGATTTGTGCGATGCGAGACGCACAAATATAAACCCTATTTTTTTTTAATGGTGTCATATACATGAGCGATTTTTTTTTCCTGCGCATCACGGTGTATGAAAAAAAAAATTAAAAAAAATCGCAGCACGTCCCATCTTTGGGCGCTGCCATTGTTTTCAATGGGGCCGGCAAAACCATTGCCCAGTCTGCGAGGCGCCCGCAGGTGCGATGTGATGCCAGGTTTCCCACTGAAAGCAATGCGAAACACTTGGCGATCCTCTGGTGCCGCCATCAGCTGCTTGGGGAAATCGCTCGCGCCAAGCTTCACGCCCCAATATGGCACTCGCCCGTGTAAATGTAGTGGAAGGAGGCTTATGGGAACGGGGCGGCTTGTGAGGGGTGGAGGGGATTGAAGACAGACGGGGTCACAGACTCGGTTGAGGACACGGGGTCGGTTGGCCGCGGCGGTCCCGATTTACGATAGAATTTTAGCAGTGGAATGAATTGTATTTCCAGTGATGTTTTACGCCTCCCGGTTCCTGTTCGCCACAGAGGGCGCCGTTATCGGACCGCTCGTCCGCCGGGTTGTTTACCTCAGGGAGATGCTAATGATAGAGTCTGCTTGTAATTACAGGGACGTTACCCCGCCGGCGCGATGTGTTCCTGCAGGCCGGAGAGTTCCGGAAAACTACCGCCATCAGACATCTTATACTCCAGTCACCTCCAGAGCTGCATGCACAATTCTCATGGATGTCACATTTATCCAAACCCCTACAAATGCAATGTTCTGCAGAAACATTGTAAAGGCAGCTTTGGGGGTGACTGGAGCAGAAGACACAGGGGGCTCTTTTATAGTCATTCCAGTAGGGACAACGCGCTAAATAAGGACGGCATTGTGCGCCTGTGCGTTTCGCGGTCACCTTTCACTCGTCTGCCCGCTCCTGTTGGACTTGTCATTGTTCTGTGGGTTCTAAAGCACTACTGTTCCCAGCATGCTGCACCGAGGACATGCTGGGGGTTGTAGTTTTTGCAAGCATTATGAAATGACTGGATCTGATAAAAGTAGGTTCAGACGGCGGAGTCCGACACGGATTTTTCTATGATCTCTAAAAGTGATCAAAAAGTCATTAGGGCTCAAAATAGTCTGGCCACTAAGGGGTTAATTGTCACATGACTAGTAAGGAAAGAGGAATACATAAGGGGTGGAGTCTGCTACCTATTTGTTGACAATGAAGTAGGTTGTCATGGAGATAGCATCAGCAGCTGCTACAATGTATCCACCAGCAGACTGTAACATTCTGTGTGTGGGGGGGAGGGAGGGGGGGGGGATAATCTGGAGACGAGACATCTTCTGTAAATCCGGACATCTCCCCCCACCCCAGCCCCACATTTTATATGACCGTTGGCGCCCCCTATCTTCTTCCTGGTCATCGTCTTTGCAGTTTCTGGCTGCGGAGATTCTCCATCTCCATCGTGATGCTTTCCAGGAGTTTGCGCCGTTACCAGCGGTTTTCGATGTGTGTTTGTCTCTCATCTCATAGGCCGTTACCGTGGAAACCAAAGTCCCAGCGCAGAGCGGAGCCATATAGTGACACTGACTTTATGTGGTTACTGCGCCGGGATGGGTGCCGGCGTCCTGACAGCGAAGGGTGATTGTAATTTAAATGTGGGAAGATTTACATTGTGCGAATGAAGGACTGACGGACGGAAGGAGGGAACCGTGTTGGTTACATGAAAAGGGCCTGCTGCCCCCCAATCGCGGAGGTGTTTCCATAAGTCAGCGCTCCAATTATTCAGTTTTCACGAAAATATTGGAATTTCTGGTTCTCTAGGAATCTGTTACCGCTGAGCGGCGCGCAACGAGCGCCCGGTATAAAGGCGGTGAGATCTTCGATTGATTTCTATACCTGCACAAACTGAATGACAAAGGAACTATCAGCGCCGTTTACACGATTAGTGTTCAGCGAGAATATAAACCAACATCGTTACGTGTAAAAGGGCCCTAAAGCAGTGGAATAGTAGAGGGAGGAGGTGGAGATGCAGCTGTGCCTTCTGCCTTTCTCCATGAGACGGTGGGTAGAAATAGGGCATTGTGGTGATGGCAAAATTCATAGAGGAGTTTAAAAGAGTTCTTTACTGTAAGAGCAGTGAGACTGTGGAACTCTCTGTCTGAGGATGTGGTGATGGCAAAATCCATAGAGGAGTTTTAAAGAGTTCTTTACTGTAAGAGCAGTGTGACTGTGGAACTCTCTGCCTGAGAATGTGGTGATGGCAAAATCCATAGAGGAGTTTTAAAGAGTTCTTTACTGTAAGAGCAGTGAGACTGTGGAACTCTCTGACTGAGGACGTGGTGATGGCAAAATCCATAGAGGAGTTTTAAAGAGTTCTTTACTGTAAGAGCAGTGAGACTGTGGAACTCTCTGCCTGAGGACGTAGTGATGGCAAAATCCATAGAGGAGTTTAAAAGAGTTCTTTACTGTAAGAGCAGTGAGACTGTGGAACTCTCTGCCTGAGGATGTGGTGATGGCAAAATCCATAGAGGAGTTTTAAAGAGTTCTTTACTGTAAGAGCAGTGAGACTGTGGAACTCTCTGCCTGAGGACGTAGTGATGGCAAAATCCATAGAGGAGTTTAAAAGAGTTCTTTACTGTAAGAGCAGTGAGACTGTGGAACTCTCTGCCTGAGGACGTCGTGATGGCAAAATCAGTTTATCGTGATGGGGCATCAGTGTAGATATACATGGGGCATCAGTGTAGATATACATGAGGCATTAGTGTGGGTATACATGGGGCATCAGTGTAGATATACATGGGGCATCAGTGTAGATATACATGGGGCATCAGTGTAGATATACATGAGGCATTAGTGTGGGTATACACAAAAGGTATCACTGCGGGTACTCAGGCCATCGTTGTGGATATACGTGGAGCATCAGTGTCAGTAGACATATGGTATCTGTGTAGGCATCAGTGTAGATATAATGGGGGTCTTGTAGAGTGTGAGCTCTGAGGGGCAGACACCCTGTATAGTACTGTAATATAAGGGTCTTGTAGAGTGTGAGCTCTGAGGGGCAGACACCCTGTATAGTACTGTAATATAAGGGTCTTGTAGAGTGTGAGCTCTGAGGGGCAGACACCCTGTATAGTACTGTAATATAAGGGTCTTGTAGAGTGTGAGCTCTGAGGGGCAGACACCCTGTATAGTACTGTAATATAAGGGTCTTGTAGAGTGTGAGCTCTGAGGGGCAGACACCCTGTATAGTACTGCAATATAAGGGTCTTGTAGAGTGTGAGCTCTGAGGGGCAGACACCCTGTATAGTACTGTAATATAAGGGTCTTGTATAGTAATAATTTACCATTATTATAATGTTATTATTAATCTCATATTCAGGGGGGTCTCATTGCTCAAAGCTGTCATAATCCATTATGAATAATTTCCTTCTAGTGGAGGAAGTGTTTTGTTATTTCATGGCGGATCGCTCTCCGTCCGGGTCCGGTGCTGATAATGGGGCCAGTGTCACAAAAATATAGGAAAATCTGCTTCACCCTCAAAGTTCAGCCAAGTAAAGAAAAGCAGGACAGAGATTTCATACAGCAGGGCGCTCTCTGAGGATGTTGGTGATATCTCTGTATATAGTGAGGATGTTGGAGTCGTCTCTCTATATTATGAGGTTGGTGATGTCATCTCTCTATATCACGAGGTTGGTGATGTCATCTCTCTATATCACGAGGTTGGTGATGTCATTTCTATATTACAAGGTTAATTATGTCATCTCTCTATATTATGAGGATGGTGATGTCATCTCTATATTATGAGATTGTAATATATCTATATCATGAGGTTGGTGATGTCATCTCTCTATATTACGAGGTTTATTGTGTCATAGAATGGTAGAGTTGGAAGGGACCTCCAGGGTCATGTGGTCCAACCCCCCGCTCAGTGCAGGATCAGTAAATCATCCAAGACAGATATTTGTCCAGCCTTTGTTTGAACATTTCCATTGAAGTAGAACTCCCCACCTCCTGTGGCAACCTGTTCCATTCATTGATCCCCCTCACTGTCTAATATCTGATCTGTGTCTCCTCGCTTTCAGTTTCATCCCATTGCTTCTAGTCTTTCCTTGTGCAGACGAGAATAGGGCTGATCCCTCTGCACTGTGACAGCCCTTCAGATATTTGTAGACAGCTATTAAGTCTCCTCTCAGCCTTCTCTGCTGCAAGCTAAACATTCCCAGATCCTTTAACCGTTCCTCATAGGACATGATTTGCAGACCGCTCACCATCTTGGTAACTCTTCTCTGAACTTGCTCCAGTTTGTCTATGTCTGTTATAAAGCGGGGTGCCCAGAACTGGACCCAGTATTCCAGATGAGGTCTGACTAAGGAAGAGTAGAGGGGGATAATGACCTCACGTGATCTAGACTCTATGCTTCTCTTAATACATCCCAGAATTGTGTTTGCCTTTTTGGCTGCTGCATCACACTGGTGACTCATGTTCAGTCTATGATCTATTAGTATACCCAAGTCTTTGTCACATGTGCTGCTCCTTAGCCCAATTCCTCCCATTCTGTATGTGCTTTCTTCATTTTTCTTGCCCAGATGTAGGACTTTGCATTTCTCCTTGTTAAATACCATTCTGTTAGTCGCTGCCCACTGTGCAAGCTTTTCTATATCTTTTTGAATCCTCTCTCTCTCTCCCCTAGTGTTAGCTATCCCTCCTAGCTTTGTGTCGTCAGCAAATTTGATCAGTTTCCCATCAATTCCCCCCTCCAGATCATTTATAAAAATAATCTGGAGGAGATAATCATAATATAGGGATGAATAATATAGAGAGATCATCATCTCTCTATATTATGAGGATGGTGATGTTATCTCTATATTATGAAATTGTGATGTCATATCTATTTGGTGATGTCATCTCTATATCATGAGGTTGGTGATGTCATCTCTATATTTTGTGGTTGGTGATGTAATCTCTCTATATCATGAGGTTGGTGATGTCATCTCTGTATATTATGAGGTTGGGGATGTCATCTCTTTATTATGAGGTTGGTGATGTCATCTCTCTACATTAGGAGGTTGATGATGTAATCTCTTTATATTATGAGGATCATGATGTCGTCAAAGTGCTAACGACCTCTTGTCCGTGACTGTGTATGAGTGCTTCACATGTTCCGCCTCCTGATCACATGATGGTGACGTCATCGCAGGTCCTAAAGCACATAAAACACAGAGCCTGACAGCAGCTCTGTACTTACATGACCTGTGATTATGTCACCGTCATGTGACATGTCACATGGTCTTTGAGCTCTGCCCCTGATCACATGACGGTGACATCATCACATATCCTAAACCAGCAGAGCCTGATTACATGACAGTGACATCATCACAGGTCTTTCATCCTTGTGCACTGAATGAAGATTATGGGCAGACTACATTCCCCACAAACCCCTGCGGCCTTAGTTGCTATGGATACACCAGTATTCAGTCTGGCAGTTGGTAGCTGGCTGTGAGACAGCTGCACACCTGTATGGAGACTCCAATAAATGACACCTCACAAATATATGCACACATGGCTGGCGGTACATACTGACCAACCACATTGAAGCAGAGTCCTTCCCCGCTATCTTCACATCTCCTGAACGTGATATCATGTCACCTCAAGTGCTAATGCCTAAACACCAGTCCAGCCTTCATCTAATCGTCAACCGTTGTCCAGTGTTGTAACAAACCGTCGCTGCCATGCAAACATGTCACCACAGAGGGTTCAACGCCGCCGTGAAGCTAATGCAGCTTACATGACAGCGACCAGCGATGATGTCACCGCAGCCACCAGCTGACATTTATAAATCTCCTGCAGCAGATGTGTGAAAGCAACGAGCCAACATGTCTCCTCAGCGAGCTGCTGAAGCTCCTAAATCACTGTTTGCAATGTTCAGCAAAATTGTAAATAATGGCAATAACTTACTATCTGCACGGAAATATTTTTACCAACTCCAATCACTTTCTCTATATATTATGCTAGTAATTGGCGCATTGCACCACAAGACACACTGGTACTATACATAATACTAATAACTAGTCTCTCTATATTATGAGGATGGTGATGTCATCTCTCAATATTATGAGGTTGGTGATGTCATCTCTATATTATGGGGATGGTGATGTCATCTCTATACTATGAGGTTGGTGATGTCATCTCTCTACATTATGAGGATGGTGATGTCATCTCTATATTATGAGGATGGTGATGTCATCTCTATATTATGAGGTTGGTGATGTCATCTCTATATCATGAGGTTGGTGATGCCATCTCTACATTATGAGGATGGGGATGTCATCTCTATAGTATGAGGTTGGTGATGTCATCTTTATATTATGAGGATGGTGATGTCATCTCTATATTATGAGGTTGGTGATGTCATCTCTATATTATGAGGTTGGTGATGTCATCTCTCTATATCATGAGGTTGGTGATGCCATCTCTACATTATGAGGATGGGGATGTCATCTCTATATTACGAGGATGGTGATGTCATCTCTATAGTATGAGGTTGGTGATGTCATCTCTATATTATGAGGATCTTGATGTCATCTCTATAGTATTAGGTTGGTGATGTCATCTCTATATTATGAGGATCTTGATGTCATCTCTATAGTATTAGGTTGGTGATGTCATCTCTATATTATGAGGATGGTGATGTCATCTCTAAAGTATGAGGTTGGTGATGTCATTTCTATATATCTTGAGGTTGGTGATGTCATCTCTCTATATTATGAGGATAGTGATGTCATTCCTAAGAAAAAATGCATATGCACCAAATACGAATATATGCATGCAGTAAAAATGAAGCATATTTCATAGTCCGAAATTGTATATGCCTGTGTGAATGAGCCCTTGTGAGGCTACTGACATTATCTCTACATATTATGAGGATGGTGATATCATCCTTTTATATTATGAGGTTAATGATGTCATCTCTTGATTTTGTGAACATGGTGATGTCATCTCTGCATTATATTGTGAGGTTAGTGAGGTCATCTCTTTATATTATGAGGATAATGATATATTCTTATGTTAGAGGCTAGTGATGTAATCTCTACATTTTATGAGGAAAGTGATGTCATCCCTTTACATTGTGAGGTTGGTGATGTCATATCTTATATTGTGAGACTAGTGATGTCATTTCTTTATTATATAGTGAGGATGGTGATGTCATCTCTACATATTATGAGGCTAGTGATATCATCCTTTTATATTGTGAGGATGGTGAGGTCATCCCTTTATTTTGGAGGTTGATGATGTCATCAGCCTCTTTATGGTAGAAGTTTGGTGCTCACAGATGTGGCTGCTGTGGAAATGTGTGATGTGACTTTTGTCGCCCTTTGCAGACACTTCACATCCCTCTTCGTTTCCGAGTAGCAGACTTTCCCGGCCCGGAGTGGCAGATTCTGTCTCTCGTCTTTTCTGGCACTGGATGGCAGAGCAGGTGCTTTCTAAAGGGCATCAGCCTCACCAGCGAGATGCCCTGGGAACCGTGCATTTTGTCTGGGCAGAGCCCCAAATTCCTGCAGTTCGAGACACTTGACTCCTGTTGCTTGCCAAGCACTCCAGCGTATTCTCACCTCCTTCCCAACAAGAGTGTCCGGCATGTCATTAAAGCCTTTAAATAGCTGCTAAATCCTCCAGGACTCCGGGTTACGCTGAGAACCATTCCATGAAGTGACCGCGCCGAAGACGGGATTATCTCTTCTGATAACACAAATGTTTATCTCTACTTCATCCTCCATAGAGAAACCTTATCTCCCAATCATCCGGATGTCCATTCATATCCGAATACTAAGTTAATATGCCTACACTGGTATAGAAGAGCGCTCCTGGTGGCCGTGAGGTGCATTACCAAAAATAAGGAATAGGAAATACTAGCAGATCAGTTTAGGCAGAATGACCACTTTATTAGTGCCCCCGGCCCTTTTATGATTGGCGCTTACCTGGATGGAAATTATCCCTGTGAGCCCGCAGTGCAGCATAAAATCACGTGACAAGTTTTCCGTGGATCCGTTTTCGTGTGAATCCACATTAGAATTCAGCGATCGGAGCGACTTCCAACAAGGCTGGTCATCGGTGCTAGACTAGCCGGGGTCTCACCGCCAACCGCGGGGGAGGGTTCTCATGTAATGGTGTGAAGAGTATACAGAGAATGGCGCGATCGAGGAAAACATTTAGTGAAAGGGGATCCTGTGGATGGAAACATCTCATCACTGAAAGGGGTCGGAGGAGGATGTCAGGAATCGTTCTGACCAACAGGCTGCACAGTCAGCGGAATACAACGCTGGAGCTCCAACTAACGTGTCCGAACGCACAACTCGCCGTTCCTCCGCACGGATGATATAACAGTAGACGACCAGTTCCAGCGCCATTGTGTCTAAGAGAAACAGAAAGACTCCAGCGGGCAAAAGAGGCAAAACTTGTATCACTGAGCAGCGGAAATACTGTGCTGATGGGAGGTCAGAATTTGGCACAAGCAACATGAATCGCTGACCCCTTCCTGTCAGCCGGACAGAACATGTCGGCACCGCCATCTAATCTGCAGCAACTGCAAGAAGCTTCCCGTCCGCAGGGGCCGGTATTCCTGCAGAATGATCTAATTACTTAGTGGAATCTACGCCACGACAAACTGCTGCGGATTTGAAGGCCAAAGGCGTCCAACGCCACTAGAAGGGGGAGGGGGGGTAATAACGGAGCCGGTCAGTATAATGTGCTGTACATGGGAGTCGCTGCAGGAACAAACAGTACTGTACATTACGGCATCACAGTCTGTGCAGACCCATGAGAACATACTGCGCCGCCATAATATGTTTCCATGTTCTTTGCCGGTTCGTCCTGTACGCTGTATTCCCCGTCCCCTGGTGTGTACAGGCCTCTGCGTATATTGTAACCCCGGCCCCAATGAGATCACTTTACCTGGCAGCTCGGCCCCTCTGGACGGCTCATTAACAGAAGATACAGAATAAACAGTTTGGTAATTACTGTGTAGGATGAGCCGCGCTGATCGCGGGGGATACATCCAGATATGTGCGTCATGTTTATGGATATCCACGCATCACAGACTGCAGATCCTGAGGAGCTCCTGACGTCGCATCTGTGAAGGGCGAGATGTGCATAGAATACAGCAAACAGCATCCAAGCAATGGGGACCCAGCAGGAAGATTGTATATAAACTGTATACCCCTGTCCTACAGCCAGCCTGATGGCTGATAACAGGGAGTAATTGATTGTATTCTCCTGTCCTACAGTCATCTCCACCATCCTGACATGGCTGATAACAGGGAGTAATAGAGAGTATTCTCGTGTCCTACAGTCATCTCCCCCATCCCGACATGGCTGATAACAGAGAGTAATAGAGAGTATTCACCTGTCCTACAGTCAGCCTCTTCCCAGCCTCACATGGCTGATAGCAGGGACTAATAGAGAGTATTCACCTGTCCTACAGTCAGCCTCTTCCCAGTCACACATGACTGATAGCAGGGAGTAATAGATTGTATTCCCCTGTCCTACAGTCAGCCTCTCCCCGGGCTGACATGGCTGATAACAGGCAGTAGTAGAGAGTATTTACCTGTCCTACAGTCAGCCTCTTCCCAGTCTCACATGGCTGATAACAGGCAGTAGTAGAGAGCATTTACCTGTCCTGTGGTCCCCTCCCTCCTATTACTGACATGTTTCGCAGTATATCCGATTTTCTACGCCATTGTCTCCATATGGTCTTAATATAATCTACTTCGCCCGAAAGTTTCATTTCCAAGTTTTTCTTTTACAAAATGAGTCATTTTTTCCACTTTTAGAATGTTTCATCTGACATGAGGGGCATAGAGGGGCTAATGTATGGGGTGGAGCCGCCATATACCCGGGGGCATAGAGGGGCTAATGTATGGGGTGGAGCCGCCATATACCCGGGGGCATAGAGGGGCTAATGTATGGGGTGGAGCCGCCATATACACGGGGGCATAGAGGGGCTAATGTATGGGGTGGAGCTGCCATATACCTGGGGGCATAGAGCGGCTAATGTTTGGTGTGGAGCTGCCATATACACGGGGGCATAGTGCGGCTAGTGTTTGGGGTGGAACCACCATATACCCGGGGGCATAGAGCGGCTAGTGTTTGGGGTGGAACCACCATATACCCGGGGGCATAGAGCGGCTAGTGTTTGGGGTGGAGCCGCCATATACACTGGGGCATAGAGCGGCTAGTGTTTGGGGTGGAACCACCATATACCCGGGGGCATAGAGCGGCTAGTGTTTGGGGTGGAACCACCATATACCCGGGGGCATAGAGCGGCTAGTGTTTGAGGTGGAGCCCCCATATACCCGGGGGCATAGCGCGGCTAGTGTTTGGGGTGGAGCCCCCATATACCCGGGGGCATAGAGCGGCTAGTGTTTGGGGTGGAGCCCCCATATACCCGGGGGCATAGTGCGGCTAGTGTTTGGGGTGGAACCACCATATACCCGGGGGCATAGAGCGGCTAGTGTTTGGGGTGGAGCCGCCATATACACTGGGGCATAGAGCGGCTAGTGTTTGGGGTGGAACCACCATATACCCGGGGGCATAGAGCGGCTAGTGTTTGAGGTGGAGCCCCCATATACCCGGGGGCATAGCGCGGCTAGTGTTTGGGGTGGAGCCCCCATATACCCGGGGGCATAGAGCGGCTAGTGTTTGGGGTGGAGCCGCGGGCTGGTTGGTGCCGCACAGGTTTCTTTGCTCCTGAGCTTGTTCTGTTATTGTCAGACTGATACATTGTATCTAGTTGTGGGATATTTGTAAATATACATAGAAACAAATGTATCCGCCTCTGAGATTAGACATCAATGGTCTCCATCCACATCATTAACCCCTTCCCGCCCCAGGACCTAAACTTGTAGATGGTGCAGGCTCAGAAGCTGAACTGGCTGTGACTGAGAGCCCGCCTCCCTCTACAACAGCAGGGATCGGTGAGAACACTGATCAATGCAGTTAACCCCTTACATGCTGCAATCATCATTGATCGCAGCATTTAAGGTGCTCCTTTTGTGACATTATCGGCCCTCCTCCATGTACCGGAAGTCCAGATATGCCATGGCATGTGATTGCTATGATAAGCGATAATGCAATGCAGTAATGAAGTACTGCATTGTATTATCAGAGCGATCAGAGCAAAGCAGGTTCAAGTCCCCTACAGGGACATAAAAAATGTAAAGAAATAAAAATACTAAAAAAAACAAACAACCTTTTTGTGCACTTTCCCCTCTTTATTTGAATTTTTTTTAAACTCACATGTTTGGCATTGTAATGACCTGTAAATAAAATAAACACATTTTTTATTCCACACGGCAAAGGCTATAAAACAAGAAAAAAAGGCAAGAAAATGGGGCCAAAATGCTTTTTTTTGTTCATTTCACCTGTGAAAAAGCGCAATAAAAGTGAGCTAAGTTCCGCCCCCGTCTTGCCCCTCCCAATGCAAACAGTGGCGAGGGGCAGATAGGGGGCGGGAGCTCAGTGCACTAGCGCCTGTTCCAGCCCTCTTCCACCCCTTGCAGAGAGGGGCAGCGTATATCGGCCGGGCGTGAAAACCCAATCGACATACGATCGTCTGAATAAGCCCTAATGCTGTAAGGAAAAGCAATGGCAGAATTGAAGTTTTTCTTCTCTCCCCGCCTTCCAAAAGAATTACTAAAACACTAAAAGCACGTAATATGCAGCACTAAGGTTCCATGCATTTCAATAGGGCCGCTCACATAGGCGTTTTTGCGCGGTGTATGTAATTCACGAAAAATCGCCCATTGCTTGTTCTATATTCGGCGTTGTAGCGCGTATTTCACACACTATATTGTCCATTGGAATAAATGGGTTGCGTAATTCTGTATTTGGCTGCCATTTTTTACGTAGCTTACTATGCCACGGGGGAAAAAGTTGTGACATCATCAGTTTGCTGGCCTGCGCTTACTGCGCAAAAATATGCAGTAAAATGCTCTATAAACGCTTGTGTGAGAGCGGCCTTGGGGTTGGTATGAGAACCCCTCTAACAAACCTGAAAGGGATTCCCAAGTCTAGAAGTGACCTTTCACACGGGGGGATTTGCTGTTTTGCATGTGGATATTGATGGGAAATTGAAAATTCTGCATCAAAGTCGGTATTTCGTCACGCTGAATTTGCTGCGCATTTCTTCGGCGTATGCTTGTAGCGGAAAAATTCCATTCCGTGTAAAAAGTCCTTAATACGAAAAAATCAGTTGGGCTGAAGTAAGAAAAGCCGTCCATTGTAACCCGATAAATAGACCCCCCCCCAATTCAGCGCTGCCGGAAGCTCCTTCACCGGGCAGTATCAGTGATTGGCTGAGCAGTCACATGAACGGCACATGCCCCCTGCAGGTGCTTCTGGGATTGGATCGGGGGTGACCGGCGCTCCTGCGTTTTAGTCCATTCGCTGCTCAGGATGTTTTTTAATTTCAGAAAACCTTTTAATGCTGCTGCAGCCTGTGACTCGCCCCGCTGTTATCATTGGCGCTCTTAGCGGAGCGGCTCTTACATTACCCCTTCAGTGCCAGCCCAGGGGGTGGTGGTCCTGCACACTGTAAATGTTAGATTAGTACCCAGTAGTGTCATATATACAGACAAGTCCTTCGGAGCTGTAATCAGACCGCTGCCGCCGTACATTGGTGCATGAATTGGTTACATTCTGTCACCGCTGGTTGTCCTTTAGGCCGGGGCTTTACGGTTTTTGTAATATCACGGTTGCGCAGGATGCGTGCGTCCGATGTGACGCCACTGGATTTGTGTGATAATTGCACCTTTTTTGTCTCCCTGGTCCAAACGTAATATCTTGTTTTGCGTCACTCAGTGACTCGGCGCGTTCTTATGGATTGCTGTGCTTCAGCGCCGTTCTGTCGTCTGTGGCCCGTAGTCGGTGCGGTCAGTTATTGGCGCTGTTACAGCTCATTCACACGGGGGAGTCTAATGTCCGAGTTCGCTCTGAGCACGATGGCGTAAACAGATCTACGGGATTCCGTCCTGTTATGCGGCCGTCAGACTCATAATGGTGCGAAACAAAATCATTTATCTCCCTGTAGGGATTGTCGCGCGTTAATAGTACGGTGAGAAGCGATGGGGCGGCGGCGGGCGGACCGCTTGTCTTTTCAAACTTGTGTTGAGTTTGAATGGTCCGGAAAAAAACCCCAAACCCGGCTTTATGCGTAATTACGCTCCGAAGCGAATGCCGGCATTTTCATGTGCGTATTTTATGTGCGAAAAAGAAAATCGCAGCGCGTCCTGTTTGTTCCGTATCACGGGCTGAAATTGTCCATTTAAGTCTATGAGAGCGCGCAAAAGCACAGCAAATACACAACTGCGTACAGATTACCCGTTACCAGGGGGCGGTGGGGAAAATCGTGACGTCATTTGGGCGCTGTGGCGTTTGTTTTCCACAAAAGCAGTGAAAACGATGTGTTTTTCATGGACCAAGATGGCGTCCGTGAGGCAAATGCGATTGTGGTCAGTGAAATACTGAGCGATTTCACTGCGAGTTTACGCACGTTTTACCTCAGTTTTTGCGTTTTTCACGCCCCAGTCTCATGCAAGCGCAATTCGTTTTTCCACACGTGTGAAAAAAAAATTACGGAAGGCGGCCTGATTTATGTAAAACTTCCTTTAGGGCAACCGCACACGGGCGTAAGCGTAAACAACTATCACTCCTCGCGACGTATATGCACGGTGAGTGGTTTTTGCGCCTGCACAAGCGCTACGTGTATTTGCGCAGCCACCGCTTGTACCCATGGGCGAGGGAAACATCTATGCCCTGATTTATGAGGCTAATTAGCCTTCTGCGGTGCCGCTGTTCGCGGGTGTGCGCGGTGTTTTATTCATATCCACGTGCTCATTTGTGCGCATTTGTGCACAAAAATAGAGACTGTCGCATTATTTTTGCGTGCGAGCAAAACACGTCCGGAAAGAGAGAACTGTGTAAATGAGCTCATTGAAATCAACGGGTTCTGTTCGCTGTGCGCACAAATACGCCCGTGTGCGGCCGCCCTTAAAGCCAGTGGGTGTGGAATAAAGCAGAACGCACCTGTAAGCCATGCCAGTGCGGTACGTTTTTTTTAACACACCCATAAACTTGAGTGAGCGTTTCTGGTGCAAGACTCGCACAGGAGTGGGGCGCGCTACAACCTTCTTACAGACCTCCCCGGTCTGTAAAAAAAGAATTGCGCGCGAATATACAAATTGACTTTAATAGGTCCGACTTCTGTCACTTTCAAATTCGGACGGAACTCAAACTTTTTGCAAGAGGGTCCGTGTAAAAAAATCGCCCCGGTCGTCTACTTGAACCAGAATCGCCCATACAGGTCAATGGGTGCATTAAAAATGGACTCCAGTCACGCGGCTCATGAGCGCGGTCCGTTTTTTTACGCACTCATTGACTTTAAATTATATCGGTTGCTCCGCCTCCTGTTTTTTATCATGTTTAAACGGATTGCACTTGGATGATAGTCGCAGATTAGAGACGCAAACGCTGAACACAAGCTGACGCCGGACGCACGCACAGCCGCAGCGAGGACGGTCGGTTTATAACAGCCAAAATCGCACTTTCCCGCGTGAATGCGGCCGTATTGCGCCAGTTCATGTGTTGACAATGTATTGTAGATGGCGACTTTTTCTGCGGATGTCGCTCCGACGAGAGCTTCGTACGCAGGCGCCATTGTACCCGGCTGCGAGTCGCAGGACTTGCCTGAGACGGGATCCCCTCCCAATGTGTGGAATCAGCGATGACGTGGTCTTGGACGGCCGTTCCCTCCCCACCTCTAGGGGGACGCGCTGAGTGTGCGGGAAATCGGCGGATTATTTTTACGTGGTTATTACTAAGACATTCTTGTGGTCTGTGTTGTGAACGCTGGATGCATCGAGGAGGAGAATGTGGCGCCGCCTGCATCACGCGGCGAGGTTCACAACGTGCACCAAGGGTCAGGGGTGCGAGGAGTGTGAGTTCACAGGCACAGGACCCAGCAGCACAGAGGATGCCAGGAGAGGAGGACATAAACTGACAGTTACACAGTGGGAGGAGCAGGACCCAGCAGCACAGAGAATGTCTGGAGAGGAGGACATAAACTGACAGTTACATAGTGGGAGGCACAGGACCCAGCAGCACAGAGGATGCCAGGAGAGGAGGACATAAACTGACAGTTACACAGTGGGAGGAGCAGGACCCAGCAGCACAGAGGATGCCAGGAGAGGAGGACATAAACTGACAGTTACACAGTGGGAGGAGCAGGACCCAGCAGCACAGAGAATGTCAGGAGAGGAGGACATAAACTGACAGTTACACAGTGGGAGGAGCAGGACCCAGCAGCACAGAGAATGTCAGGAGAGGAGGACATAAACTGACAGTTACATAGTGGGAGGCACAGGACCCAGCAGCACAGAGAATGTCAGGAGAGGAGGACGTAAACTGACAGTTACACAGTGGGAGGAGCAGGACCCAGCAGCACAGAGGATGCCAGGAGAAGACGACATAAACTGACAGTTACATAGTGGGAGGAGCAGGACCCAGCAGCACAGAGAATGTCAGGAGAGGAGGACATAAACTGACAGTTACACAGTGGGAGGAGCAGGACCCAGCAGCACAGAGAATGTCAGGAGAGGAGGACATAAACTGACAGTTACATAGTGGGAGGCACAGGACCCAGCAGCACAGAGAATGTCAGGAGAGGAGGACGTAAACTGACAGTTACACAGTGGAAGGAGCAGGACCCAGCAGCACAGAGAATGTGAGGAGAGGAGGACATAAACTGACAGTTACACAGTGGGAGGAGCAGGACCCAGCAGCACAGAGAATATCAGGAGAGGACATAAACTGACAGTTACATAGTGGGAGGAGCAGGACCCAGCAGCACAGAGGATGCCAGGAGAAGACGACATAAACTGACAGTTACATATGGAAGGAGCAGGACCCAGCAGCACAGAGAATGTGAGGAGAGGAGGACATAAACTGACAGTTACATAGTGGGAGGAGCAGGACCCAGCAGCACAGAGGATGCCAGGAGAAGACGACATAAACTGACAGTTACACAGTGGGAGGAGCAGGACCCAGCAGCACAGAGAATGTCAGGAGAGGAGGACATAAACTGACAGTTACACAGTGGGAGGAGCAGGACCCAGCAGCACAGAGAATGTCAGGAGAGGAGGACATAAACTGACAGTTACACAGTGGGAGGAGCAGGACCCAGCAGCACAGAGAATGTCAGGAGAGGAGGACATAAACTGACAGTTACACAGTGGGAGGAGCAGGACCCGGCAGCACAGAGGATGCCAGGAGAAGACGACATAAACTGACAGTTACACAGTGGGAGGAGCAGGACCCAGCAGCACAGCGGATGCCAGGAGAGGAGGACACAAACTGACAGTTACACAATGGGAGGCACAGGACCCAGCAGCACAGAGGATGCCAGGAGAAGACGACATAAACTGACAGTTACACAGTGGGAGGAGCAGGACCCAGCAGCACAGCGGATGCCAGGAGAGGAGGACACAAACTGACAGTTACATAGTGGGAGGCACAGGACCCAGCAGCACAGAGGATGTCAGGAGAGGACACAAACTGACAGTTACACAATGGGAGGCACAGGACCCAGCAGCACAGAGGATGCCAGGAGAAGACGACATAAACTGACAGTTACACTGTGGGAGGAGCAGGACCCAGCAGCACAGCGGATGCCAGGAGAGGAGGACACAAACTGACAGTTACATAGTGGGAGGCACAGGACCCAGCAGCACAGAGGATGTCAGGAGAGGAGGACACAAACTGACAGTTACATAGTGGGAGGTACATAACCCAGCAGCATAGAGGATGCCAGGAGAAGAGGACATAAACTGACAGTTACATAGTGGGAGGAGCTGGACCCAGCAGCACAGAGGATGCCAGGAGAGGAGGACACAAACTGGCAGTTACACAGTGGAAGGAGCAGGACCCAGCAGCACAGAGGATGCCAAGAGAAGACGACATAAACTGACAGTTACATAGTGGGAGGAGCACGACCCAGCAGCACAGAGGATGTCAGGAGAGCAGGACACAAACTGACATTACATATGGAAGGAGCAGGGCCACAGCAGCACAGAGGATGCCAGGAGAGGAGGACACAAACTGACAGTTACACAGTGGGAGGGGCACAGGACCCAGCAGCACAGAGGATGTCAGGAGAGAAGGACACAAACTGACAGTTACATAAAGTTAGGAGCAATGCTCAGCAGCATAGTGGATGCCAGGAGAAGAGGACATAAACTGACAGTTACACAGTGGGAGGCACAGGACCCAGCGGCACAGAGGATACCAGGAGAAGAGGACATAAACTGATAGTTACACAGTGGGAGGAGCAGGACCCAGCAGCACAGAGGATGTTAGGAGAGCAGGACACAAACTGACAGTTACATATGGAAGGAGCAGGACCCAGCAGCACAGAATATTTAAAGAGAGGATTGTGCTGATTTTCATATAGGGGAGAAATGGTGAATAGATCCAGTTTTGGATAGTCTGACTAATCACTGGTGATCACCGATTATAGTTGCGGTCGGTGACTATGGAGTGATCCCAGCGGGTACAGATGTGACACTTCTGGCAATTCTGGGCTTTCTTATGTTATTTTTAGAGCTATTGTTATATTACAGTTTTGGTGCAGCTCTGGAAGTGAGGAGTGCAGCTCTGGTAGTGAGGAGTGCAGCTCTGGAAGTGAGAAGTGCAGCTCTGGAAGTGAGGAGTGCAGCTCTGGTAGGGAGGAGTGCAGCTCTGGTAGTGAGGAGTGCAGCTCTGGAAGTGAGGAGTGCAGCTCTGGTAGTGAGGAGTGCAGCTCTGGAAGTGAGGAGTGCAGCTCTGGTAGTGAGGAGTGCAGCTCTGGAAGTGAGGAGTGCAGCTCTGGTAGTGAGGAGTGCAGCTCTGGAAGTGAGGAGTGCAGCTCTGGAAGTGAGGAGTGCAGCTCTGGAAGTGAGGAGTGCAGCTCTGGAAGTGAGGAGTGCAGCTCTGATAGTGAGGAGTGCAGCTCTGGAAGTGAGGAGTGCAGCTCTGTGTTTATATTACAGAGAGAAAAGAGCTGGTATATTATTAACCCTTGGTGATGTGGTGTGATGGGCGGAGCGCAGCTCCATCCCAGGCAGTAGTTTCCACAGTCAGCCGTCTCTTCTGTCTCCTCTGGTTCTCCTGGATGTCTGCAGCACTCAGGTCTGGTGCCCGCTGCCCCCCAGCTGGCAGCCATAGATGATGCAGCGCCCCCTCCCTACACAGAGCTGATAGCCTGCCCTGCTCAGCCTCCCACTGAATGCAGCTTGGATCTAAAGACGGGAGAATATAAGGCCGGGTTCCCGCTACACCTGTGTGTGTGCCTAGCATTTCCTTCTGCCTGATCCCCGATATCGACATCCGGGTGGGACCCCGGAGAGAACCAGAGGCTGATGTTAGTCAGAGACCAAAAGTGAAAGCTTTGGTCTCTGTTTCAGCAGGTTTCCGTCTCTACCCGGTATTTGTACCCAACAGAATAGTGTAATCTGCTGTGCTATGGAAACACACAGCGGCCTGGTGATACATGGGACTGGGCTGCAGTACCAAGCATGGCCACTACCACAAGTATGGCGCTGTGCCTGGTAAACAATGAAGAGAACACAACGCTATCCGCAGCCCCTTCTTTCAGCTAACTAGTGGGGTGCTGGGGGTCACACTAGATACACAGTATGTAATACAAGGAGATTTGATTGTGAGCTCATGGGGTCAGGGATGATGGGAGTGATACATTGTGTGTGATGGGGAGATTAGATTGTGAGCTCCTGGGGTCAGGGATGATGGGAGGGATACATTGTGTGCGATGGGGAGATTAGATTGTGAGCTCCTGGGGGCAGGGATGATGGGAGTTATTCATTGTGTGTCATGGGAGATTAGATTGTGAGCTCCTGGGGCAGGGATGATGGGAGTGATACATTGTGTGATGGAGAGATTAGACTGTGAGCTCCTGGGGTCAGGGATGATGAGAGTGATACATTGTGTGTAATGGGGAGATTAGATTGTGAGCTCCTGGGGTCAGGGATGATGGGAGTGATACATTGTGTGTGATGGGGAGATTAGATTGTGAGCTCCTGGGGTCAGGGATGATGGGAGTGATACATTGTGTGTGATGGGGAGATTAGATTGTGAGCTCCTGGGGTCAGGGATGATGGGAGTGATACATTATGTGTGATGGGGAGATTAGACTGTGAGCTCCTGGGGTCAGGGATGATAGGAGTGATACATTGTGTGATGAGGAGATTAGATTGTGAGCTCCTGGGGTCAGGGATGATGGGAGTGATACATTGTGTGTGATAGGGGGATTAGATTGTGAGCTCCTGGGGTCAGGGATGATAGGAGTGATACATTGTGTGTGATGGGGAGATTAGACTGTGAGCTCCTGGGGTCAGGGATGATGGGAGTGATACATTGTGTGTAATGGGGAGATTAGATTGTGAGCTCCTGGGGTCAGGGATGATGGGAGTGATACATTGTGTGTGATGGGGAGATTAGATTGTGAGCTCCTGGGGTCAGGGATGATGGGAGTGATACATTGTGTGTGATGGGGAGATTAGATTGTGAGCTCCTGGGGTCAGGGATGATGGGAGTGATACATTGTGTGTAACATGGAGATTAGATTGTGAGCTCCTGGGGTCAGGGATGATGGGAGTGATACACTGTGTGTGATGTGGAGATTAGATTGTGAGCTCCTGTGGTCAGGGATGATGGGAGTGATACATTGTGGGTGATGGAGAGATTAGATTGTGAGCTCCTGGGGTCAGGGATGATGGGAGTGATACATTGTGTGTGATGGGGAGATTAGATTGTGAGCTCATGGGGTCAGGGATGATGGGAGTGATACATTATGTGTGATGGGGAGATTAGATTGTGAGCTCCTGGGCTCAGGGATGATGGGAGTGATACACTGTGTGTGATGGGGAGATTAGATTGTGAGCTCATGGGGTCAGGGACGATGGGAGTGATACATTGTGTGTAATGTGGAGATTAGATTGTGAGCTCCTGGGGTCAAGGATGATGGGAGTGATGCATTGTGTGATGGGGAGATTAGATTGTGAGCTCCTGGGATCAGGGATGATGGGATTGATACATTGTGTGATGGGGAGATTAGATTGTGAGCTCCTGGGGTCAGGGATGATGGGAGTGATACATTGTGTGTGATGGGGAGATTAGATTGTGAGCTCCTGGGGTCAGGGATGATGGGAGTGATACATTGTGTATGATAGAGAGATTAGATTGTGAGCTCCTGGGGTCAGGGACGATGGGAGTGATACATTGTGTGTGATGGGGATTAGATTGTGAGCTCCTGGGGTCAGGGATGATGGGAGTGATACATTGTGTGTGATGGGGATTAGATTGTGAGCTCCTGGGGTCAGGGATGATGGGAGTGATACATTGTCACCCACTGGTGGCGGCTCTTGTGGTTACGCCGTTGACTGAACCCGTGTATATGATGATAATTGAGGAGATGCCATTTTTCTTGCTGACCGTTTTTCCGTATTGCTGCGCTCTGGTATACGGTGGCGCTCGCGCTCCCTGAGAGTCATTGCACGTTAATGGTAAACAGACCCTCGGGGGTCGCGGCTGCAGCGCCTGCGTCAGGGACTTGTAACCACTCCAGCGAATACTTGGAGAATCCATAGAACACATTGTATACTCCGTCCTGTGTGATTGATACAGACGATGAGCGGGCGCCAGCGCCAACAACGGAGGGCGGCAATTAACATGTGCAATTAATACAGGGACCTCATTCCCGCAGACCCTTGCGCTGGCGCTCGACGTTCTGCCCACAACAATACAACAGCGGAAGAACAGGCAGGTTGGCAGGATGCCCGGATGTCTCCATGGTAACCAAGCGCCGTATAGTCACCACATGTGCGCTCAGACTTCGTGTTTTGCAGCCGCAGCAAATGATTCTGGAGGAGCTGGAACTGCCTTATGGGACGCAGCCTCCAGATTCTCTCACTAAGCTTTCCCTGACCCTGAATGGAGACTTACATCCCCTCTGCTTCCCTTCCTCTATTTCTCTTTCATTGTGCCAGTCTCCACTGTGGCTCTGGAATTCTATTCATAAGGCTAGCAGTGCAGGAAGAGCAAAACTATAGATCTCTTCCAGATACAAGAAAACCTTACATAGTAACATAATTTGTTAGGCTGAAGAGAGACACTGCCCATCTAGTTCCGCCTGTTTCCACTCCCCCTTGTTGATCCAGAAGAAGTCACATGACTGCAAGATCAGACTACACGGGGTGCCCCGGGAGACACAGAGCTCTGCATGGGAGCTGTGCGCACAAAATGGGAGGAGACTTTTTATCAAGACTCATTGAAAAGTCATGTCTTCCAACTGTCCCGGATTCAGTGGGACCGTCCTGCAGGTGTGGCCGTGAATGGAGTAAAATAAGAAACAGCCTGCACTCACATTATTACTGTGAAGGGGGCACTGAGGGGCACTATTACTGTAAGGAGGTCACTGAGGGGCACTATTACTGTGAAGTGGGCACTGAGGGGCACTATTACTGTGAAGTGGGCACTGAGGGGCACTATTACTGTGAAGTGGGCACTGAGGGGCACTATTACTGTAAGGAGGTCACTGAGGAGCACTATTACTGTAAAGGGGGCACTGAGGGGCACTATTACTGTAAGGAGGTCACTGAGGAGCACTATTACTGTAAAGGGGGCACTGAGGGGCACTATTACTGTGAAGGGGTCACTGAGGGGCACTATTACTGTGAATGGGTCACTGAGGGGCACTATTACTGTGAAGTGGGCACTGAGAGGCCCTATTACTGTGAAAGGGTCACTGAGGGGCACTATTACTGGAAGGGGTCACTGAGGGGCACTATTACTGTGAAAGGGTCACTGAGGGGCACTATTACTGTGAGGAGGTCACTGAGGGGCACTATTACTGTGAAAGGGTCACTGAGGGGCACTATTACTGTGAAGTGGGCACTGAGTTGCACTATTACTGTAAGGAGGTCACTGAGGGGCACTATTACTACGAAGTGGGCACTGAGGGCCCTATTACTGTAAGGAGGTTACTGAGGGGCACTATTACTGTGAAGTGGGCACTGAGTTGCACTATTACTGTAAGGAGGTCACTGAGGGGCACTATTACTACGAAGTGGGCACTGAGGGCCCTATTACTGTAAGGAGGTTACTGAGGGGCACTATTACTGTGAAGTGGGCACTGAGGGGCACTACTACTGTGAAGTGGGCACTGAGGGGCACTATTACTGTAAGGAGGTCGCTGAGGAGCACTATTACTGTGAAGGGGGCACTAAGGGGCACTATTACTGTGAAGGGGTCACTGAAGGGCACTATTACTGGGAGGGGTCACTGAGGGGCACTATTACTGTGAAGGGATCCCTGAGGGGCACTATTACTGTGAAGGCGGCACTAAGGGGCACTATTACTGTGAATGGGATCACTGAGGGTCACTATTACTCGAAGGGGCCACTGAGGGGCACTATTACTGCGAGGGGGTACTGATGGGAACTGATACTGTCAAGGAGCACTGATGGGCACTCTTTCTGGGAGGGAGTTTCTATGGGGCACTATTACTGTGAGGGGGGCACTATTACTGTGAGGGGGGCACCGAAGAGTACTCTTACTGAAAGGGGGCACTGAATGGCGCTATTAGTGTGAGAGTGTCACTGTTACTGAGAGGATTCACTAAGGGGCAATATTACTATGAGAGAGTCACTAAGGAGTACTACAACTGTGAAGGGTCACTGAGGGGCACTATAACTTTAAGGGGGCACTGAGTGGCACTATTACTGAGAGGGGTCACTAAGGGGCAATATTACTATTAGGATCACAATTACTGTGAGGGGTCACTGAGGGGCACTATAACTGTGAGGGGTCACTGAGGGGCTCTATTACTGAGAGGGGTCACTAAGTGGCAATATTACTATGAGCGTCACTATTACTGTGAGGGGTCACTGAGGGGCACTATTACTGAGAGGGGTCACTAAGTGGCAATATTACTATGAGCGTCACTATTACTGTGAGGGGTCACTGAGGGGCACTATTATTTGGCTTAACATATAAGGGGCGTGGCCTGTCATGATAAACTTTGCAGAGGACATGTCATTTCTCAGCAACTATTTTCTTTACTCAAAAGCCGGGAGGTGAAATTGCTTCATTTTATATTTTAGAAGCATTTTAGCAATAAAAAACGGTTGCATAAGTATAGACGCCCCCTACAGGTGAGAAGCTGCAAGAGCGGATCAGTAGGTGGTAAGAAAGTGAAAGAAGCATCTACCAAGAGACTAGAAGGGTCTGACTTTCCCTTTAGTTCAGACTCCTCCCCTACTTTGAGACTCCTCCCCTGCTTTGAGACTCCTCCCTTTAGTTCACACTCCTCCCCTGCTTTGAGACCCCTCCCTTTAGTTCACACTCCTCCCCTACTTTGAGACTCCTCCCCTGCTTTGAGACTCCTCCCTTTAGTTCAGACTCCTCCCTTTAGTTCACACTCCTCCCCTGCTTTGAGACCCCTCCCTTTACTTCAGACTCCTCCCCTGCTTTGAGACTCCTCCCTTTAGTTCAGACTCCTCCCCTGCTTTGAGACCCCTCCTACAGCTTCCTTATACTCTTTTCTCATTGGCGGATCATTGTAGTTTATAATCTTCTGTCTGTTATAATGTACTGACACCTTACTGAGCTTATACAGAGCTGCCAAGCAGTGCTTCAGTGTAAAGCATGGAGGAGCAGGACTGCTGATGGGGTGAGATTCACTGCTCCTAGATGTGTTCTGCTGGAGCAGCGCTGCAGTGTAAAGCATGACTCAGACAAAGCGCCTTCTGTGGCAGCGGCGTACCGTTATCGCCCCGTGTCTATAATAGCCGGCGTCCGCCAGCGCTGTACGATCCTAGTAATTATCCGCCTCTGCAGGACGTCCAGCTGATTGCGGACGATCGTTTACGGTTGGCCATCGCCACGCGGTCATACAAACACGCTCTTGTCTCGGTCTTCGCTGGCACAACACACGTGTGGGGGAGGAGCGACGCCCGCAGACTTCACTTTCTATCAATTCCTGTATCCTAGCAACCAGCATCACGACTGAGCGCCAGATCTACCGCACGCCGACCGAGCTGTGACAGTTTTCAGGGGGATTGAGGGAGGGACGGTTAACCCTTCAGATCACTGGTCACATGACCGCGACACCTTCTGTTCCCCGCAGCCCCTTTGAACTGAACGCCCCCTCCGACTCCCGGGCGGCTTCTGGTCCGCCGCCGCGTGCGTATTTATGGATGGAAACTCCAATATGCGATCCGAAATGGCGACGCTCACGGCGGCATGTTCCCATGTCGCTGGCGGCGAAAGGTCGTATATCGGCGGCGCCGGCTGTGCGGACCCTCTTCAAGGGTGGAAGTGATCCGCTGCAAGATGGAGGGGCCGCCGCACAGGGGGGGGTTATCATACACCACTATTCATCCTGAGCCTCCTTGTTCATGAGTACAATGCCGGAGCTGCAGTGACCACTGACACTTTCAGAGGTAGACCAGCTTGGGTTCGGGTGCCTATAACCGTACGGCCCGGGGGGCTCTCCACACTCGCTGATTTTGCACTTTTTTAAAGGTTACATGTGAAAAAAATGGATCGCATCCAATGAGCGCCATCCGTTTTTAATCGCAGCGATGGACTTGAATGGGCAATTTTGGTTCAAAAATTGCAACAAAATGGGACACGCCGCGATTATTATTGTTTTTTGCTCGAACTGTTCACAGTATTCTGCTTTATTTCCGAATCTACGCAGCGGGTGAATCTGGACGGCGCAGTTCGGTAGCGCTAAAATTATTGTCTGTGATTTTGCTATGTTTGCGGTAAAAAAAAAAAAATCGAATTCATAAAAGGCGCCAAAAATGTTTCTGCCCCCCCATGTGACCGCGCCCGACACGTCCAGAGTCATCGCTCATGTCAACACTTAGTTGGAAAATATGGCAGCTTTCTCCTGGAAACAGCGCCAAACCCGTCCCCACTGATTCAGTGGAGTTGCAGTACCGGACATGACCTGTAGACAGGGTGGCGCTCCTCGGCGCCCCCTGTTTGATCAGTTGCTCCTCTTTTCTCTTGCTCTAGCTTTGATGAATCTCCAGGGTTTACATTGATTCCCGGTCGCCATCACCATTAATATGGCGCCCTGCGCCCGCCGCGCCGCCTTCCCGGCCGTGACGAGGACCAGAAGGCTTTGGCTCTTCACTTGTTTCTTTGCGTGACCTGGCGAATAAGAAGAAAGTGTCCGCTGTGGATGCCTGCTGCTGCCAGCCCCGGGCGCTGCCGCCCTGTCACTCAGCATTATGCCGGGTAAATGCTCATTCTGCCAGGAGAAAGTGCAGCCAGGCTGTCAGCGACTAAGGGGGAGGGGGGCGCTGTGGAGGGTTCCACGTGAATTATTAAATACTTGTCCTCCCTGCGGCGCGAGAAATGGAGAGTCCTGCATCTCCTGATCCACAGACTCATAATGCCAGTCTCTCCTCAGCCTGACATGGCTGATAACAGGGAGTAATAGATTTATTCCCCTGTCCTATAGTCAGGTTGACATGGCTGATAACAGGGAATAATAAATTGTATTCTCATGTCCTACAGTCAGCCTTCCCCAGCCTCAAGGGGCTGATAACAGGTAGTAATAGATTGTACTCACCTATCCTTCAGTCCCCCTCTCCTAGCCATAAGTGGCTGATAACAGGGAGTAATTGAGTATTCACCTCTTCTCCAGTCATCCTTTTCAGCCTCACATGGCTGATAACAGGGAGTAACAGCATATATCCCCCTGTTCAACAGTCAGCCTCTCCAATCTGACATGGCTGATAACAGGGAGTACTAGAGTGCAGTGCCCTGTCCTACAGTCAGCCTCCTGCGTTCATTCCCTTTCCAGTCTGTCATGAGGCTGTGACGAGTGTGAAGTCGTTGGTCGCGGTGGACGCGGTTCGTGCTGCCGCCATAACACACCCTGATTGCTGCTATTACACGGAGCCGCTGCAGGGAGGGGGACGCAATCTGCAACGCACCCAAATATTTGCAGAGTTGCCCGCAGACTGACCCCCACCACTTATACATCGCCCGTAACGCTGGCCTGAGCTTCGGGTGGAGCAATCAGCGGTGATTCCCGTGGATCGCGGCGGCGGACATAAAATAGCGCGGTTTACCCATTGAAATAAGTTGGAAAATAATTCCTCACCATCTTCAAGAACTCTGTTTACTGTCAATGAATAAGAAGCAGAGAACGCCCCGACCGGGTCCTACTCACACAGCTGAGGATCTGCTGCAGTGTATCTAGACACATCAGTAGCACACAGCTCTCCCGTGCTGACAGTTTGTTACAGTGTGTCAGTGCAGGTAACACGTATCGGCCTGTTGAGCGGATTGCTTGAGTTGGACGGTAGAACCTCATTACACGTCTTATTCTTCTCTGTGCGGGACGACAACAGGACATGATACGCTCAGGTGTACACGGAATACACGGAATACACGGAATACACGGACAGCACACAACCCGAAACAGGGCTGTGTGAGAAAGCCCACAGTACAACTGATCGGTGGCGGTCGTGGGGGGCTCTGCGGCTCACACATTGTGCGGAGGAGAAGACGATGCCTTGGCTTAGTGGGATCGGGGGGTATGTGATGGGGGATTCTCCAATGCTGTAGAGTCTCCTCTTGCATCCAGGAGTTTCCTGTGCTATGCAGTGGCGTCTCCTCTTCTCTTTGGTGGAGTCTCCTTTTCTTTCTCTCTTCTTCTGTCTGTTGAAGTCTCCTCTGCTCTTCTCTCTCTCCTCTTCTCTCTCTCCTCTGCTCTTCTCTCTCTCCTCTTCTCTCTCTCCTCTGCTCTTCTCTCTCTCCTCTTCTCTCTCTCCTCTTCTCTCTCTCCTCTTCTCTCTCCTCTGCTCTTCTCTCTCTCCTCTTCTCTCTCTCCTCTTCTCTCTCCTCTGCTCTTCTCTCTCTCCTCTTCTCTCTCTCTCTCCTCTTCTCTCTCTCCTCTTCTCTCTCTCCTCTTCTCTCTCCTCTGCTCTTCTCTCTCTCCTCTTCTCTCTCTCCTCTTCTCTCTCTCCTCTTCTCTCTCCTCTGCTCTTCTCTCTCTCCTCTTCTCTCTCTCCTCTTCTCTCTCTCCTCTTCTCTCTCCTCTGCTCTTCTCTCTCTCCTCTTCTCTCTCTTAGGGCTCCCACACACTTGCGTTTTTTGTGAACGCGATTGTCAATGGGACTTTCTAATGTTAAAAACTAGGGATGAGCGAGTATACTCACTAAGGCACTACTCGCTCGAGTAATGTGCCTTAGCCGAGTATCTCCCGGCTCGTCCCTGATGATTCGGGGGCCGCCGCGGGGCGGGGAGCTGCGGGGGAGAGCGGGGAGGAACGGAGGGGAGATCCCTCTCTCCCTCTCTCCTGCCCGCTCTCCCCTGCTCCCCGCCGCGACTCACCTGTCAGCCGCGGCGGCCCCTGAATCTTTAGGGACGAGCAGGGAGATACTCGGCTAAGGCACATTACTCCAGCGAGCAGTGCCTTAGCGAGTATACTCGCTCATCCTTATTAAAAACACAACACAGCGCAACTTGCGTTTTTGGTGCGTTGCTTTTTTAACATTAGAAAGTCCCATTGACAATCGTGTTAACAAAAAACGCAATCACAAGTGTGTGGGAGCCCTTATACTTTCTGGTGGAGTCTCCTCTCTCTCCTTTTCTGTCCGGCCAAGTCTCCTCTACTGTCTGGGGTAGTCTCTTCTCTGTCTACTCTTCTTTCCGGTGGAGTCTCCTCTTCTCTTTCTCCTCTTCTCTCTGATGCAGTTTTCTTTTCTCTCATGGAATTTCCTCTTCTCTCTGGTAAAGTCTCCCCTTCTCCCCGGTGGAGTCTCCTCTTCTCTCTTTCCTCTTTTGTCTGGCGGAGCTTCCTTTTCTGGCCCTTAGAGCCTCCTCTCTCTCTCATTTTCTGTCTTTCTCTCTCTCCTGTTTGGTGGAGTCTCCTTTTTGATCCAGTGGAGTCTCTGTGTCTTCTTCTTTCTGGTGGGGTCTACTCTTCTATTTGGTGGCGTCTGCTCTCTCTCCTCTACTGTTTTGTGTAGTCTCCTTTTCTCTCTCTCCTTTCTGGTGTAGTCTCCTCTCCCCCTCCTCTTCTCTGTAGTAGAGTCTCCTCTTCTCTCTCTCCTCTTCTTTCTGGTGGAGTCTCCCCTTCTCTTTCCCTACTTCTTGCTGGTGGAGTCTCCTCTCCTCTTCTTTCTCTGTTCTTCTGTCTGGTGGATTCTCCTCTTCTCTCTCATTCTTTCTGGTGGAGTGCCCTCTTGTCTCTCTCTCATCTTCTGGTTGGTGGAGTCTCCTCTCCTTTTCTCTCTCTCTTATTCTTTCTGGTGGAGTCCCCTCTTCTCTCTCTCATCTTCTGTCTGGTGGAATTCTCCTCCTTCTTTCACTCCTCTTCTGTCTGATGGAGTCTCCTCTTCTCTCTGTCTCTTATTCTCTCTGGTGGAGTCTCCTCTTCTCTCTCTCTCCTCTTTTGTATGATTGTGTCTCCTTTACGCTTCCATCTGGTGCAGTGTCCTCTTTTCTCTCTCTCTTATCTTCTCTTTGGTGGAGTCTCCTCTTCTGTCTGGTGGAGTCTCCTCTTCTCTTTCTGCTTTTCTGTCTGGTGGAGTCTCCTCTTCTGTCTGGTCAAGTCTCCCCTTCTCTCTTTCCTCTTCATTCTGGTGGATTCTCTTCTTCTCTCCTTTGCTGTCTGGTTGAGTCTCTTCTTCTGTCTCTCCTCTTCTATCTGGTGGAGTCTCCTCTCTCTGTCCACTTCTGTCTTTTGGATTCTCCTCTTCCCTCTCTCCTCTTCTATCTGTTGGAGTCTCCTCTCCTCTTCTCTCTTTCTCTTCTTCTGTCTGGTATAGTCTCCTCTGCTCTCTCTTATTCTTTCTTCTCTTTCCCCTCTTCTCTCTGATGGAGTTTCCTCTTCTGTCTAGTGGCATTTTCTCTTCTCTCTGGTAAAGTCTCCCCTTCTCTCTGGTGGAGTCTCCTCTTCTCTCTTTTTTTCTCTTTTGTCTGGTGGAGCCTCCTCTTTTGGACGGTAGAGCCTCCTCTCTCTCCTTTTCTGTCTGGTGGAATCTCCTTTCTCTCTCTCCTATTTGGTGGAGTTTCCTTTTCTGTCTAGTGGAGTCTCCTATTCTCTGTGTCTTCTTCTTTCTGGTGGGGTCTACTCTTCTATTTGGTGGCGTCTCCTCTCTCTCCTCTACTGTTTTGTGTAGTCTCCTTTTCTCTCTCCTCTTCTTTCCAGTGGAGTCTCCTCTCCCCCTCCTCTTCTCTGTAGTAGAGTCTCCTCTTCTCTCTCTCCTCTTCTATTCGGGGGAGTCTGCGCTCTCTCTCCTCTTTTGTCTGGTGGAGTCTCCTTTCCTCTTCTGTCTGGTGGAGTCTCATCTTCTCTTTCCTCTTCTGTCTGGTGGAGTCTCATCTTCTCTTTCCTCTTCTGTCTGGTGGATTCTCCTCTCCTCTTTCCTCTCTCCTCTTCTGTCTGGTGGATTCTCCTCTCCTCTTCCCTCTCTCCTCTTCTGTCTGGTGGAGTCTCATCTTCTCTTTCCTCTTCTGTCTGGTGGATTCTCCTCTCCTCTTCTGTCTGGTTGAGTCTCCCCTTGTCTCTCTCCTCCTCCTTCGTCTGGATATTCTGTTCCCCAATGTCAGTTTTATCCTTTTTTATTAAAGCTCGGGTACAACCAATATGGCCGCCATTCCAGCTCCCATGGAAGGCAACGCCCAGCTCTCCTTCCACTGGTTACATTATATATATATATCCCACCACAGCTGCTGGACCGGGCAGAGCTATCTCTCAGGAGTCAGATAAAGCTGAGTGACATTAAGGACCCCATCACAGGACTGTTCACCCCCCATCTTCCTGCCTTGGGGGGACCTTATTAATGTTCCTTTCTGTATTTTGGTAGTCACATTGCGTTCTTAGATGTCTGAATGGCAGGTGAGTCAGTGAGGGGTTAATGCCGCATCCTTGCACTTTTTCTGCTGCATCACTGTAGAGATTTACTGATCAGGCTTCAAGAAAAGCTGGGTGCCAACCCTGGCAGGAGTCATCATAGCAGTTGTCACAGAGCTGAGGGGGACCTTACCCCTTTACCCCCCAGTAACACCCATCCTGTACCTTGGCTGCAGGGAGTGATGCTGCGTACTGGTAACGAGGAGGTGCCGCGGGATCACTCCCCCTGCTGATCGCTCTCTTGCTTTTATGTCTTGCAGGTTGACAGAGCCATCGGGGTTCCTGACAGACGGACCAATCAACTACAAGTACAAGACCAAGTGCACCTGGCTCATCGAGGGCTAGTGAGTGTCGCCCGTGGCCCCCGTGCGCCAACATGAAAGTATCACCCCATAGATCTCTGCAAAGTGGCATAGAAGTGTCACCCCATAGACCCTTCCACACTGGCATGGCAGTATCGCCCTATAAAACCATTCATGTTGACATGGAAGTTACGCCCCGAAGACCCCTCCGTGCTGACATGAAAGTTACGCCCTGTAGACCCCTCCATGCTGACATGGAAGTTACGCCCCCGTAGACCCCTCTGTGCTGACATGGAAGTTACGCCCCGTAGACCCCTCTGTGCTGACATGGACGTTACGCCCTGTAGACCCCTCCATGCTGACATGGAAGTTACGCCCCGTAGACCCCTCCGTGCTGACATAGAAGTTAAGCCCCGTAGACCCCTCCGTGCTGACATGGAATTTACGCCCCGTAGACCCCTCCGTGCTGACATGGAAGTTACGCCCCGTAGACCCCTCTGTGCTGACATGGAAGTTACGCCCCGTAGACCCCACCGTGCTGACATAGAAGTTACGCCCCGTAGACCCCACCGTGCTGACATAGAAGTTACGCCCCGTAGACCCCTCTGTGCTGACATGGCAGTATCGCCCCGTAGACCCCTCTGTGCTGACATGGCAGTATCGCCCCGTATTCCCCTCCATGCTGACATGGAAGTTACGTCCCGTAGACCCCTCTGTGCTGACATGGAAGTTACGCCCCGTAGACCCCTCTGTGCTGACATGGAAGTTACGCCCCGTAGACCCCTCTGTGCTGACATGGAAGTTACGCCCCGTAGACCCCTCTGTGCTGACATGGAAGTTACGCCCCGTAGACCCCTCCGTGCTGACATGGAAGTTACGCCCCGTAGACCCCTCCGTGCTGACATGGAAGTTACGCCCTGTAGACCCCTCTGTGCTGACATGGAAGTTACGCCCCGTAGACCCCTCCGTGCTGACATGGAAGTTACGCCCCGTAGACCCCTCTGTGCTGACATGGACGTTACGCCCGTAGACCCCTCTGTGCTGACATGGAAGTTACGCCCGTAGACCCCTCTGTGCTGACATGGAAGTTACGCCCCGTAGACCCCTCTGTGCTGACATAGAAGTTACGCCCCATAGACCCCTCCATGCTGATATGAAAGTTACGCCCTGTAGACCCCTCTGTGCTGATATGGAATTTACGCCCCGTAGACCCCTCTGTGCTGACATGAAGTTACACCCCGTAGACCCCTCTGTGCTGACATGGAAGTTACGCCCCGTAGACCCCTCTGCGCTGACATGGACGTTACGCCCCGTAGACCCCTCCATGCTGATATGAAAGTTACGCCCCGTAGACCCCTCTGTGCTGACATGGACGTTACGCCCCGTAGACCCCTCCGTGCTGACATGGAAGTTACGCCCCGTAGACCCCTCTGCGCTGACATGGCAGTATCGCCCCATTGACCCCTCCGTGCTGACATGGAAGTTACGCCCCGTAGACCCCTCCGTGCTGACATGGAAGTTACGCCCCCGTAGACCCCTCCGTGCTGACATGGAAGTTATGCCCCGTAGACCCCTCTGTGCTGACATGGCAGTATCGCCCCGTTGACCCCTCCGTGCTGACATGGAAGTTACGCCCCGTAGACCCCTCTGCGCTGACATGGACGTTATGCCCCGTAGACCCCTCTGCGCTGACATGGACGTTACGCCCCGTAGACCCCTCCGTGCTGACATGGAAGTTACGCCCCGTAGACCCCTCTGCGCTGACATGGCAGTATCGCCCCGTTGCCCCCTCCGTGCTGACATGGAAGTTACGCCCCGTAGACCCCTCCGTGCTGACATGGAAGTTACACCCCGTAGACCCCTCCGCGCTGACATGGCAGTATCGCCCCGTAGACCCCTCTGTGCTGACATGGAAGTTACGCCCTGTAGACCCCTCCGTGCTGACATGGCAGTATCGCCCCGTAGACCCCTCCGTGCTGACATGGCAGTATCGCCCCGTAGACCCCTCCGTGCTGACATGGCAGTATCGCCCTGTAGACCCCTCTGTGCTGACATGGCAGTATCGCCCCGTAGACCCCTCCGTGCTGACATGGCAGTATCGCCCCGTAGACCCCTCCGTGCTGACATGGCAGTATCGCCCCGTAGACCCCTCTGTGCTGACATGGAAGTTACGCCCTGTAGACCCCTCCGTGCTGACATGGCAGTATCGCCCTCTAGTGACAGCGCAGTCATTATATCCTAATCATTGTATTATAACACTTTTCAATAAACTTTGTGATTCAGTTCCTCACCATCTTCAGGATCTCCGCTTGCTGTCAGTGAATGAGAACA
Organism: Eleutherodactylus coqui; assembly: GCF_035609145.1. Lineage (NCBI taxonomy): Eukaryota > Metazoa > Chordata > Amphibia > Anura > Eleutherodactylidae > Eleutherodactylus > Eleutherodactylus coqui. Next base: position 293,946,199 of record NC_089840.1, on the reverse strand, counting down.
TCCCTGTTTTCATTGAGAGACTGTAAACCAATGCTGACCTAATGCTTCTCACAGCTGAGGGTTTGTTACAGTTGTAGCCGGTCTGGACAATCCTCTGTGGACTCCGGACTGATACATTGTAATAAGGAGATAGATCGGTGCTGCTGATGTCTCCCCCCTCACAGAATATTATGTAGACTGGATACATTGTAACAAACGCTCAGCTATGAGAGGTCACGAAGGGGTTTTCACCTTCTTGATATAAACAAGAAGGGTCCCATTTACTGACAGCAAGCAGAGATCTTGAGCATGGTGAGCAGTTGAGCTGCAAAGTTTATTTCAGAGTTTCAAGCCTTCTTGCTGTGCAGTTTCCTCTACAGACCGGACTCTGGCCCTTTAGTTTTGGGTCCCGCTGTTCGTTCCTGCAGGGTGAGGAGGTGAATCTGATTGGCCGGTGGGTATTGGCGCACAGCGTTAACCTTCCGCTTTCTTTCTTCTGCAGCTCGAACGCCGTCCTGAGGTTGCGCTTCAATCACTTCGCCACAGAGTGCAGCTGGGACCACATGTACGTGTACGACGGAGACTCCATATACTCGCCCCTCATTGCCGTCTTGAGGTGAGCAGCGCCGCGCCTGATGAGTGTCCAGCGATTACCGCCGCTGCGTACAGCGGTCTGTGCGCTGACACCCGTAGTCTACACATTAGTGTCCGGGATCCTGATGTGCGGTGGTCTCCATGGTCCAGGCGTCTGGCATTGAGGGGGCGAGCAGCTCCGCCGTCCTCACCCCATATTATGTCACCCACAACCCGCACAGCGCCCTCTGCTGGAGGATCACATACGTCAAAAACCGCACTGCTATGCACTTGTTCGGCGCGGATCCGCAAGCGGACGTAGCGCTTGTCAACTAGCAAATCTCCATGCAGATTTCCCGCCGTGGATTCTGTGCGGAGTCGCCCTCGCGGAGTGATGCGCCGCGTCCGCCTTTCCATGAACGCAAAACATCTTCACCGTTAAGACTAACGCACAGATTCCCATTAACCCCTTCATACTGAAGGGCATCCATGCCCATCCGGCGGCGGGGTCTGTATGGAGCAGGATCGGAAGCTGAGCCTGCTCCATACAAGGCGGGTACCGGCTGTCTTTGACAGCTGACGCTCACCGGCAGCAGCCGTGATCACGCCCGTTAACCCTGTGAGCGCCACCGTCAAATCTGATCGCAACATATCAGTGTCCGGATTGGAGTTCTGGGGTCATGAATGACCCCTCTGTGATGTGATTGTCAGGTGATATTTGGTTGCCATGGCAGCCTGGAGCCTTCTGAATGCTGGCAGAAATACCATATACTGCAATACTAAAGTGCGGTGTAAGTGATCAGACAATTGCAAGTTCAAGACCCCCATGGGGACCCAAAGAGCAGTAAGGGAAGAAAAATGTGTTCTATTACTGTAAAGAATAAAAGATATTAAAAGTTACAAACTCCTTTTTTTCTTGTATTTATATTTAAAAAAATCAAAGCAAATAAACCCCAAAATATATTCATATATTGTATAAAAGTCCGACCTATCAGAATGATGCATCACTTAGTAGTACAGCAAAAAGACAACGACATTTGGTGCCATCGTCTGAGCAGCAGAATAACGTGTCGCTGCCGTGCGGACCACCCTAAAGGGTTTGAAAGGGGCGAGGAAAAAAAACAGATGCATTATTAACCCCCAACAGTCACATTAACAGTCACATCTGCCTCCTCTCCGCCCCTCTGCACTATTTTCAATGGGGAGAGGCGGGACGGGGGCAGGGCTAATTCTCGGAACTTAGCCCCGCCCCTGTCCCGCCTCCTCCCATTGCAAATAGTGCAGAGGGGCGGAGAGGAGGCAGAGAGGGGGCGGGAGCTCAGTTCCTGCTCCCGGCTCTTCCATCCTCCCCCCCCCTGCAGATGAGGACACCGTATATCGGCTCGGCGCGAAAACCTAGCCGATATATATGGTCGTCTGAATCCAGCCTCAAATTGGTAAAACCTTCCTGAGTGTCACTTATTATTATAGTGGATTTTTAATTTATGTCTCATATAAATATATTTGGCGCAGAGCTCGGCCGCCTTAAGTGCATTTGTAACCCTTCAGTGGCATAACTAATTTAGCTTAAAGGGTCAGTCAATATTCTCCCCCTCTGTATTATTACATGCCTGCAGCCATGTGACCCCCTGTATCCGCTCCCTATAATGTACGCAGTAACGGTTATTCATCTATTATTATATTATTTGCCTCTTTGCTGCGAAGCATTTTCACCCTTGTTTTTTGGGATTCAGTTTCACGCCGTTCGCCATGTTTATCCGACGGGCCGTTATGTTTGCCAACTTTATGGATGTTTTTTCACCTTTTACCGCTTTTGAAGAATTTTTTTTTTACAAAAAGATGTTTTTTGTGGCGCCACATTCCATCGCCGAAGCATTCCTAGTTTTCCATTCACACATCTGTATTTTGCAGGACAACTTGTAGTTTTTCTTGGTAATATTTGAGATAAATTCCTGACTTTTTGGTTACTTTTTATTCCTGTTTTGCTGAAGCGAGATGAACCGAAAACAGCTATTTTGGCTTTTTTGATGATAGTTTTTTTCATAAAGTTTTCCGTGCTGGATAAATAATGTCACATTTATGGCGCGGCTCGTCATGGATGCGGCGATACAATTATGTGTGGAGGTTTTTGTTCTTTTTTTGTTTCAATATTGAAAGCTTTGTGTAAGGGGGAAAAAACTTTGGCATTTTTTTTTGCTGTAAAAATATTTAGATGCCAAGTTCAGCATCTGCAGGGTTAAACGGCGTAGAGGAGTGATTGGATGAGGAAGTTTTTAACATTTCACTAATCTTATGGGAAAAATACCCATGTGTGTGACAATCAGAGAGCAAATATGCTCCCTGATTGATAGGGGGGTAATAACATACAGGAGGATCATAGATCTTCTCTGCCGCTCGTCTCCCTTCCCACTCTGCTCTGCACACACTGACTGAAACCTGACAGCTGTAAAGTCACTATTACCGACCCCACTTCAAACGGCTATGGCTCCGGTTCTGTGAGTGATGTCGGCATGCTTTTGGTGTAATTTTAAAGCCAAGAATCTCCTCCAACCATGTTGGTGGTCCTGATGGAACCGGAGCGACAGCCTTTTGAGAACAAGTTTAGTCCTTTTCCTGCAGAGTGAACTGAAGCTCGTCCAAAACTGTTGAGGGGATAAGGGGCTAAAAGTAATGGGGCTCAGATGTGATGTGGAATCCACGTGGTTCTATTGTTGACTTCTTATTATAAGTCATCAGTGTCAGATCAGCGTATGCCGACTCCTAACACCCTGACGATTAGCCATTGCCGCAGGTTATTACTGCCCTGCACACTGTGCGCTGGCCCTTTAAGCTTTGCAGCAATGTTACCTGTGAGTATTTCCATGTGCAGCACTCTGCTGTTACAGTGTATCAGTCTGCAGTCCGGGTTGTTTAGATCACAGAGGATTGTCTAGACGGGATGCAACAAACCCTCCACCCTGAGGCCTCTTTCACCCGGCCGAAGCGTTCCTGCATCGCGACCGAGAATCACACGAACGAGAAAAAGATGCGATGAAATCGCAGCCAAAATGAGTGTTTTCCCCTCCATTCGCACGGCCGGTATATTCGCTGCTGCCCGGAATTCCTTCGGTCGGCATAAATCCTCGGAATTACTTCTAATGCCTAAAAGAGGCGCTGGCCACAGCTAACCCCCCCCCCCCTTGTTCGGCAGCTCCCATAGGAGTCTATGGGAGCCGTCAGCTTATGTCGGCCAATACATAGGGCGAGGCTTATCGTATAAATCGCTCACCGCTATTCTGACTTTTCGGCTGTTTTTATGCTGCTATCAATCGGCCATCTGAACGAATACTTCGGAAGCCGATGCTGCAGATGGTCGCGGTGGCAGCCATGTAAAATCGCTCGTGTGAGTAAGGCCTAAGAGGTCACTAGTAATGAATGGTCACATTTACTGACAGCAAGCAGAGATCTTCATACTGGTGATGAGATGAAGCACAAAGTATATTAGAAAGTTATCAAACTTTTTTTTTACTAGTTACAGATTCTCTTCTCGGTTCTGTACATTTTCGGCAGTGATCGCTTTGGGAGCCTTATTGGCGGCCATATTGGTTGTCGGACATCTTTTTGGGCTCCTGTACCAACTCAGCAGAAGACTTCGCTGTATAACTTCTCTCCACGCTCTACTTTTGGAGTCATGTGATCAGTGCTCCTCATTATCTCCTCCAGGGGCGATCGCAGCCCATCAGCCCTCCGCGATTACATGGCAGAGGGCCACAGACATCACAGAGGGAGCTCCCTGCTTCTGTGAACACTTTACATGCCATGATCATCATTGTGGCATATAAGGGGTTAACAGCAGGGATCGGTGTTCTGAGCAATCCCCGCTGTTGCACCTGGAGACCGGTTGTCAGTCACAGCTTCATACGGCGCGAATTTAGGATCTGCTTCCCGGCCAGGATGTCACTTTATCTCCTGTGGCAGGAAATGGTTAATATTTCTGCTTTCTGTCAGTGAATGGAAGCATTTTTTTTTACCCATCCTGACCCCAAACTTGTCAGAGCTGATGGGCTTGTTACAATGTATCACTGCAGGCAATGTTGCTATGGCGTCAGCCTCTTTACGTCTCGCTCTCAGTAATCGCCGCCTTCTCTCTTCTCTCTCTGCAGCGGTCTAATCGTTCCTGAAGCGGCCGGAAACGAAACGGTCCCGGAGGTGGTCACCACGTCAGGATACGCCCTCTTACACTTCTTTAGCGATGCTGCTTATAACCTGACCGGGTTCAACATCTTTTACTCGTATGTAGACGGCGCGGTCACTTTAAGGGGCTCATTCACATTCTACCCCTCCCCCCCATCTGATACATAATCGTCTACATTGTATCATCCGCAGAATAAACTCCTGTCCAAACAACTGTTCCGGCCACGGCAAGTGCACGACCAGCAGCTCCGCGCCCGGCCGCGTTTACTGTGAATGTGACAAGTACTGGAAGGGCGAAGCCTGCGACATTCCCTACTGCAAGAATAACTGCGGCAGCCCCGACCACGGCTACTGCGACCTGACCGGAGAGAAGCTGTGCGTGTGCAATGACAGCTGGCAAGGTGAGCACCGCGTCCGTGCGCTGGACATCGCTGCCGTAGTCGGGGCGTTCGCTGTACAGTATGCTGGGATACGCTTCTCGTACCGCGGGTTGTCATCTGCTGCTCCCCCAAGCGCTCATCCTGAACCCCAGGAATATAAGATATTGTGGAGGGTCCTGCAGGACGGATATTAGGGGTGCACTTATATCACAAGGGGCGAGGAGATGGATTCCCAGCTCTGTGTTACTGCAGTCTGCAGATGCTGGTGGTGACCCCTAGTGGCTGAATGCAGTAATTCAGGAACAACTTGTCTTCCTGGATTAACACTGCGTGATAATAAGCCGCTCTAGAAGTCACTAAGGACCATAATTACAGCAGATGGGTCAGACTCTCTCTGTATGATATAATGTACATCTAGTGGTCTTGTCTGGTGTTATAGTGACATCTAGTGGTGGTCTCTATAATCTCTGTGACGTCTACAATGTTACAATGACACCTAATGGCCATGTGTAGTGTTATGGTGACACCTAGACGTCATGTATGGGGTTAAAGTGACATCTAGTGGTCTTGTACAGTATTACTGGGGGGGGGGGGGGGGGGGTAAAGATGACTGGGTAAGGCAATGGCAGACCACCCTGCAAAATTGGCTTTTGTCTTATTGCTGTTCTTTGCCTTCCTCTGGATCAACATTGGTGATTAATAGGCTGAACTGGATGGACATGTGTTTCTCTGAAAATAAGACACTGTCTTATATTAATTTTTGCCTTAAAAGAGGTACAGTGTCTTATTTTTTTTTTTGTGGGGGGGTCTAATAATACCTAGCAGCCGGGTATATGTCGCTGCTGCAGACTGCCGTGTCCTTCTTCACGCTGACAGAGCAGTTCTTCCTGCAAGCGGGGCTTGAATACCCCGTCTCCAGCAAGCTAATGCTCTGATTGGTTAGTCGAGCGCCACGTCAGCCAATGAGAGCCCGCGCTTGATTAACCAATTAGAGCCATTCATTGAATGACATAATCGGTGTGAAGCAGGACACTGCAGCCTGCAGTAGCGCCGCCGACCATCACGAGGGCCCCGAACGCCGGCTGCTAGGTGAGTATTGATATTTTTTTACATGTAGCCTAGCTAGGGCCTATTTCCAGGGGAGGGCTTATAGTTTAACACCCCTTCCCCTTGGAATTCTGGGTAAGTCCTATTATCAGGGTAAGGCTTATTAGATTGGGGAAACACAGTAATATGTTACTATCTAGTGGTCTTATATGGTGTTATAGTGACATCTAGTGGACTTATATGGTGTTTTAGTGACATCTACTGGTCATGGATGGTGTTAAAGAGACATCTAGTGGTCTTATATGGGGTTATAGTGACATCTACTGGTCATGGATGGTATTATCGTGACATCTAGTGGTCTTATATGGTGTTAAAGAGACATCTGCTGGTCTTATATGATGTTTTAGTGACATCTAGTGGCCCTGTATGGTGTTAAAGAGAAATCTGCTGGTCATATATCGTGTTATAGTGAGATCTAATGGTCATATATGGTGTTAAAGAGACATCTACTGGTCTTATATGGTGTTATAGAGACATCTAGTGGTCTTATATGGTGTTATAGTGACATCTAGGGGTCATATATGGTGTTATGGGGACATCTAGTGGTCTTGTATGGTGTTAAAGTGACATCTAGTGGTCTTGTATGGTGTTATAGAGACATCCTCCGATCTAATTTGATGTTTTAGTGACATCTAGTGGTCCTGTGTGGTGTTACAGTAACATCTAGTGGTCTTCTATGTTGTTATAGAGATATCCATTGGTCTTATATGATGTTTTAGTTCTAGTGGTCCTGTATGGTGTTATAGAGACATCTACTGGTCATATATAGTATTATAGTGACATCTAGTGGTCTTATATGGTGTTATAGTGACATCTAGTGGTCTTCTATGGTGTTATAGTGACATCTAGTGGTCATGTATAGTGTTGTGTTATAGTGACATCTAGTGGTCATGTATAGTGTTGTGTTATAGTGACATCTAGTGGTCATATATAGTGTTGTGTTATAGTGACATCTAGTGGTCTTGTATGGTGTTATAGTGACATCTAGTGGTCTTATATGGTGTTATAGAGACATCAAGTGGTCTTGTATGGTGTTATAGTGACATCTAGTGGTCATATATAGTGTTATAGTGACATCTAGTGGTCTTATATGGTGTTATAGAGACATCAAGTGGTCTTGTATGGTGTTATAGTGACATCTAGTGGCCTTCAGTGGTGTTATAGAGACATCTAGTGGTCTTGTATGGCGTTAAAGAGACATCTAGTGGTCTTGTATGGCGTTAAAGAGACATCTAGTGGTCCTATATGGTGTTATAGTGACATCTAGTGGTCTTATATGGTATTAAAGAGACATCTAGTGGTCTTGTATGGTGTTATAGTGACATCTAGTGGTCTTATATGGTGTTATAGTGACATCTAGTGGTCTTGTATGGTGTTATAGTGACATCTAGTGGTCTTATGTGATGTTAAAGAGACATCTAGTGGCCCTGTATGGTGTTATAGAGACATCTAGTGGTCTTATGTGGTGTTAAAGAGACATCTAGTGGCCCTGTATGGTGTTATAGAGACATCTAGTGGTCTTATGTGGTGTTAAAGAGAAATCTAGTTGTCTTGTATGGTGTAATAGTGACATCTACTGGTCCTATATGGTGTAATAGTGACATCTACTGGTCCTATATGGTGTTATAGTGACATCTACTGATCTTATGTGGTGTAAAAGAGACATCTAGTGGTCTTATATGGTGTTATAGTGACATCTAGTGGTCTTATATGGTGTTATAGTGACATCTAGTCGTCTTGTTTGGTGTTATAGTGACATCTAGTCGTCTTGTATGGTGTTAAAGAGACATCTAGTGGTCTTGTATGGTGTTAAAGAGACATCTAGTGGTCTTGTATGGTGTTAAAGAGACATCTAGTGGTCTTGTATGGTGTTAAAGAGACATCTAGTGGTCTTGTATGGTGTTAAAGAGACATCTGGTGGTCTTGTATGGTGTTAAAGAGACATCTGGTGGTCTTGTATGGTGTTAAAGAGACATCTGGTGGTCTTGTATGGTGTTAAAGAGACATCTAGTGGTCTTGTATGGTGTTATAGTGACATCTAGGGGTCTTCTGTGGTGTTATACAGACATCTAGCGGTCTTGTATGGTGTTATAGTGACATCTAGTGGTCTTGTATGGTGTTATAGTGACATCTAGTGGTCTTGTATGGTGTTATAGTGACATCTACTGGTCTTATATGGTGTTATAGTGACATCTAGTGGTCTTATATGGTGTTATAGTGACATCTAGTGGTCTTATATGGTGTTATAGTGACATCTAGTGGTCTTATATGGTGTTATAGTGACATCTAGTGGTCTTGTATGGCGTTATAGTGACATCTAGTGGTCTTGTATGGCGTTAAAGAGACATCTAGTGGTCTTGTATGGCGTTAAAGAGACATCTAGTGGTCTTGTATGGTGTTAAAGAGACATCTAGTGGTCTTGTATGGTGTTAAAGAGACATCTAGTGGTCTTGTATGGTGTTAAAGAGACATCTAGTGGTCTTGTATGGTGTTAAAGAGACATCTGGTGGTCTTGTATGGTGTTATAGTGACATCTAGTGGTCTTGTATGATGTTAGGGTGAACACCCACTGGCAATATGATATCCTTGCATGGCCTTTTGAGTCTCCTCACTCACCGTCTAGGTACTCTCCCTAAGGATTTCTGACCCCCATATAGTGTTATAGTGACATCTAGTGGTCATGTATAGTGTTGTGTTATAGTGACATCTAGTGGTCTTATATGGTGTTATAGAGACATCTACTGGTCTTACATGGTGTTATAGTGACATCTAGTGGTCATATATAGTGTTGTGTTATAGTGACATCTAGTGGTCTTATATGGTGTTATAGAGACATCTACTGGTCTTACATGGTGTTATAGTGACATCTAGTGGTCATATATAGTGTTGTGTTATAGTGACATCTGCTGGTGATTTATAAGTTTTTGCCTTCTTCCATTCTGTTCTCCTCTTTATCCTTTGATGCAGCCGCCGCCTGATTGATGGGATCGTTGTATTACTGATGGCGACATTCTCTTCTCGTTCGCAGGTCCGGACTGCTCGCTCAGCGTCCCCTCCACTGAATCTTACTGGATCCTGCCCAATGTGAAGCCGTTCAGCCCCTCGGTGGGTCGCGCCTCCCACAAAGCCGTCATGCATGGGAAGTTCATGTGGGTCATCGGAGGCTACGCCTTCAATTACAGCTCCTTTCAGATGGTGCTAAAGTAAGTGACCCCTTTATGATGGGTACTGTGCGTACAGGAGGCGGAGCAGGGATGTAGGTGCTTCCCTGGGGGAGGGGAAGCGCGTGGTGGCCGTGCGGATGGGGCTATATATGTATATCCATCCCTGTAAAAGTATATCTCTTCTGTTGCAGCTACAATGTGGAGAGCAGCATCTGGAACGTGGTCCCTGTGAACCCTCTGCACACCGCTCCCGCCCAGAGATACGGGCACTCGCTGGCGCTCTACCAGGTGGGCACTCTCTCCTGATCACTATTCATCATATGGTCCAACGTGGCGCAGTAGAAGTCGCTCTACAATAGTCCCATCACATGGCTGAAATGACAACATGCAGGTGGATGGCAATACCTGTCATATCTGAACTTAGCCACGAGGTGGCAGCATTGTTCCACCGGACTCAGCATTATTGTATACAGGGGTCACTGCAGATGGAGAAGCCTGAGCGGCTTTAATACTCCAGTCCCATCACATAATGGGGGGTGGGGGCGATATTATACTCGGCTTATATCTGTACGGGAGCATTATAAAAGAAGCGGCTAATATCAGTCACATATGTCATGTTTCTGGAGTTTATATAAGTGCTGGAGCGTTATAAGATGAGCGGCTGATATCAGTCACAGATAAGATGTCTCTGGAGGTTATATCAGTACTGGAGGGTTATAAGAGGAACCACCAATATAACCTTCAGAGACATCATCTCTGTGACTGATATCAGTACTGGAGCGTTATAAGAGGAGCGGCTGATATCCATCACATATATGATGTCTCTGGAGGTTATATCAGTACTGGAGCATTATAAGAGCAGCGGCTGATATCAGTCACATATATGATGTTTCTTGGGGTTATATCAGTACTGCAGCATTATAAGAGCAGCGGCTGATATCAGTCACATATATGATGTCTCTGGGGGTTATATCAGTACTGGAGCGTTATAAGAGCAGCGGCTGATATCAGTCACATATATGATGTCTCTGGAGGTTATATCAGTACTGGAGCATTATAAGAGCAGCGGCTGATATCAGTCACATATATGATGTCTCTGGAGGTTATATCAGTACTGGAGCGTTATAAGAGCAGCGGCTGATATCAGTCACATATATGATGTCTCTGGGGGTTATATCAGTACTGGAGCGTTATAAGAGCAGCGGCTGATATCAGTCACATATATGATGTCTCTGGGGGTTATATCAGTACTGGAGCATTATAAGAGCAGCGGCTGATATCAGTCACATATATGATGTCTCTGGGGGTTATATCAGTACTGGAGCGTTATAAGAGCAGCGGCTGATATCAGTCACATATATGATGTCTCTGGAGGTTATATCAGTACTGGAGCATTATAAGAGCAGCGGCTGATATCAGTCACATATATGATGTCTCTGGGGGTTATATTGGTACTGTAGGGTTATAAGATGAATGCATCACAGAAGGGGAAATCAAGAATTAAAAACAATCACAGACGATGGCCGTTACTTACTGACTGTGGAGAGCATATAGATGCATCCTCCTCTCACCATGCAGGTAGCTGACTACCAAATGGGGGAGCGAATTACACCTGTCCAGGACACCAATGAGACAACCACTCACACTGCCTCCTGATAATGAGGGGGGTGGATGCTTGGTGTATACTCCCACACATAGTGGATACAGGGTGCCAGACCATTCTGATATATGTAGTTCACCATGCAGACCAGCAACCTATTAATGACGCCATGATAATTCGGCGGGTTGCCCTGCATATCCATCAGTGAACCACATTGGTACTGCCACCCTGGGCTCCCTGCATGGTGAGAGGAGGATGCATCTATATGCACTCCTCAATCAGTAGGGTTATAAGATGAATGGCTGATATCGGTCACATATGTGATGTCTGAGGCTTATATCAGGACTGGAGTGTTATAAGAGGAGCCGCTGATGTCAGTCACATATATGATGTCTCTGCAGGTTATATCAGTACTGGAGCGTTATAAGAGGAGCAGCTGATATCAGTCATATATATGATGTCTCTGGGGGTTATATCAGGACTGGATCGTTATAAGAGGAGTGGCTGATATTATATATATGATGTATATGTTGGATACATGCAGTCTGGGTCAGTTGGGTGATACACTGGTGTTACCGGGATCCATCTTTCTTGGCCTCCTGAGCGCGGACGTGTTGCACATCGCCAGTGATCTGCGTTATGCCTCCGGGTGTCTGATTGTCGGCCATATTGGATACCACCCAGCTTTCCCAGATGCAGATAATGAGTGTTGTGTGAGGAGCGGCGCTGTGGCCCTGCAGACTGTCTCGCCCCTCCGCAGAGCGCTGATGATTTATGGATCCTCTTCCTCGGGTTTTATCTATTAGAGCAGCTGCTGCTGTTTAATAAATAATCCGCTGATGTCTGTCACCTTTAGCTGCGTCTTCCCTGGAGAGCGGCGGCGGCGGCGCTGATCGTCTCTGCAGTAACGTGCCGGCGCCCCGCGGTTATGGCTGCTGCGCGCCGTGTACATTTATTAATCCACAGCAGAGCTGAGTCCTTGGGGTGGAAGCAGACCCCGGAGCTGGGTGACGTCAGACCCGTCAGGACGACTGGCATCAGCAGCTGGCACTAAGTCCATGGCGGCTGTCATCCACTTTCCACAGGCCTGAATGGTATATGCATAGGTAGCATTCTATAGGCGCACCTTTAGCTCTCCTGTTCCTCTGTGTCAGTCTTTACTGAAGTTTTGTAATTCTATTCATGGACCAAAGGGGGATGGCTGTACATACAAGTGATTGCATACGGTAAGATGATGAACCAGGAGGTCCCGGATGAACAGAGCTACAGACTCCTCCCTGATATGGAAGAGCTGCAGAGCAGGGGATTGTGGGAATCTAGAAGTAGGAAGATGAAGCCATGATATGTAATAACCCAATAATTATCACTAATGAGGGGACTGCATCTCTGGCTGCGATTTATGGGGGTCTACTGGAGGGGGCACTGTGATCTATGGGCTCTCCTGGGGGAGGGGAACTGTGTTCTATGGGGTCTCCTGTAGAGGCGTGCTGTCATCTATAAGGTCACTTGGGCGGGGGGATGCTGCAATCTGTGGGGCTTTTTTGCAGGGGGCGCTTTTGTCTATTGGGTCTAGTGAAGGGGGCGCTGTGGTCTATGGGGTCTACTAGAGGGGGCGCTGTGGTCTATGGGGTCTACTGGAGGGGGCGCTGTGGTCTATGGGGTCTACTTGAGGGGGCGCTATGGTCTATGGGGTCTACTATAGGGGGCACTGTGGTCTATGGGGTTTACTGAAGGGGGCGCTGTGGTTTATTGAAGGGGGCACTGTGGCCTATGGGGTTTACTGAAGAGGGCGCTGTGGTCTATGGGGTCTACTGGAGGGGGTGCTGTGGCCTATGGGGTTTACTGAAGGGGGCGCTGTGGCCTATGGGGTTTACTGAAGGGGGCGCTGTGGTCTATGGGGTTTACTATAGGGGGCACTGTGGTCTATGGGGTTTACTATAGGGGGCACTGTGGTCTATGGGGTCCACTGGAAGGGGCTCAGTGGTCTATGGGGTCTACTGAAGGGGGCGCTGTGGTTTATTGAAGGGGGCACTGTGGCCTATGGGGTTTACTGAAGGGGGCGCTGTGGTCTATGGGGTCTACTATAGGGGGCACTGTGGTCTATGGGGTCCACTGGAAGGGGCTCAGTGGTCTATGGGGTCTACTGAAGGGGGCGCTGTGGTCTATGGGGTCTACTGGAGGGGGTGCTGTGGCCTATGGGGTTTACTGAAGAGGGCGCTGTGGTCTATGGGGTTTACTGAAGAGGGCGCTGTTGTCTATGGGGTTTACTAAAGGGGGCGCTGTTGTCTATGGGGTTTACTAAAGGGGGCGCTGTTGTCTATGGGGTTTACTAAAGGGGGCGCTGTTGTCTATGGGGTTTACTAAAGGGGGCGCTGTGGTCTATGGGGTTTACTGAAGGGGGCGATGTGGTCTATGGGGTTTACTGAAGGGGGCGATGTGGTCTATGGGGTTTACTGAAGGGGGCGCTGTGGCCTATGGGGTTTACTGAAGGTGGCGATGTGGTCTATGGGGTTTACTGAAGGGGGCGCTGTGGTCTATGGGGTTTACTGAAGAGGGCGCTGTTGTCTATGGGGTTTACTAAAGGGGGCGCTGTTGTCTATGGGGTTTACTGAAGGTGGCGATGTGGTCTATGGGGTTTACTGAAGAGGGCGCTGTTGTCTATGGGGTTTACTAAAGGGGGCGCTGTTGTCTATGGGGTTTACTGAAGGGGGCGCTGTGGTCTATGGGGTTTACTGAAGAGGGCGCTGTTGTCTATGGGGTTTACTAAAGGGGGCGCTGTGGTCTATGGGGTTTACTGAAGGTGGCGATGTGGTCTATGGGGTTTACTGAAGAGGGCGCTGTTGTCTATGGGGTTTACTAAAGGGGGCGCTGTTGTCTATGGGGTTTACTAAAGGGGGCGCTGTTGTCTATGGGGTTTACTAAAGGGGGCGCTGTGGTCTATGGGGTTTACTGGAGGGGGCGCTGTGGTCTATAAGTTTACTGAAGGGGGCGCTGTGGTCTATAAGTTTACTGAAGGGGGCGCTATGGTCTATGGGATCCACTAGAGGGGGCGCTGTGGTCTATGGGGTCTACTGAAGGGGGGCCCTGTGGTCTATGGGATCCACTAGAGGGGGCGCTGTGGTCTATGGGGTCTACTGAAGGGGGCTCTGTGGTCGACTGGAGGGGGCTCTGTGGTCTATGGGATCCACTAGAGGGGGCGCTGTGGTCTATGGGGTCTACTGAAGGGGGCTCTGTGGTCTATGGGGTCGACTGAAGGGGACTCTGTGGTCTATGGGGTCGACTGGAGGGGGCGCCGTGGTCTATGGGGTCTACTGAAGGGGGCTCTGTGGTCTATGGGGTCGACTGGAGGGGGCGCCGTGGTTTATGGGGTCTACTGAAGGGGGCGCTGTGGTCTATGGGGTCGACTGGAGGGGGCTCTGTGGTCTATGGGGTCCACTGGAGGGGGCGCCGTGGTTTATGGGGTCTACTGAAGGGGGCGCTGTGGTCTATGGGGTCCACTGGAGGGGGCTCTGTGGTCTATGGGGTCCACTGGAGGGGGCTCTGTGGTCTATGGGGTCTACTGGAGGGGGCTCTGTGGTCTATGGGGTCCACTGGAGGGGGCTCTGTGGTCTATGGGGTCTACTATAGGGGGCGTTGTGATTTATGGGGAGGTTGCTGCTGTGTTCTTTGGGGTCTCATGGAGGGGAGCTACGATGTATGGAGTCTCCTGCAGGTGGCGTTGTGTTCTATGGGGTCTCCTGGGGGTCTTAAATCCTCTAATCGCACATGACTGCTGTACTCTGTGATCACAGACAGATGGCGCTCTGCGGAGGGATGCCGCCATCGCAGCGTGAAGTGACTGGGACTCTTGTGTCGCCCGAGGAGCGGCGTCACTGACATGATAATAATGGCGAGCGTCCTACCTGCGAGCGGCGGCGCTGATTTATGGGCTGCGTTCTCCCGCCAGTCATACAGAGATTATCCTCCCTCTATGATACGACGGCGAGCGCAGCGTCCGACAACACGACAGCCGTGTATATACTGTTATACTCAAGTCACATCCAGAGCTGCATTCACAATTCTGCTGCTTTCTTGTTACCAGAGTGCAGTGCATTGTGGGAACTGACGTCACATGACCTAGTTATGTACATAGAAGAGATGGGGCCCCAGAGAACAGATACAGGGGCCCCCCCCCCCAGAACAGAAGGGCCTGTTGTTGTTCTGCTCTCCATGACCCTCGGCCCCTTCTCTCTTCATGGCTGACAGGAACAACCAGGCTGGGGCCCCTCTGTCCAGAAGACCCCCATAGATCCCAGCACCCTCCAAAAGACCCAATAGATCCCAGTACCCCCTTGAAAGAGACCTTTCCAGAATACCTCATAGATCACAGCGCCCCCTCCAGGAGACTGCACAGATCACAGCTCCTCCCTTCGCCCCCACACCCAGGAGACCCCATAGATCACAGCACCGCCTCCAGGAGACCCCATAGATCACAGCGCCCCCTCCAGGAGACCCCATAGATCACAGCGCCCCCTCCAGGAGACCCCATAGATCACAGTGCCGCCTCCAGGAGACCCCATAGATCACAGCGCCCCCTCCAGGAGTCCCCATAGATCACAGTGCCGCCTCCAGGAGACCCCATAGATCACAGCGCCCCCTCCAGGAGACTCCACAGATCACAGCACCTCCCTCTCCCCCTCCCCCCACACACCCAGGAGACCCCATAGACCACTGTAACAACATTTCTACAACTTTTCCAGCACTTTTCAAGATCTCTGCTTGCTGTCAGTAAGCATTTACATCCAGATGATGAAACCCCCCCCTGACCCGGGTCTGTCTACAGCTGAGGGTTTGTAACAACCGTATCCAGTCCAGGATCTCTGTGACTCCAGACTGATATGTTACCTGCTGATACAATGTATGTGCTTGGCTCAGATTGTCTACACTGATACATTGTACCAAACCTTCAGCTGTGACATAATAATGTTAGATGAAGTTGGCTTTTGATCCTGTGAATCTACCCAAGAACATTCCTGTTCACTGACAGCAAGCAGAGATCTTCAAACGGTGACAAATTGAAATAGCAAATCTATAATGAGGTTGCAGAGACCCCCGTAGGTCTGACTGCTCTGTGGCTCTCCGGATCGGTGGCCCTCGGGGTTGTGGTGGCCGTGGACCCCGCCGTCTGTAATATACCGCTTCGCGCCGCGCTCCGACATTCCGCGTCCTCCTTTCATTCTCGTCTCGGCCGTTCTGGGAAATCTTCTACCCTGACACGGAGCGCCGCTCGCTGCGCCATAATGCTTAATATCAGATTATCGAGGAGGAAAACCTGATAATCTGCGCGCCGCCATCTGCCTGTAATTACACTCCGCGGGGGGGCCTCTATCCGGACTTATCACGCCGCCCGTAACGCCTTCAGACTTCAGCGGTGTCGCTGGCAGAGGAGGCGGCCGCCGCTGACACATTGTTACAATAAGCACAACCTGAGTATGAAGAGGAGGCAGAAGAAGAACGCCGGAGGGAGACGGCCGGCGCCATAAATCACGCCAAAGTGTACAATGTAATAATCCCGCCATCCAATCCTCCCAACCCAATGATATTAAAAGTTTCACCATGAAGGTCCCAATTCCCACGGCGGCGTCATAGTCAGCGCTGCAGCGCAGATCCCCCAGAATCCTCCTCTCTTACCGACGTTTTTAGTTCGATCCCTTTCTGGGGACGTTTCTTGACATCCAGCATGACCGCCATTCCCTCTCGCCTCCTGTCATTGGGTGATTCCCTGCTCCCATGTATTTATCCAAAGCTTCCAGGTTTATGAATAGAATGCGAGAACTTCAGTGAAAACTGGCACACGGACTGGTATGGGGGAGGGGTAATTGTCTACTGAAGACTTCTCGCCAGGAGAAGAATACAGAATTGTTCATCCAGAGCTTTCTTGTTCATGAGTGGCGCGGCTCGTCCTGAGCGGCCGCACGAGAAAGTCAGGCTGATATTTGCAAAATCTGATGGGGTCAACCCAATTTTTAGCAGTTGGCTCAGTGGTTAGTGCTGTAGCCCTGCAGTGATGGAGTTCTAGGCTTGAATCTGATCAAGGGCAACATCTGCATGGAGTTTGTATGTTCGCTTTGTGTTAGTTTTTCTTGTTCTCCTCCTCCAGAGAAGAATGATGAAGTGTGGTGGCTCAGTGGTTAGTGCTGGGGCCTTGCAGTGCTGGGTTCCCAGGTTCAGCACCATTGAAGATAACTCCATCCAGCTGTTATCAGCTGTCTGAACCTGCAACAAATGAGCCTCCACACTTGTACTTTCTGCTCCAGAGGAGGAGGAGAACATACTTGATTCAAACCCAGAGCTCCATCACTGTAAGGCACCAGTGCTAACCACTGAGCCACCATACTTGTTCTTCCTCCATCTCTTCCAGAGGGGAAAGAAAAGAAGAAAGTGAAGGAGGAGAAGAAGGCTGAAAAGGGAAGAAGGGGTTAAAAAATAAGACCAGCATCTTCTTCTCCTCCTTCTCTGGAGAAGAAGAATTGGGAAGAAGTTGGTGGCTCAGTGGCTAGTACTTGTAGTGCTGGGGTAAAAGGTTTTGAGGTTCACGACTGATTATGGACAACATCAGCATGGAGTTTGGATGTTCTCTTTCTGCTTCTTCTTCTTCTCCATCTTTTTATCCTCTTGTGGAGGGACAAGGAAGGAGTCTGGTGGCTCAGTTGTTATGCTTGCAGTGCCGCAGTATTGCTTCAGATCTGGCCAGGGGCCACATCCGGATGGGGTCTTAATGTTCTCTTTGTGTTTCTTCTTCTCCTTCTCCTCTGGCAGTGTGGTGGCTCAGTCATTAGCACTGCTGGGGTTGGCGGTTCAAACCTGGCAAAGGGCAACATCCGGATGGAGTCCTTGCAGATGTTGTCCTTGGTGGGATTTGCACTTTGGACCCCAGCACAGCAAGGGAACTGTGCTAACCACTGAGCACACCCACCGACCAACTTTAATGGGAGTCAAAATTGGGTCATCACTCCCTTTTTTTTTTTTTCCGGTTTGTCGCTCCAACCCAAATATTTCAATGATCGCTCAACACTATTCATGAGTAGAATGTGAGAACTTCGGTAAAGACTGACACTTAGTAGGAGGGAGAAACTCAGTGGCAACACCAATGGAAACTATAACTGATAGCAGGCTAACTTTCTAGTTCATGAGTAGAATGCAAGAACTGCAGTAAAGACTGACACTGATACATGAGGAGTATTATGAGGTGCATGGGGCAGCCATTATATAATATAATCACCTCCCTCCCCTTCTTTCTGTCCCTCCAGGATGAAATCTACATGTACGGTGGGAAGATAGAAACCAGCGGCGGCAACGTCACCAACGAACTCTGGGTTTTCGACATCTCCAGCAAGTCGTGGAGCACGCGGACGCCGATGGTCCTGAACCACGGGCAGCACTATGCGGTGGAGGGGCACACCGCGCATATTCTGGAGCTGGACAGCCGCGAGGTGGTGATGGTCGTCATATTCGGTTATTCATCGGTCTATGGATACATCAGCAATGTCCAGGAGTATCACCTGCGTGAGTCCTGCGGGTCACCTGTGGGGGGCGAGCTGTGATGGAGGGTGGGGGTAACATCCTGCAGTCCCCTCCGTGCCCGCGGGTGTCCCCTGCAGCCTCCCTGGATGCCAGGGGCGCCGTGAGTGTCCTTTCTTCCCTCGCTCCCTCTAATGGCTGCCAATGCCGCCATAAATCTCTGGAGGGCGACTTTTACTAACTCGGATCATAAAGCTTTTCCTTTTTTTTCCGCTCTCGTCCGGAGGGAAATTTATTTTGGTTTCGGTTAGCGATACCTCATAAAACCTCCGCGCCGCTCAGTGAGAGGCTCAAGGTGACTCGCGCCTTTATTGTACGACCAGCGCTTTGTAGCTGAGTGCAGCGGATCCTGCGGGGCGGGGGGGGGGGGGGGCATATTCCGCCATTCCTCTGTTTCATGCATTACAATATATCACATGGGGTCATATTATAGATTATATCTATACGTCATCCCGCTACTATGGGGGTGGGGACTGGCATTACCTCCCACCCCCATCATGTCCTGCTGATGATGTTCAGTTCCACTATGGCACCAGTGGGGGGCGCAGCAATGCCATAGAGCAGATCACCCGCATGTAGTAGCATCCGCACCCCAATACTGCACAGTGATTACTCCCCATCCCTGCTATGTGGGGGGCGTCACAGCTTGGCCCGTATCCTCAGTCACCCAACGTTCCTCATGTCCTCAGTGACTAGTTAGACAGTAGCGCCCCCCTCCATAGTCAGGTGGAAGACGACTATTATAAGTGCTGTAATGGTTGCCATACTGATCATCACCTGTATATCCGTCTGTTACTGTCAGTGAGCGGCCCCAGCGGTCAGCCATGTATATAACAGCGGGCCGTCCACTGACTGATATGGACGATATTATACTGATCCAGACCCTTGCAAAACAAAACTGTTCCCCCAAACCCTTATCACCATAGCAACTGCTCCCCCAACCCTTACTGATTTAGCAGCTGCACAGTCAACCGCCGCGCGCGCAGCAGCTGCACAGTCAACCGCCGCGCGCGCAGCAGCTGCACAGTCAACCGCCGCGCGCGCAGCAGCTGCACAGTCAACCGCCGCGCGCGCAGCAGCTGCAGCCCCAACCGCCGTGCGCGCAGCAGCTGCAGCCCCAACCGCCGCGCGCGCAGCAGCTGCACGATCGGTTCTGTAAACCTGTTATTGGTTCCGCACCGCTCTTTCGTAACGGGGAAATCAGCAGAAATGTCCTTGTCCGTCCGTCCGGCTGTGATTGGAGTAGTGGAGGATCGCAGTGATGACAAAGTCACAGAACATCTTATGTGATCAGAACAATGTAAAACCTCCTGAAGCCGCAGTTCAGTGATCGTCTACACTGATACATTGTAACAAACCCTCAGATATGTGAACAGAACTAAAGCCCCATTTATTTGGGACGAATGTGGTGAAAACCACGCCCGACACTGGTCTCCGCATGTACTCGCTCCTGAGCTGTTACTCTGGCTATCTGACAGAGCGGCCAGCAGGGGGCGGGGTGGCTGCAGGAGATGACACTTCTTGCTCTCCCCCACTCACAATTCCAGCAACCTGATTGGTGAACAGTGCTGAAGTGGGGCTGAAACTAAATATACGCCTCCCCCGCCCCTCTCCATTCACTAACACGGAGGCCGTTCAGTACTGAATGGAGAGGGGTGGGGGAGAGCGAGGAGTGGACTCTCCTGCAGCCGCCCTGCCCCCTGCTGGCCGCTCTGTCAGTGATATCGCTCCTGTGCAGCAGTATGGGGGCATCGTTTGCTGTATAAATGGGGTTTCAGTCAGGATCGTTTTTAAGCCTTTGCATGTACATTGGAAGGTTCCCATTCACTGACGGCAAGCAGAGGCCTTGAACATGGGAATTGAGGCAAACATATGAAGCAGGAGAGCCCTTCAGTGCCATTAACCCTTTCCTGCTTTGTACATTAAACCGGCTGAGTACACGTGCGGCCGGCCGCGGAGCCTCTCCGGGGAGCAGAGCATCGGGCGCCGCGGCGCTTCGCTCCGTTGGTTTTGACAGTGAAAACAGAAGAGAAGATAAAGCCGCTGCGGCGGAATGTTCCAGCGATCTGTGAAGATGGCGGCTTTATCTTCAGGCTCTTCTCGTGGCCCGGAATCCGTTGAGCCGCGCTCTAATCCGCTCGTCTCTTTCTTCAGCTCCACAAAGCGGCTGTGTTCTGCGGGGAGGTGAAGGCGCGCGGCTGGAGCCGACTCATCTTCTTACACTTCCCACTTCTTCTTCTTTTCTCATTATACCCCAAAAAGTTTTAGCAGAGTCTGAAGTTGCGCCTTTATTTTAGGTCAAAATGGAGGCTGGATTCACTCTGCAGACATGGCGGATATAACCGTCTGCGCGCCGCGAAATGCCCGGATCCGTCATATTAAAACATGTGATAAAGACGAATCATTCCGGATCCCCCCCCCCCATGTGACCCGTTATCCGGACGATCCCGGGAAAACACTGAGATCTTTTAGGGTGGAAGAATTAAAATAATGCGGTTGTGTAGTTCTGCGCGCCCCAAGGACGCTTTCACACGGGTGACAAAATCGTGCGATTTTTGCCGCAATGCAATGGCGCGAGAAAACACATATTTGTGAAGCCCACGCTTTCCAATGCGTTCCTTCACTTTAGCGCTGTTTTCTCTGTTGCTATCTTGCGAGGAAAAAAATGATTCATAAATCCCGCCTCCAGGAAGCAATGGCTCTGATTGGCTGAGAGGCGCTGGATGAACTAATCAATGGGAGCTGTGCCTGCAATTACCAGCACTGGCCACTACACGGAGGTCGACGCAGAAGCTTCTGCTCCGTCCTCTGTGTATTTGAGGCTCTGACAGCATGTGACCACTCAGCTGATCGGTCGGCGTCCACATCGACAGACCCAGGCCAATCAGCTATTGATGATCTTTCCTGATGATAGGTCATCAATAGTATTTCCCTGGAAAACCAATTTAATGGTGAGATCCATGGTGGTCTAGAGTGGTGAAATGGTTAATGGTGACATTCCTGAGGGTCTAGTTGCAGGTCATGTTAACATCAGTGGCTAGCTAGAGATCTGGGTTGGTCCAGGGTGGTGAAGGTGGTAACGGTGAACTCTCTAGTGGCCTAGTGTGGTGAAGGTTTTAATGGTGAGATCCCTGGGGGTCTAGTGTAATGAATGGGGTTAATGATGAGATCTCTTGTGGTTACTGTTGAGAGCCCTGGTGGTCTGGGATGGTGAAATAGTAAATGGTGACCTCCCTGAGGGTCTAGTTCCTGATCCATGTGAACATTAGTAGTTATCTGGAGATTCCTGGTGGTCTAGGTTTGTGAAGGGGTTAATGGTGAGAGCTCTGGTGGTCTAAAATTATTACATCCTGTCATCCTTGTGGTTTTGTTAAAATCAAGGCAAAACAGTGAAAAATGCAGCAAAACCATGCCATGTGAACACGCCCCGGTGATCGGCTCAGGTACATCATTCCCAGCTGGTGCACATTAAAAGATGGTGGTAGCTCTGCAGGCAGCTTCTGGGGTATAATGCCAGGTGCCGCCTGCTTGCTGATGGTTTCTGCGCACCGTCTAACCTGTTTCTCATTATTATATTGCTCTGGTTATTTTCAGGGTCCAACTTGTGGCTGGTTCCTGAGACGCGGGGCGCCATTGTGCAAGGAGGATACGGGCACACCAGCGTCTACGACCCCATCACGAAGTCTGCCTACGTGCACGGAGGATACAAAGCGCTGCCGGGCAACAAGTATGGCCTCGTGGACGACCTGTACCAATATGAAGTCAACACCAGGACATGGTGGGTTAAAAAATAGTAAAAAGACGCAAACTGGTGTTCAGAGTGTAAGCTCCTGCGCCCATCCCGTGATACGTCCTGTAATATCCGGCAGTGCTGCTCGCTCGCAGGAGAGCTTGTTACAGTGTGCCAGTTCTGGGGTCTCCACACACTAATCACAGTACAGGGGTTTTCTTCATCATTTGCAGGATCTCTGCTTGCTGTTATTATATTCATAGTTTAACTCTTTCCCATCCAAGTGTGGGTCAGAATCTGATCCTTCGTCATCCGCAGCGGGAGACGGCTGAGATTGGCAGCTGGCCTCCTACTGCAACACCGTGAACTGGTTAGAACACCGATCCCTGCTGTTAACCTATTACATTGCGCAATCTATGTTGATCGCGGTATGTAAAGGGTTCACAGAAGCAGGGCGCTCCCTCTGTGATGTCATCGGCCCTCCGCCATGTAATCGTAGGGGGCTTATGAGATGCCATGACAATCAGACACCAAACAATGCCATCCGGATCTGTCATAGTTTTGGATTGCTAGGATTAGTGATAATGCATCGCAGTACAGAAGTACTGCAGTGTATTGTCAGAGTGATGATAGCATCGCATGTTCAAGTCCCCTACAGGGTGAAAAAAATAAAAATAGGGAAAAAGGAACTAAGACGTTCGGTATCATCACATCCGTAACGACCTGGTTAATAAATGAAGCGCGCTTTTTATCCCACATCGCATGCGGCAGATGTATCCTTCACCCCCGCTAGTTAAAAGAATTCCATGCTGCTACATCTGCAACATCTGTGGCAGATGCAGCAGAGGAACTCTTTAATTCTCAACCGCAGCTGTCACACATGACAGCTGCGGTAGAGAATCCTGCTGCCGGCATCCCCGTCAATGGCTTTTCAGGGAAGGGCTTCGTAAGCCCTTCCCTGAAAAGCCATTTAAAAAAGTGTATAAAAAAAAAAAATCAATACTCCCCTCCGTTCAGCTGCTTGGGCTCAGCAGCGACTTCTGCAGCTTTCCCCGGCTCTGTAATTCTGAGCTATCAGCAGTCGGGGATTTAAAATCCCCGCCTGCTGGTAGCTCTGATTGTGATTGGCTGAGCAGTTCAGCCAATCACAATCAAAGCTACCAGCAGGCTGGGATCCGGGTGGGATCTTGCAGCAGAATCAGACCCAGTGCCCGCCAGAGACCCTATACTCAGCTGTCCGGATCCGCGGCGAGTGTTTTTGCCGGTGTACATGCACAGTGCAGGGCGTGACGCTGCCAGCGATTACGCAAATCCACAGTGATTTCAAAATTGACATTTTGGAATCACTACGGATTGGATGGTTTCCACTGACTGCAATGGAAGCCGTCCGTGCGATTTCTCCACACAAATAGGGCATGCTGTTATTCTTCTCCGCGAGCGGAAAATCACAGGGTAGGAAAGAATGATTTACCGTGGCATGCTATGGACAGACATTGTTGCGGAATTCGCCATTGGGCTTCCGTCATAGAGGGCTGTGTAGACTGGATACATTGTAACAAAACCTCAGCTGTGTTAGTAGGACTTATGTCACCAAACCACTGCAGCAGCGCTGTCGTAACGGCTGGGGTTGTTGGCGCTCGGGCAGAAGATTTAGACAGGCAGATCGCTGCTGGATCACGGGCTTCTCGCCCAGCACTTCACCATCTGTGGGGCAGCGTTTACACGGAAGGATCCAGCGATGGTTTTTATGTTGACTGAAAGTCACTGATAGCGAGAACTGAACAAATAGTAAACGGCGCTTTACAAGTTTTCAGCCTCTGGATGTAAACAAGAACATTTCTATTCTCTGGCAGCAAGCAGAGATCTTGAACATGGTGAGAGATAGGAGGTTGCAGATTCCTGACCACTAAGGGTCTGTTCACGGCGGAACGTGCTGAAGAATTTTCAGTGTGAATGCCACCTCTAAAAACTGCGTCGAAATGCGCTACTTTTTGTGGTGACTTTTGGCGCAGCTCTGCGTGGGGTTTGATGTTGGCGGGCAAAATTAATTTGTGGAATTCCGATGCGTTTACACGAGTTTCCGTGTCCGGAAGTAACGCTTCACCTCTTGATATGGAAACACCATTCTCTGCATTGTAACTTCGCACTGATGGGGCTCAATCCGCGGCAGATCTGCGCCAAAAAACACCCCAAAAACTCGCAGTAATGATGCAGTTTTTATAGGCGGCGTTCACAAGGAAAATTCTGTGGCAAATCCCGCCGTGTGAACGTACCCCCAGTCAGCTCCACCGTGCGGTGATCTCGGCTCCAACACATTCTACATACAGGTATGTCCTGGGAAAGCTGGGCGCCACCCCCACGGCGAGCTGGAATGGCGGCCACATTGGCCCTTGCCTAATGGCTTCTTAAGGGGTCCTAAGATATTGTGCTCACATAGCAATGCCGTGACGCGGATGCCGCATGGCTGCCAAGACCACTGAACGCACTTAGACACGTGCCAGCGATCTTCAGGTCGGAGGCCGCAGCAGCGAGTTTTCTTAGACCAGCGGGGACTGTTCAGTCGAGGATTTACGTGTTTTCGGGAACCGATGAGCGTTAAGTGGGACGGCACAATGTTCAAAAAAAAGCAGGAGCCAATCAGCACTCAGTGGGAGGAGCATGCGAAACAAGCTCACGCCTCCCTGCAAAGTTGTTGGTGAGTTCTTCAAAGACCGCGATCGCCCGCTAACAGTGATTGCCCGCTAACACCAGACGATAATTAATTAACCAGCGACTATTTTTAGGTTAACTGAAACAAAGCGACTAGTGAACAGATTCTCGCTTTTCATCCGGTCGGCGGCCATGTTTACACGGAGGAGCTCGCACGTACATTTCCTCTATTGAGTGACTATTTAAACGATAGTTGTCCCGTGTCAGACCACCCACGGTGGCTGCGCCCGGCAGTGCAGGGGTTAACCCCCATCTGCGCCCCGGCCAGCGGCATAACCCATCTGCCATCGTTTGCCTTGCAGAGTAGATTGGACTCCAAGCCGTTGATCCGGCGCGGTGCGGGTGAATCGTCCGCGGTGCTTGAATGCGCATGGTGACCTTTTCTTCCCGGCACCTCGGAACATTCGCACTCGCTGGTTTAATTTGTGCCTGGAGAAGCCACGACGTTGTCCGGGGGGCCAGCGGCTGCTGCGGGGATGGGGGGTGGGAATGCTTGTGTCTGCGGACACCGGACTGATGGAAATGGGAAAGAGTTGCGCACAAGCTTCTATTTTGCAGCACTAATAAAGGTGGACTTCTCCTTTAAGGTGGATGCGCGCCTGAATTGCAGCTGTATTGGTTGGCAGCGATGTTTTTGGGTGCCTTTCCCTTTAAGAATTGTGCAGGATTGAAGTGTCAGCACCTACAATTGGCGCAGCACGCTCTCCGCTTAGATGGAGGCGGACACGGCGTCTTCGGCTCACAGATAATTAACCCCCGGAGCGGCGCTCGCTGACCGGATGTTTATTCATAAGTGTTACAACCGCGGGGCGAGAATTAAGCAACCCCAGAAAGGGCAGCTGCGGCCCCGGGGCCCCCGACCTTTACCACCGAGCCGTTTATTAAACTCGCCGTATTGATTCTTTCCCTGTTTGTATCTTTTTATGTTCTGACCTTCTTTCCCCCCGTTCACGGTTTTCCACAACGTGCCATCACTATCGAAGACGGGTCAGAGGTCGCCCACAGACTTATGTCTCAAACTGCAACTTTCTAATAGACTTTGTGTTTCAGTTTTCAATAACTCTGCTTGCTGTCAGTGAATGGGGTCATTTTTCTTTATGTCCAGAGACTGAAATCACATCCTAACCTGATCCTGTTCTCAGCAGATGGTTTGTTACATTGTATCAAGTCCAGACAGCACTCTGTGGCTCTAAGTTGATACATGTTACCTGCGCTGATGCATTGTAACAAACTACCAGAGCTGAGGAGGGACGCGCTGCTGCTGCTGGGGTTAGCTTTTAGGAACATTGTAACGATCCCTCAGCTATGAGAAGAATGAGGTCAGGAGGGGTTTTCAGCCTCTGGGCATAAACAGGGGTCTCCGCATTCTGGGATGGCAACCATAGTAACCCAGCATGTAAGGCTGAAAACAAGCCTACCCACAGTCCTGGGTATAATAGATGATGGGAGAGATCTCTGTACTGACCTCTGATATATCTATGCATAGTTATTGGAGCGCCCCCTTGTTACAGTCCTGGGTATAATAGATGATGGGAGAGATCTCTGTACTGACCCCTGATATATCTATGCATAGTTATTAGAGCGCCCCCTTGTTACAGTCCTGGGTATAATAGATGATGGGGGAGATCTCTGTACTGACCCTGATATATCTATACATAGTTATTAGAGCGCCTCCTTGTTACAGTCCTGGGTATAATAGATGATGGGAGAGATCTCTGTACTGACCCCTGATATATCTATACATAGTTATTAGAGCGCCTCCTTGTTACAGTCCTGGGTATAATAGATGATGGGAGAGATCTCTGTACTGACCCCTGATATATCTATGCATATTTATTAGAGCGCCCCCTTGTTACAGTCCTGAGTATAATAGATGATGGTAGAGATCTCTGTACTGACCCCTGATATATCTATAGCTAGTTATTAGAGCGCCCCCTTGTTACAATCCTGGTTATAATAGATGATGGGAGAGATCTCTGTACTGACCCCTGATATATTATATATAGTTATTAGAGCGCCCCCTTGTTACAGTCCTGGGTATAATAGATGATGGTAGAGATCTCTGTACTGACCCCTGATATATCTATAACTAGTTATTAGAGCGCCCCCTTGTTACAGTCCTGGTTATAATAGATGATGGGAGAGATGTCTGTACTGACCCCTGATATATCTGTACATAGTTATTAGAGCGCCCCCTTGTTACAGTTCTGGGTATAATAGATGATGGGAGAGATCTCTGTACTGACCCCTAATATATTTATACATAGTTATTAGAGCGCCCCCTTGTTACAGTCCTGGGTATAATAGATGATGGTAGAGATCTCTGTACTGACCACTGATATATTTATACATAGTCATTAGAGCGCCCCCTTGTTACAGTCCTGGGTATAATAGATGATGGGAGAGATCTCTGTACTAACCCCTGATATATCTATACATAGTTATTAGAGCGCCCCCTTGTTACAGTTCTGGGTATAATAGATGATGGGAGAGATCTCTGTTCTGACCCCTAATATATTTATACATAGTTATTAGAGCGCCCCCTTGTTACAGTCCTGGGTATAATAGATGATGGGAGAGATCTCTGTACTGACCACTGATATATTTATACATAGTCGTTAGAGCGCCCCCTAGTTACAGTCCTGGGTATAATAGATGATGGGAGAGATCTCTGTACTAACCCCTGATATATCTATACATAGTTATTAGAGCGCCCCCTTGTTACAGTCCTGGGTATAATAGATGATAAGAAAGAACTCTGTACTGACCCCTGATATATCCATACATAGTTATTAGAGTGCCCCATTGTTACAGTCCTGGGTATAATAGATGATGGGAGAGATCTCTGTACTGACCCCTGATATATCTATACATAGTTATTAGAGCGCCCCCTTGTTACAGTCCTGGGTATAATAGATGATGGGAGAGATCTCTGTACTGACCCCTGATATATTATACATAGTTATTAGAGTGCCCCTTGTTACAGTCCTGGGTATAATAGATGATGGGAGAGATCTCTGTACTGTCCCTGAATTATCTATACATAGTTATTAGAGCGCCCCCTTGTTACAGTCCTGGGTATAATAGATGATGGGAGAGATCTCTCTACTGACCACTGATATATCTGTACATAGTTATTAGAGCGCCCCCTTGTTACAGTCCTGGGTATAATAGATGATGGGAGAGATCTATGTACTGACCCCTGATATATTATACATAGTTATTAGAGCAGCCCTTTGCTACAGTCCTGGGTATAAATAGATGATGGAGAGATCTCTGTACTGACTACTGATATATCTATACATAGTTATTAGAGCGCCCCCTTGTTACAGTCCTGGGTATAATAGATGATGGGAGAGATCTCTCTACTGACCACTGATATATCTATACATAGTTATTAGACCGCCCCCTTGTTACAGTCCTGGGTATAATAGATGATGGGAGAGATCTCTCTACTGACCACTGATATATCTGTACATAGTTATTAGAGCGCCCCCTTGTTACAGTCCTGGGTATAATAGATGATGGGAGAGATCTCTGTACTGTCCCCTGATATATTATATATAGTTATTAGGTCGCTACTCAGTCTTTTTTCTAAACTAAATAACCCCTGTTTGATATCCTCTCTGGGTATTGTAGTCCGCCCTTTCCACTTATTACTTTAGTTGCCCCCTTTGTACCCGCTCAAGCTCTGATATGTCATTCTTTAGTCCCGGTTCCCAAAACTGTCCACAATATCCCATGTGTTGTCTGACCAGTGACTTGTAGAGGGGAAGAACAATGTTCTCATCATGTGCTCCTAGTCCTCTTCTGATGCTCCCATGATTCTATTTGCCTTGGCAGCAGCTGCCTGACATTGGTTGCTCCAGTTAAGCTTAAAGTTAACTAAAACCCCCCATTCCTTCCCCATTTCGGTGTCCCCCAGTGGTTTCCCATTTAGTCTGTAATGGTGACGTGGATTTCCTGCCCGCGTGCAGAACCTCACATTTATCAGTGTTAAACCTCATTTCCCACTTTTCTGCCCCAACTCAGGGCTCCGGCTCACTTGCGTTTTTCTTGGCGTTTTTTTCACGTGATTGTCAATGGGACTGTCTAATGTTAAAAACGCAACGCTCAAACATCGCAGAAGCGCCAACGACCTGCGATGTGTTTATAACATTAGGAATCCCATCGACAATCGCGGAAAAAAATGCCAAGAAAAACACAAGTGAGCCGGAGCCCTTACCCAGATCCTCCTGCGGTCTCCCTGCATCCTCTCCTGGGTTAATATCTTTACAGTTTTGTGTCATCTGCAGATATTGATATTTTACTGCATAATCCACCTACAAGGTCATTAATAAATATATTAAGAAGAGTAGCATCCAATACTGCCCCCTGTGGGACCCCACTAGTAACGGTGACCGCTCCAATACTGCCCCCTGTTGTACCCCACTAGTAACAGTGACCCCTCCAATACTGCCCCCTGTGGTACCCCACTAGTAACAGTGACCCCTCCAATACTGCCCCCTGTGGGACCCCACTAGTAACAGTGACCCCTCCAATACTGCCCCCTGTGGGACCCCACTAGTAACGGTGACCCCTCCAATACTGCCCCCTGTGGGACCCCACTAGTAACAGTGACCCCTCCAATACTGCCCCCTGTGGGACCCCACTAGTAACAGTGACCCCTCCAATACTGCCCCCTGTGGGACCCCACTAGTAACGGTGACCGCTCCAATACTGCCCCCTGTGGTACCCCACTAGTAACAGTGACCCCTTCAATACTGCCCCCTGTGGTACCCCACTAGTAACGGTGACCCCTCCAATACTGACCCCTGTGGTACTCCACTAGTAACAGTAACCCAATCAGCGTATGTACCATTTATAACCCCCCTCTGATTTCTATCACTGACCAGTTACCCCCTTACACACATTCTCGCCCAAACCGAGCATTCTCCGTTTATAGACCAACCTTTTATAAAGCTCAGTATCATACGCTTTGGAGAAGTCCAGATACCAAGATCCAGTGACTCCCCGATGCAGTCTAGAACTTACCTCCTCGTATAAGCTGATCAGGGTGGTGTGACAGGAGAGTTATACGGCTATTTTCCTTAAAGGGGTTGTCCCGCGAAAGCAAGTTGGGTTATACACTTCTGTATGGCCATATTAATGCACTTTGTAATGTACATCGTGCATTAATTATGAGCCATACAGAAGTTATTCACTTACCTGTTCCGTTGCTAGCGTCCTCGTCTCCATGGTGCCGTCTAATTTCAGCATATAATCGCCCGATTAGACGCGCTTGCGCAGTCCGGTCTTCTTTCTTCTGAATGGGGCCGCTCGTGCCGGAGAGCGGCTCCTCGTAGCTCCGCCCCGTCACGTGTGCCGATTCCAGCCAATCAGGAGGCTGGAATCGGCAGTGGACCGCACAGAAGACCTGCGGTCCACCGAGGGTGAAGATCCCGGCGGCCATCTTAGCAAGGTAAGTACGAAGTCGCAGAAGCGCCGGGATTCGGGTAAGTACCGGACGTTTTTTTTTTTTTACCCCTGCATCGGGTTTGTCTCGCGCCGAACGGAGGGCTATTGAAAAAAAAACAAAACGTTTCGGCGCGGGACAACCCCTTTAAGGTCCTCCAGGATGGCATCTCTTAGAAACCCTTCAAACATGTTACCCACCATAGAAGTCAGACTTACCGGCCTGTAGTTACCAGGTTCACTTTTTTTACAGCTGTTTTGAATATCGGCACCACATTGGCTATGCGCCAATCAAGTAGAGCAGACCCCGTCACTATAGAGTCGCTAAATATAAGAAACAAGGGTCTATCACATGACTGAGTCCCCTTAGACCCCGGGGGTGTATGCCATCGGGACCCGGAGATTAACATCTTTTTAGGACAGCTCTGCACCAGATATCCTTATACCTGTGTCCAGCGGAGGAGTTGCCTTTTGTGTCCCTACGTTACGCTGACCCACTTGTGACTCTGTTGTCTTCTAGGATGATCCTGAAGGAGAGCGGTCTGTCGCGGTACCTGCACTCCGCGGTGCTGATCAGCGGCGCCATGCTGGTGTTTGGCGGCAACACGCATAATGACACATCCCTGAGCAACGGCGCCAAGTGCTTCTCTGCAGACTTCCTGGCCTACGACATCGGTGAGTCCCTGCCAAGTGTTTCTGATGGGGGGGGGGGGGGGGGAGGAGTCTAGAATTAACCCTTTTCCTTCTGGGGACATAATAAAATGCTACATAATACGTAAGACTGGACCATTCCCAATCCGGCATTACTCTGGTTGGGTGATTAATCCCCACAATATAACGAGGCAGTGAGAACATTCTGGGAGCGAGGCTCTGGGGCGGTGGACCTCTGGTTAATGGCGCATTGGATTGGACAGCACTGACGGACGCACCTCCTCTCAGTATCATTTTACGGAGTCACATCAGAAAGTATGCTCTAGTCACACCCAGAGCAGCATCCACAGTGCGGTCAGTTTTTCTAGTTAGGTTCAGAGAATGCAGCTCTGCAGTCAATTGGAATATAAAGACATGATGTAACAGTGTGATCGTGACAACAGCTCTGGATGTGACTGGAGTAAAAGCTGAAGTAGTTACTGCAGAAGTGTGACTGCAGCCTTGCATGTGATTGGAGTATAAACCATGTAACAACAGGATTCTAAGTGCAGCAGCGAATGTGACTGAGGTATAAAACAGCAGAGTTGTGGCTGCAGCTCTGGATGTGTGTAGAGTGTTAAACATGATGTGATTCAGGATGTGACAGTGTAGCACGGAGCCTTCTTCAGTATTTACCCGGCGCGGTCCATAAAGTCTATTGAGAGGGACCTGCAGGCAGATCAATGCAATTAACTCTTAATTGGCCGCTTTCTGCTGCCTTCATAGTCCCCATTTCCCATGATTCCCCTTCACAATGGTTTGGGCGGCTGCAGTAATAGTTCTGCCCGAACAATGAGGCGCATTCCAGTTTTTTTGTCGAAACTAAATTACCCCTTCCATTTGGCGGCACTTAGACGCGGGCGCGGGGAGAAGCGTAATGATATTTCTGTCTGCGGCTTTAAGGCTGCGCACTATTGTGCGGCTTCATTTTCTCCCTTTATCTGCAGCTTTTCTCGCGCCGGTCGGACGCTGTAATAACGGTGTTCAGCAAGCACTCCGCCGCTCTTAAAGGGAGGCTTGATTAACTGGGAATGGCGCAGAGAGCGCCCGCAATCAAAGCCAAGCGGCTAATTCATCCCTGGGTAAAAGCCGCATTCATCCGTACGGAACGCGAGCGAAGCAAATCAATTGCAAATACTTAGATAATGGAGCCATTAGCTCCGCCGCCGCGCCGGCCCCTCCCTCGATTCACAAGCACGACTTTCACACCGGAGCACAAAGCAGGAAGCGGCGTTCTGTTCACGAATGAAGCCACTTAGCGCCGCGCCATTGTGTCCGGGAAAGTAGGCCTCATTTACCAACAGATTATTATATGGGACCGCGGCTGAATCATCAGCCGCCACCAGAGAGAAGCGGAACGAGGAGGTGTTTGTCGGCGTTAATAAGTCGCTTCTCGCGCTCTTTATTTTGGGTTGTGGAGAAAAAAAAAGCGCGATGGACTCATCATTTGTTTTCTAGCAGGAGATAAAAAACACGCAAAGAAGTAAAAAAAAAGTAAATAGCGCAGATTCTTCTTAAAGGGGAAGTGCACGTTTATCTGTGGAGCAGCGCATTCTCTACATGTCCACCAGGGGGCACTGAGGGCATACAGGACAGGGAGCTGCGCTCATATATCAGGGGCTCTCCAGCTGTTTGACAGCTACGACTCCCAGCATCCCCGACAGCCACAAGCTGTTACGGTTCTACAGCAGCTGGAACGCCGCGGGTTACTGAGCGAGGGGAGATGAATCATCCTGCGGCTGATTAATAGTCCGGCACTTCAGGCGCTCCGCAGCAGGTTCATGTCCTACAGTCCGCAATTGCAAGTAATCCAGCAGTTCAGCAGGATGCCGGATTATTGGAATTCTAATCTGTTTATACACTGATTGTCAGTAACATCCCTCCCATACCCTGTTGTACCGCCTCTAGCTTAGATACCAGATGTGATACTGGGGGGCATGGAGGCTCTAGTACCCTGTTGTACCACCTTTAGCTTGGATACAAGATGTGATACGGGGGGCATGGAGGCTCTAGTACCCTGTTGTACCGCCTCTAGCTTGGATACAAGATGTCATACGGGAGGGCATACAAACACAACAGTTCAGACAGCGCCAACGGATATTGAGCAGGCTCCCCAATGTGCTTTTTTTTTTCTTCCGTCCCTCACAGGACGGATTCTTTCTACATTCTGCTCGACCTAACTGCTTTTTCCACGAGCGCATAACCTTTTTACTTAAAACATACAGGCAGGCATGGAGGCTCTAGTACCCTGTTGTACCCCCTCTAGCTTGGATACAAGATGTGATATGGGCGGGCATGGAGGCTCTAGTACCCTGTTGTACCCCCTCTAGCTTGGATACAAGATGTGATACAGGGGGCATGGAGGCTCTAGTACCCTGTTGTACCCCCTCTAGCTTGGATACAAGATGTGATACAGGGGGCATGGAGGCTCTAGTACCCTGTTGTACCGCCTCTAGCTTGGATACAAGATGTGATACGGGGAGGGAAAGGAGGCTCTAGTACCCTGTTGTACCCCCTCTAGCTTGGATACAAGATGTGATAAGGGCGGGCATGGAGGCTCTAGTACCCGGTTGTACCGCCTCTAGCTTGGATACAAGATGTGATACGGGGGGCATGGAGGCTCTAGTTCCCTGTTGTACCGCCTCCAGCTTGGATACAAGATGTGATACAGATGGGCATGGAGGCTGTAGTACCCTGTTGTACCACCTCTAGCTTGGATGCAAGATGTGATACGGGGGGCATGGAGGCTCTAGTTCCCTGTTGTACCACTTCTAGCTTGGATGCAAGATGTGATACAGGTGGGCATGGAGGCTCTAGTACCCTGTTGTACCACCTCTATCTTGGATACAAGATGTGATACGGGCGGGCATGGAGGCTCTAGTACCCTGTTGTACCGCCTCCAGCTTGGATACAAGATGTGATACGGATGGGCATGGATGCTCTAGTACCCTGTTGTACCACCTCTATCTTGGATACAAGATGTGATACGGGCGGGCATGGAGGCTCTAGTACCCTGTTGTACCGCCTCCAGCTTGGATACAAGATGTGATACGGATGGGCATGGATGCTCTAGTACCCTGTTGTACCGCCTCCAGCTTAGATACAAGATGTGGTATGGGCAGGCATGGAGGCTCTAGTACCCTGTTGTACCGCCTCTAGCTTGGATACAATATGTGATACGGGGGGCATGGAGGATCTAGTACCCTGTTGTACCGCCTCTAGCTTGGATACAAGATGTGATACGGGGGGCATGGAGGCGTATCGGTTCTGTTTGGTATCCTGCGGTATTTCTCTGTAACTATGCCTCTAGTCTGTGAGGATTTCAGCTCCTGAGGAGTTTGTGCGCCCTTTCAAAAAAAGTATATCTGTCACTGCAAAGTATGTAAACCACCAAAACAGTGTGTCCACCTAGAATTGTGTACGACCCCCCCACTGCCTGAAAGTATGTGTGCCTCATGAAAAGTATGAAGTATGTGCCCCCCTTGCCACTCCAAATTTATGTGTGCCCTCTGACCCCTTAAAACCATTTATGTTACTCCGTAAAAAGGTGTGCGTCCCCAAATGCCATGCGCTCACCTTCGATAAGTATGTGCGCCCCCACTGAAAACATGTAAGTGAATCCCCCTAAAAAGGTAACTGTGCCGCCCCTAAAGTACACAAGCACCGCACTCTACTAGAAACATGTGTGGGGTCTCCGACCTACGGAGGGTGTGCGCCCCCCTACTCAAAAAAAGGGATTTCAGACTTTAAAAAACAGTTCCTGAGCCCCAAAAGTTTGAAATCTGCGTGTAGAGAATACGGCCCCCCGTCACCGCCCTGCCTGCCCCTTTAAGAGCCTTCGCTCCAGTCTGGACACTAGAAGGAGGCGCGCCGGTAACGCTGACAGTGACCGTATTCTGTGCGATGGACGGCAGCCAGCACAGCAGATGTCGCTCTCCGGCCGACAGGTGCGGCTGCCAAGGAAGCTTCTCGTCTGAAGCCGTGATTGATGCACAAGGTGAAAGGAAAAGCGCGGTCACCGCTGCAGGTGATCCCCCTCCGATACGGCGATCAGCGGAGGTCACAGCCAACCTCTGTGCCACGGTGGGGAGATACAAAGTACATGGAATGTGGGGGAAGCTTGCAAATACTTCACTACCCTCCAATTGTGTCCCCTACTCCAGTCACATCCAGAGCTGCATTCACAATTCTGCTTACTGCTTCTTGGAACCAACCATAGCTATTGAGTAACATCTTCTGCTCCAGTCACATCCAGAGCTGCATTCACAATTCCTCTGATGGTTTCTTAAACCTCATTAGCACTTTGCCGGCTGATAGACACGATAACCACAGCTACTGAGTGCCATCTTCTACTCCAGTCACTTCCAGAGCTGCATTGATCAGCTTCCTGCCTCTTGGGTTCTGTGACTGGAGCGTGCACTGTATCTATACACAGCATTGTATACAGACCAGTGATTACATACAGCCTCTTCCATTCTATAAGTATGTGCCCCCCCCCCCCCCCCGGTATATAGCGGGGGTCTGCAGTCATGTTGCCCCTCCCCCTCCCCGGCTGCCATTGATTTCTCCCCTGTTTTCTGCTTCGTCTTGATTGTGGAGGCAGACGTGACGCTCCTGGATGGAGACGGCGGCGCTTGATCAATGGCGCGTTCATGTTTCCCTGGACCCTCGAGCCAATGAAGGAGATACACTAACCAGCCTGAGCCCCTGGGGGGCGCTGCCGCCTCCGCCAGGAGTATGGGGCATTACTGAGAGCTCTGCTCCAGATCTTCATCACACGTGCGATATCTTAGTCGCCATTTTTCGAGAATCCCCACGGACGACCATGAGCGCCATTTGGGGGGATCTGTGCTAAAATCACGGATAAAATAGCCCATCGGGAAAAGAGCGGACTGCACAGCGGAGAAGAGGGGGCCGCGTGCCGCCGCCGGCTACATGACAGGACCGATCCGTTCAGACCGCGATTCCATCATCCTGCTCCCATAACAAGCAGGGAAACGGAAACCTGAACGGACGCGTTCGCAGGGCGTATCTGTTTGGATTCCACGCCATTTTGGCTTTCCATTAACTACAACAGCGCCGAATTTGAAGGTTGCATTGTGAAGATAAGGTTTTGTGACGCGGTTTCCGCGACTAGAGGGGGCGGCTCGGCCGTGGATTAGGGCGCGTTCACATGAGCATGTTTTTTGCGTTGTGAGACTCATTAGACTCGCACTGACAGCCGCCATTGATCCCTCATAGCGAAGCTGCAAAATAGAGGTCCCGCCCGCTGCGTCCCGTGTGCGTCGCACGTACATACCAGTGTCATGTGAGCGCGATACGGTTATTTTTTCCTATTGAAGATGCCTGTGATTTTCGCGCCCGTTCTTCGGATGTTCAGCCATGTCATGCAATTTTCGCGCAGACGGCAACGTACTTTCAGGGACCATCGCAGTTACAAGTGCGACATCAGTCCAAGTCCAGGTGATGCCACCCTTGGTATTCACGTGGGCACATCCACTTCGGACTCCGCCATCTGATCACATTCCAAGCCTGAACCATCCGCTGTGGATCTGACACTGATTCATCCGTGCCACCTGCGCCAATGTTGTTGGGGGCCCTTTTCCATGGAATGACTTTTGTTCGGCTCATCACTGGTTTTGCGAATCTGAAGGACAATCGTTGCGTGTAAACGCCGCCGGCGACCGAACGGCAGGCAATCATTAGTTTATTTAGGCCGGCAGCACACGGACGGGTCGGGCTCTGCATACGGGCGCTCTCTGACCCTGTGCCCGCCTGGTGTTCGTGCGTACCTGTATGCAGATGGTCCAGACGCTCGCCATCCCCATACAGATTTCCTCCTCCTTTCTCGCGCCGTCGCTAGGCGATGATGCGGAACCCATGAACTTTCTGCAGTGTCTATTGCGGAAGGGCCGCGGGTCGGACGGCTTCCATCGACTTCAGAAATAGAACATGCAGAAATTGCGCCCGTGTGAGCGGATGTGCGGATGTTCTGTTGGATGTAAGGATGTGGAATGCCGCCGATCATCGGGTGACGATCAGGGATACCGCAATCCATTGCTCGTCATTCAGTTTCTGTGACCCGAAGCGATCTCCGTCCCACTCCGCCTCCTTACATCGAGCGATGATCCCCCTGAGTGGCGGCCCAGAAGCGGTATTCACTGCTCAGGTGCCCAACGATCCTCCCCTAGGGGTGCGTTCACACATAGCGAAGCGCCTTGTAAAAATCCGCACTTGTGTTGCAAAATTTGACTCGGATGCTGCAGCAGATCCACAGCCAAGAGCGCAGCGCATACCGACAGCTGCCACTGAGCAGCACCACCGCCGGTCAGAGGATGCAGAAGTGGGCTGCCTGTCGCTGGGGGAAAGATGGCGGCGGTTGACATTAGCGGTCAGCATTCGGCAGTCAGAGGAGCCGCTATGTATAAGCTGACATCGGCTGCGGATCACCACTAGTGCGGACTTTGGCGCAGTTTTTGATGCGTAAACGCTTTGGATTTCCCACTGTTCATGAACGGACCTGATCCCGCACTGATACATTGTAACAAACTGTCAGGGCTCGGAAGAGATGCTGATGTGTTTACTGCTACATTGTAACGAAGCTCTCAGCGCTTCCGGGGAAGATGATAGAGCCGAGTACTCTGAGCCCATCAGCCGCCTCTCATAGACACAGAGAGAAGCTGCAGCCGCATCGCCCCCCCACCCCCAACAATGGGCAGTCTTGTTTTGCGCAGTGTCGCACCCGCCCTCTTGCGCACCTTCCATAGACTTCTATGCTGCGCGAAATGCAGGAAAAGAAAGCAGGTCCTGTTTTTTTGCGCTTGCATGACGCAAAAGGCACTTATGAGAGCGAACCGAATCAACGCGTTGTTCTCTCTGTGTATGACGTGCGCAAATCCCGCATGCAAAACACGCCGGTGGGGAGGGGCAGATTGGTGCGCAAATGCTTCACAATGGCGAGAGAATCGCACGATGCGAGAGCAAGTGAGAGCGCGCAATTATGAAACCAATCATTTGCGATGGCTTCACTTCCGCAATGTTGGGATATAGAAATCTGTGATATCGCCCGGTGTTCCAATGTAACCTAGTAACACAGTATGTAAGGCTGAATGAAGACAATGTCCATCTAGTCCAGCCTGTCTGTCTATCCTCCTGTGTTGATCCAGAGGAAGGCAAAAAACCCCAAGGGCAGAAGCCAGATAGCCCTTTTGGGGAAAAAATTCCTTCCCGACTCCCTAATGGCAATCAGACTGTTCCCTGGATCAACCCCTAATAGTTCCTACCTGCCTGTATACCCGGATTAACAATTAACCTAATATTTATATCCTGTAATATCCTTCCTCTCCAGAAAGACATCAAGTCCCCTTTTAAACTCCTCTATGGATTTTGCCATCACTACGTCCTCAGGCAGAGAGTTCCACAGTCTCACTGCTCTTACAGTAAAGAATCCCTTTCTATGTTGGTGATGAAACTTGCTTTCCTCTAATCGTAGCGGATGCCCTCTTGTTACCGTCGCAGTCCTGGGTATAAACACATCATGGGAGAGATCCTTGTATCGTCCCCTCATGTATTTATACATAGTTATTTGGTCGCCCCTTAGCCGTCTTTTTTCCGGGGTGAATAATCCCAGTTTTGGTGCCTCTCTGGGTATTCCAGTCCCTTCATTCCATGTATTAGTTTAGTTGCCCTTCTTTGAACCCCCTCAAGCACTGTAACATCTTTCCTGAGCCCCGGTGACCAGAACTGTACACAGTATTCCATGTGGGGCTGACAAGTGCCTTATATAGTGGAAGGATAATGTTCTCGCCCTTCGCCCCTATACCTCTTTTAATGCACCCCAAGACTTTATTTGCCTTTGCAGCAGCTGACTGACATTGGTTACTCCAGTTTAGTCTACTATCCACCACTAGTACCCCCAGGTCTTTTTCCATATCACTTTTCCCTAGTGGTACCCCATTAAGTGTATATTGGTGACATCCGTTCCTCCTGCCCATGTGCACAGTCTAACATTTATCAACATTGCCCTTCATTTGCCATTCCCCCCCCCCCCCCCCCGATCCCCCGGCTTATCCAGGTCCGTTTGTAGCCGCACATTGTCCTCCGTTGCAATAATTATATTGTATAATTTTGTGTCATCTGCAAATATTGATATTTTGCTGTGCAGCCCCTCTATCAGGTCATTGATAAATATATTGAACAGAATGGGGCCCAATACTGAACCCTGTGGCACCCCACTAGTAACGGTGGTCCAATCAGTATGAACCATTTATTACCACCCTCTGCTTTCTATCATTGAGCCAATTTTTAACCCACTTACACACGTTTTCGCCCAGTCCGAGCTGCCTCAGGAAAAGTCACGAACATCGCGATCCTCTGCCATGTCTGGGACAGCTGTTGCAGGGGATTCCCCATCCCTGTGGGGAACCCCTTCACCTCTGCAAGGAAATCCCTTCTGCCGCAGCGTAGGTGAAGGGATTCCCTGCAGGGATGAAGGCATTCCCCGCGGGATTCCCTACAGCCCTGCAATGATGAAAGGATGAAGGGATTCCCCGTGGGATTCCCTACAGCCCTGCAATGATGAAAGGCTGTTTTCACCTGAAGACGCCTTGTACCCTTGGGTTTCACATGGATGGCGAGAGCGATATCGGGCCGTGAGTCTAATGAGACTTTTCACACGGGGCAGAGTTGTTCCTGAACGCACAGCTGAACTTGCTGAGGCGGACATCCGCGTGTCTCAGTACGAATTTTGGTACAGAACTTTCTGCGCGATGGCAAATTCCGCGCCAATTTTGTCCCGCGTGAAGAGCCCGATGGAAGTCTTGCTCGGTCTCGTCTGCTTTGTGACGTCCGCCATAACGGGGATCCTGCTGACTGGCCGTCGGTGAAGGTGCGCGGCGGCCGGATCGGTACAATGCGTCTGATTAGCTGCCGCTCCGACCCCACAGCTCATTAGTGGTTAATATTAACGGGCTTTTAGCGAAGATGAAACGTCTATTTATAGAGCAATTCCACAGAATAAAAGATGTTGATTTCAAAGTGGTGAGAATGGCGCAGTAAATGCCAGCGCCGCCCGCTGCTGAATAATGGACCTTGATGAGAGATAATTGTATCTTCAAAGGCTAACAATCGTCTGATGTCCGCCAGGTCACAGGGGCAACGACTGTCCGCCATGTCCTGCCCGCTGCGACCAGCGGGCGGCTCTGCCCTTTTTAAGATGCGGTGGCAGTGTCCTCACCGCGAGCGCTAGTGGTGAGGCCGCCATGATGATTGTGCCAACGCATTATCTCTTATATATTGTAAGGGTAAGCGCCCTTGCCACGGGATGGTTGTCGGGCGCAGATGCCGCCATGCGGTCCCGGTGATAGTCCCCCCGGTGCTTTAGCACAGGAACGATCGCCGCTCAGTGAATGGAGGCGGAGCGGCGGGATCATTCTGCCCCCCCCCATTCACTGTAAACAGGCCGTCGTTCGTACATGATAACTGCCTGTTCACACGGCCGACCCCTCGTTTAGGAACGGCGGACAAGGAGCGAACAAATCTCATTTGTCGTTCACTCGGGGTACGCAGCTACAGCGCTAAGCACATCCAACGATTTATCGGCCGTGTAAAAGGGCCCTAAATGTGAGCAGCTGCAGATCTGTGACTGTCTCCTCTCTCGCTGGACCGATGCACATCCCCCATCCCGAAATGTAAAGGAAAAAAGAAGGCAATGATCTGAAGTGACCATCTTGTATCTGCAGTGGAATATAGAACATATCAGAGGGGGGGGAGGGGGGGGTCCATCTCATTTTGAAAGCATTAACTAATTTAGTAACTGATGGCAGCAACACATCTCACAAAAGTTGGGGGCGGAGCCGCGTCTACCGCTGTGTAGCACCGCCTCTTCTGGAGTTTTGGGAGATGAATGTTGTCCCCCTCCGGTCTGATGGATACAGTATGGGGTTTATGATACAAGGCCTGCCCTGAAAGAGATGTCTAGATGGAGCAGATGTGGTTCTACACCCTCTATATACCACTCAGCATTGGCAGTGTGCGCTGCCCGTGCCATAGGCACTAATGCCACCCTGTACCATCAGAGATGCAGGACTGTGCGCTGATAACCAGCTGGATGCTTCCTCTCCTCTTGAGTCCGCAGGCTTTGGTTCCTCTGAGCACAGAACCGTGTTTGCCTCGGTCTGTTGTAAATGAGCTTTGGCCCAGAGAAGACGCCGGCGTTTCTGGATTCTGTTGGCTTCTTTGCCTGATCCGGCTGTAACGTGTATTTGTGGATTGGGGATCTGCGCTCACAGACAGTGGTTTATGGAAGTGTTCCTGAGCCCATGCAGCCATCTACATTACGGAATCATGTCTGATTATACTGCAGCGCCTGTATCGCTGATGATATTCTACCTCTGTCGCCCCTCCTCTACTCCTTTGGTCAGGCCTGTATCACTATAAATATTCTACCTCTGTCACCCCTCTTTTACTCCTGTGGTCAGGCATGTATCACTAGTAATATTCTACCTCTGTCACCCCTCCTTTACTCCTCTGGTCAGGCATATATCACTGGTGATATTCTACCTATGTCGCCCCTCCTCTACTCCTCTGGTCAGGCCTGTCTCACTAGTGACACTTTACCTGCTCATCGCCCCTCCTCTACTCCTCTGGTCTGGCCTATATCACTAGTGACACTTTACCTGCTCATCGCCCCTCCTCTACTCCTCTGGTCAGGCCTGTCTCACTAGTGACACTTTACCTGCTCATCGCCCCTCCTCTACTCCTCTGGTCAGGCCTGTCTCACTAGTGACACTTTACCTGCTCATCACCCCTCCTCTACTCCTCTGGTCAGGCCTGTCTCACTAGTGACACTTTACCTGCTCATCGCCTCTCCTCTACTCCTCTGGTCAGGCCTGTCTCACTAGTGACACTTTACCTGCTCATCGCCCCTCCTCTACTCCTCTGGTCAGGCCTGTCTCACTAGCGACACTTTACCTGCTCATCGCCCCTCCTCTACTCCTCTGGTCAGACCTGTCTCACTAGTGACACTTTACCTGCTCATCGCCCCTCCTCTACTCCTCTGGTCAGGCCTGTCTCACTAGTGACACTTTACCTGCTCATCGCCCCTCCTCTACTCCTCTGGTCAGACCTGTCTCACTAGTGACACTTTACCTGCTCATCGCCCCTCCTCTACTCCTCTGGTCAGGCCTGTCTCACTAGTGACACTTTACCTGCTCATCGCCCCTCCTCTACTCCTCTGGTCCGGCATGGCTGAGTCTATTTCCTGTGAACTTTCTCAGCTGCCAGTTTGACAAATTACATAAGCAGATAAGAAATGATTTAATCTTGGAGCGTCTTATCTGCGGTGCGCCTTTTAATAACGGATTTACAGCGCTGCCCCTCCCCCACTCACAAGTAATTTTCTACACTTTTGGGGACGGGGTCGTGTAAAGATGGAAGGCAGGGTTATGTTGTAGCACTGATCTCCTTCCCATAAGAGTTGGTAATTTGGCTGAAGAATGGCGCATGCTGCTGCTCTCTGGTTTCTGGTAAATTAACGCACATGACCCCCGACCTCTGCCAGTCATTACAGGAGCTCAACTCGTTAGTGGAAGTGTGAATGCAGCTCTGGGTGTGACTGGAGCGTAATCCATGGTAGCTGAAGACGAACAGTTTGGGTTCTCGTTTGTTGGGTGACGCTCGTTAACGCAATATGGAGGCGCCAATTCTCATCTTTTTTTTATCTCCTCCTCAGCTTGTGACGAGTGGAAAGTTCTACAGAAGCCCAACCTGCACCGCGATGTCAACCGCTTCGGCCACTCCGCCGTAGTCAGTAACGGGTAAGAAGTCACATGCTGTAACAGTAAAGAATCCCACCAACTGTCAGAGTCCTGAAGATCAGATATTATATAGTAGTGTTAATAAAATATCACTAACCTGTATACAGGGCAGGAATATGTCCGACGCTTTATCTCTGGAGGTCTCGGCTGTGTGTTGCAGCCACTTCCCTGCAGTGCAGCTCCCTGTCAGATACTTAGCAGGCACCATCATGATGGGGAGATTTTTTTATTTTCACTTGTATCAGATTGTTAGGAGGTGTTGGGACCAGTGGATGGGGGCACACAAGGTGACCGGGCTCAGGATGCCCCCTACAGACCACCAGTAGAGAGGAGCGTCTGACCAGACTGTTAGGCGGTGTTGGGACCAGTGGATGGGGGGCACACAAGGTGACCAGGCTCAGGACGCCCCCTACAGACCACCAGTAGAGAGGAGCATCTGACCAGACTGTTAGGAGGTGTTGGGACCAGTGGATGGGGGGCACACAGGGTGACCGGGCTCAGGACGCCCCCTACAGACCACCAGTAGAGAGGAGCATCTGACCAGACTGTTAGGGGGTGTTGGGACCAGTGGATGGGGGCACACAAGGTGACCGGGCTCAGGACGCCCCCTACAGACCACCATTAGAGAGGAGCATCTGATCGTCCGACAATCACCAGCAGCTCCAACTGTTTCATTGCCCACCATCTCTCATGGCGGCTTCCAAGAGGCAGCAGGATGATGCCCCTAGCAGTGGACCCCAAGCGATCAACTAGTGATTACCCTTTTGGAGGATGCATCATCATTAGTATTTTCCTGCAGTTTTCATATTTTGCTGCTCTTACTGTAAAGAATCCACAGAATAAAGCGTTATTGTTTTACTTTGTGCCACTGATCTGGTTATACTTTGTGTTGGACTCCACACTCATGGCCGCTGTTTTTGCCCGTCAGGTCCATGTACATATTTGGCGGATTCTCCAGCGTCCTCCTGAACGACATCTTGGTATATAAACCTCCGAGCTGCGAGGCTTTTCCCACTCAGGAACAATGCACCAACGCTGTACAGGGCATCAGCTGTCTGTGGGAGCGTGGCCACTGTGTGTCATGGGAGACGGCACATGCCAGCAGCAGCTTGTTCCGTGCCCACTGTCCCAACAAATCCGGTAAGCCTGGCACTTGTAGTTCTCCACTTATCGTGTGCTGTTAGTCCAGTCACATTCAGAGCTGCAGTTATGATGACGCCGCCGTTTATCTCCGCCCTCTTGTCCATCATGTGGCGGCTCATGTTGTATACATTATGGGGGCATTAAGAGATGACACGTCTTATCTCCTCCTTCTGCAGCGCCAGCAGACGACCGCTGCTACAAGAACACGGACTGCGCCAGCTGCACCGCCAACACCAACGGCTGCCAGTGGTGTGACGACAAGAAGTGCATGGCCCTGAGCAGCAACTGCAGCATGGTGAGGGCCAGCTCAGGGGTCACCAAGGAGTCAATATTTGGGGGGTTTGACTCTGTGGTATCCCCCACAACATGATCTGATGAGTGTTGGATTCTTGGGCCATCGGCCTGAGCTCACAGGTCATAGATGGTCAGTAGGTCCAGGCAGTGGTCTTCAACCTGCGGCTCTCAGACTGTTGTGAAACTACAACCC
The DNA here is from genome assembly GCF_035609145.1 of Eleutherodactylus coqui. NCBI lineage: Eukaryota > Metazoa > Chordata > Amphibia > Anura > Eleutherodactylidae > Eleutherodactylus > Eleutherodactylus coqui. The sequence goes on along the minus strand of NC_089840.1, from coordinate 293,901,634 downwards.
CCAGCATGCCTGAACAGTCAGAGGTTGGAGACCAGTGCCCTAGGTGGTTAGCAGTGACCGTTGTTACATGCACTATATACCTCACCCTATTGGTATATATTCTGAACCCTGGCAGTATGTATTATGCATCCCGATGGTATATTCTGCCCTCTGGTAGTATACATTCTTCATCCTGGTCAATTAGTCGGATCCCAATTGTACAAGTTCTCCTGTAATTGGCATCATAGGTAGACCTCAACTATGAGAGACAACATGAGAAAACATCCAGAAAATCACATTGTCTGATTTATAACTAATTTATTTGCAAATTATGGTGGAAAATAAGTATTTGGTCGCCTACAAACAGGCAGGACTTCTGAGTCTCACAGACCTGTAACTTCTTCGTTAAGAGGCTCCTCTGTCCTCCACTCATTAGTAACGGCACCTGTTTGAACGACACCTGTCCACAACCTCAAGCAGTCACACTCCAAACTCCACTGTGGTGAAGACCAAAGAGCTGTCGAAGGGCACCAGAAACACAATTGTAGCCGCAGCAGACTGGGAAGACTGAATCTGCAATAGGCAAGCAGCTTGGTGTGAAGAAACCAACTGTGGGAGCAATAATTAGAGAATGGAAGAGATACAAGACCACTGATAATCTCCCTCGATCTGGGGCTCCACGCAAGATCTCACCCCGTGGGGTCAAAATGATCACAAGAACGGTGAGCAAAAATCCCAGAACCACATGGGGAACCTGGTGAATGACTTGCAGAGAGCTGGGACCAACGTAAGAAAGGCTACCATCAGTAACACACTACGCCGCCAGGGACTCAGATCCTGCAGAGAGCTGGGACCAACGTAACGAAGGCTACCATCAGTAACACACTACGCCGCCAGGGACTCAGATCCTGCAGAGAGCGGGACCAACGTAACAAAGGCTACCATCAGTAACACACTACGCCGCCAGGGACTCAGATCCTGCAGAGAGCGGGACCAACGTAACAAAGGCTACCATCAGTAACACACTACACCACCAGGGACTCAGATCCTGCAGAGAGCGGGACCAACATAACAAAGGCTACCATCAGTAACACACTACACCGCCAGGGACTCAGATCCTGCAGAGAGCGGGACCAACGTAACAAAGGCTACCATCAGTAACACACTACACCGCCAGGGACTCAGATCCTGCAGAGAGCGGGACCAACGTAACAAAGGCTACCATCAGTAACACACTACGCCGCCAGGGACTCAGATCCTGCAGAGAGCGGGACCAACGTAACAAAGGCTACCATCAGTAACACACTACGCCGCCAGGGACTCAGATCCTGCAGAGAGCGGGACCAACGTAACAAAGGCTACCATCAGTAACACACTACGCCGCCAGGGACTCAGATCCTGTAGTGCCAGACGTGTCCCCCTGCTTAAGCCAGTACATGTCCGGGGCCGACTGAAGTTTGGATGGTCCAGAAGAGTATTGGGAGAATGTCATATGGTCAGATGAAACCAAAGTAGAACTGTTTGGCAGAAACACAAATCGGCGTGTTTGGAGGAGAAAGAATGCTGAGTTGCATCCAAAGAGCACCATACCTACTGTGAAGCATGGAGGTGGCAACATCATGCTTTGGGGCTGTTACCAGGACGACTGATCCATATACATGAAAGAATGAATGGGGCCATGTATCGTGAGATTGTGAGTGCAAACTACCTTCCATCAGCAAGGGCACTGAAGATGAAACGTGGCTGGGTCTTTCAGCATGACAATGATCCCAAGCATAAGGCCAACGAAGGAGTGGCTTTGTAAGAAGCATTTCAAGGTCCTGGAGTAGCCTAGCCAGTGTCCAGGTCTCAACCCTATAGAAAACCTTTGGAGGGAGTTGAAAGTCCGTGTTGCCCAGCAACAGCCCCGAAACATCACTGCTCTTGAACAGATCTGCATGGAGTAATGGGCCAACATACCAGCAACAGTGTGTGCCAACCTTGTGAGGACTTACAGAAAACGTCTGACCTCTGTCATCGCCAATAAAGGATATATAACAAAGTATTGAGAGGAACTTTTGTTATTGACCAAATACTTATTTTCCACCATAATTTGCAAATAAATTAGTTATAAATCAGACAATGTGATTTTCTGGATGTGTTTTCTCATGTTGTCTCTCATAGTTGAGGTCTACCTATGATGCCAATTACAGGAGAACTTATACAATTGGGATCCGACTAAATACTTTTATTCCCCACTGTATATAATGCACTCTGGTGGTATATATACTGCACCCTGGTGGTACTGTATATAAGGCACTCTGGGGGTATATATACTGCACCCTGGTGGTACTGTATATAATGCACTCTGGTGGTATATATACTGCACCCTGGTGGTACTGTATATAATGCACTCTGGTGGTATATATACTGCACCCTGGTGGTACTGTATATAATGCACTCTGGTGGTATATATACTGCACCCTGGTGGTACTGTATATAATGCACTCTGGTGGTATATATACTGCACCCTGGTGGTACTGTATATAATGCACTCTGGTGGTATATATACTGCACCCTGGTGGTACTGTATATAATGCACTCTGGTGGTATATATACTGCACCCTGGTGGTACTGTATATAATGCACTCTGGTGGTATATATACTGCACCCTGGTGGTACTATATATAATGCACTCTGGTGGTATATATACTGCACCCTGGTGGTACTGTATATAATGCACTCTGGTGGTATATATACTGCACCCTGGTGGTACTGTATATAATGCACTCTGGTGGTATATATACTGCACCCTGGTGGTACTGTATATAATGCACTCTGGTGGTATATATACTACACCCTGGTGGTACTGTATATAATGCACTCTGGTGGTATATATACTGCACCCTGGTGGTCCTATATATAATGCACTCTGGTGGTATCTATACTGCACCCTGGTGGTACTATATATAATGCACTCTGGTGGTATCTATACTGCACCCTGGTGGTACAGTATATAAAGCACTCTGGTGGTATATATATACTGCACCCTGGTGGTACTGTATATAATGCAGTCTGGGGGTATATATACTGCACCCTGGTGGTACTGTATATAATGCACTCTGGTGGTATATATACTGCACCTGGTGGTACTGTATATAATGCACTCTGGTGGTATATATACTGCACCTGGTGGTACTGTATATAATGCACTCTGGTGGTATATATACTGCACCTGGTGGTACTGTATATAATGCACTCTGGTCGTATATATAATGCACTCTGGTGGTACTGTATATAATGCACTCTGGTGGTATATATAATGCACTCTGGTGGTATATATACTGTACCCTGGTGGCACTGTATATACTACACTCTGGTGGTATATATACTGCACTCTGGTGGTACTGTATATACTGCACCCTGGCGGTATATATACTGCACCCTGGTGGTACTGTATATAATGCACTCTGGGGGTATATATACTGCACCCTGGTGGTACTGTATATAATGCACCCTGGCGGTATATATACTGCACCCTGGTATATATACTGCACCCTGGTGGTACTGTATATACTGCACCCTGGTGGTACTGTATATAATGCACCCTGGTGGTATATATACTGCACCCTAGTGGTACTGTATATACTGCACCCTGGTGGTACTGTATATACTGCACCCTGGTGGTACTGTATATACTGCACCCTGGTGGTACTGTATATACTGCACCCTGGTGGTTCTGTATATAATGCACCCTGGCGGTATATATACTGCACCCTGGTGGTACTGTATATAATTCACTCTGGTGGTATATATACTGCACCCTGGTGGTATTGTATATAATTCACTCTGGTGGTATATATACTGCACCCTGGTGGTACTGTATATACTGCACCCTGGTGGTACTGTATATACTGCACCCTGGTGGTATTGTATATAATGCACTCTGGTGGTATATATTCTGCACCTCGGCTGTATATTTTCTACATCCAGGTGGTATATATTCTGCATCATTTACCTTTGTGACTAATTGTAACGATTGTCCATTTTGCAGTCTGTGAAGAGTTACGTGAAATGTTACGTGAGAAACGAGCAGATCTGCAACAAACTGACGAGCTGCAAGAGCTGCTCCCTCAACCTAAACTGCCAGTGGGATCAGCGGCAGCAGGAATGCCAGGCGCTGCCCGGTAAGTGCCCGTCTGTGTGTGACCCTGTGTGTGGCTGAGCAGGAGACGCTGACTCTGTTCTCTCCTCACAGCTCATCTATGTGGAGAAGGATGGAGCCACGTGGGCGATGCCTGCCTGCGCATCAACTCCAGCCGGGACAGCTACGACAATGCCAGGGTGTACTGTCACAACCTGAGCGGCAGCCTCGCCTCCCTCACCACCCCCAAAGAGGTGGACTTTGTCCTGGATGAAATGCAAAAGTATACAGTACAGGTGAGAAGACCGCATCCATCCTATCACACCGCAGATGAGAGAAGTTGTAGCTGCCGGCCGGACTCCTCTATGTACACGGACACTGAGAAAGGCAACCACACTTGTGTATGGGGCAGGGAGAGGGAAATAAGATGCTGACCGATTCCTCTGCCTACGCCTCCAGGCTCTTCTGTCCCTCTCCTCAACGCTCTTCTGTCCCTCTCCTCAACGCTCTTCTGTCCCTCTCCTCAACGCTCTTCTGTCCCTCTCCTCAACGCTCTTCTGTCCCTCTCCTCAACGCTCTTCTGTCCCTCTCCTCAACGCTCTTCTGTCCCTCTCCTCAATGCTCTTCTGTCCCTCTCCTCAATGCTCTTCTGTCCCTCTCCTCCGGACCCCTCCTGTCCATTCTCCTCCGGACCCCTCCTGTCCATTCTCCTCCGGACCCCTCCTGTCCATTCTCCTCCGGACCCCTCCTGTCCATTCTCCTCCGGACCCCTCCTGTCCATTCTCCGGACCCCTCCTGTCCATTCTCCTCCGGACCCCTCCTGTCCATTCTCCTCCGGACCCCTCCTGTCCATTCTCCTCCGGACCCCTCCTGTCCATTCTCCTCCGGACACCTCCTGTCCATTCTCCTCCGGACACCCCCTGTCCCTCTCCTCCGGACCCCTCTTGTCCCTCTCTTCCGGACCCCTCTTGTCCCTCTCTTCCGGACCCCTCTTGTCCCTCTCTTCCGGACCCCTCCTGTCCCTATCCTCCGGACCCCTCCTGTCCCTCTCCTCCGGACCCCTCCTGTCCCTCTCCTCCGGACCCCTCCTGTCCCTCTCCTCCGGACCCCTCCTGTCCCTCTCCTCCGGACCCCTCCTGTCCCTCTCCTCCGGACCCCTCCTGTCCCTCTCTTCCGGACCCCTCCTGTCCCTCTCCTCCGGACCCCTCCTGTCCCTCTCCTCCGGACCCCTCCTGTCCCTCTCCTCCGGTCCCCTGCTGTCCCTCTCCTCCGGTCCCCTGCTGTCCCTCTCCTCCGGACCCCTCCTGTCCCTCTCCTCCGGTCCCCTCCTGTCCCTCTCTTCCGGACCCCTCCTCTGACTCAGCCAATTGAACTGAAATCATGAGGTACATCTAATGTTTATGACCACCTTTGAGGTTGGGTTGTAGTGTTTCATGTTTTTTGTACTGGGCTCCGAGTATTTCCATTCTCCAGTCTCCTCCACCACTAATAGCGTCAGTCTGGGGCACATCATGCCGAGCCTTCATCTGACAACAGGTATTGTAATTCTCCGTCTGCTGGCTATTATTTTGGACATGGCACTGCGCGGCTCGTACCCATATGATGCATCTCTCTGCTCGAAAGCCCTTGTTGGAACTCAAGCCTGGCTGTTTACACTGATGTGCCAGAAGTCATGGGACGGAAATTAATATCATGTAGGACCCCTCTAACCCAGTGAAGTGTAGCAACTCGACATCAAATCCACAAGTGAACGTAAGACGTCTGGAGGGATGTTGACCCGTCTGGATGCCCCCGCAGCTCTGGGGTATTTGTAGGTACAGGATCTCGGGTGTAAGGGACCTCTCCATCACATCCTATAAATCCTCGAATAGGCTCATGTCGGGTGACTGTGCAGCCGCACCATTCATTGGCATCCGGGGGCCCCAAGGAGGATCTGAGGTCACCAGGACGGTCTGCACCATGTGAGGGGGCCGTTTGGGGCCCCACGGTGGATATCAGGTCTTCAGCACGGTCTCTCTCTTAATTGCGCACGTTGAATTATTTCTTCGTATCTCTGCTACCCCTTCCCCATTAATCAGACCCCGTCTCCGGCCGCCCCTATAAATGATTCATCGGACTCGTCTGTCATCCGGATCTGCTCTGATGGTGTTTTGGCCGCCGATATTTGACCGAGTGACTAGCAGATGACGGTTTGGGGTCGGCAGGGGACGATTGCCAATAAAAGTCGTAACTCACACTTTACAACCGCAACAAATGGACGCCATTATCCGCAGTCTCACCCTGTGACCGAGACCAGTCAGCAGGACCATTCCGGATATTATCTTTATGTGGCCGTCTGGATGTTGGCAGAGAGCCCTGAGATAAGACTAATGGATGCAAAGTGTTCTACCACCTGATGGTGGGAATAACGGATGTTGGCTTATCGGGAGCCTGGGAAAGCTGGATGACCAGTCGTGCTGGAAGAGATGGTGGCCATATTGGTTTTACTATATAAGTGAATAATTGAGCATTGAGGACGGGCCCCCTCACTGCCGCACATTGAGGACGGGCCCCCTCGCCGCCGCACATTGAGGACGGGCCCCCTCGCCGCCGCACATTGAGGACGGGCCCCCTCGCCGCCGCACATTGAGGACGGGCCCCCTCGCCGCCGCACATTGAGGACGGGCCCCCTCGCCGCCGCACATTGAGGACGGGCCCCCTCGCCGCCGCACATTGAGGACGGGCCCCCTCGCCGCCGCACATTGAGGACGGGCCCCCTCGCCGCCGCACATTGAGGACGGGCCCCCCCCCGCCGCCGCACATTGAGGACGGGCCCCCTCGCCGCCGCACATTGAGGACAGGCCCCCTCGCCGCCGCACATTAAGGACGGGCCCCCTCGCCGCCGCACATTGAGGAGGGGCCCCCTCGCCGCCGGACATTGAGAACGGGCCCCCTCGCTGCCGGACATTAAGGACGGGCCCCCTCGCCGCCGCACATTGAGGACGGGCCCCCTCGCCGCCGCACATTAAGGACGGGCCCCCTCGCCGCCGCACATTGAGGAGGGGCCCCCTCGCCGCCGGACATTGAGAACGGGCCCCCTCGCCGCCGGACATTGAGGACGGGCCCCCTCGCCGCCGCACATTGAGGACGGGCCCCCTCGCCGCCGCACATTAAGGACGGGCCCCCTCGCCGCCGCACATTGAGGAGGGGCCCCCTCGCCGCCGGACATTGAGAACGGGCCCCCTCGCCGCCGGACATTAAGGACGGGCCCCCTCGCCGCCGCACATTGAGGACGGGCCCCCTCGCCGCCGCACATTGAGGACGGGCCCCCTCGCCGCCGCACATTGAGGAGGGGCCCCCTCGCCGCCGCACATTGAGGAGGGGCCCCCTCGCCGCCGCACATTGAGGACGGGCCCCCTCGCCGCCGCACATTGAGGAGGGGCCCTCTCGCCGCCGGACATTGAGAACGGGCCCCCTCGCTGCCGGACATTGAGAACGGGCTCCCCCGCTGCCGGACATTAAGGACGGGCCCCCTCGCTGCCGCACATTGAGGACGGGCCCCCTCGCTGCCGCACATTGAGGACGAGCCCCTCGCTGCCGCACATTGAGGACGGGCCCCCTCGCTGCCGCACATTGAGGACGGGCCCCCTCGCTGCCGCACATTGAGTACGGGCCCCCACGCTGCCGCACATTGAAGACGGGCCCCCACGCTGCCGCACATTGAAGACGGGCCCCCACACTGCCGCACATTGAGGACGGGCCCCCACACTGCCGCACATTGAGGACGGGCCCCCACACTGCCGCACATTGAGGACGGGCCCCCTCCCTGCCGCACATTGAGGACGGGCCCCCTCCCTGCCGCACATTGAGGACGGGCCCCCTCGCTGCCGCACATTGAGGACGGGCCCCCTCGCTGCCGCACATTGAGGACGGGCCCCCTCGCTGCCGCACATTGAGGACGAGCCCCCTCGCTGCCGCACATTGAGGACGGGCCCCCTCCCTGCCGCACATTGAGGACGGGCCCCCTCCCTGCCGCACATTGAGGACGGGCCCCCGCACTGCCGCACATTGAGGGAAGGGCCCCCTCCGTGCCGCACATTGAGGACGGGCCCCCTCGCTGCCGCACATTGAGGACGGGCCCCCTCGCCGCCGCACATTGAGGACGGGCCCCCTCGCTGCCGCACATTGAGGATGGGCCCCCTCCGTGCCGCACTTTCAAGGGCCGGTTAGCGAATAGCGTTGTGTCGGCCCTGTTTGTACTGTGTACAGACAATCTTATCTGCGGGTCACATTCTTGGTGGCGCTGCCCCTTTAAGAAGCAGATCGTCTCTCCCAGTGCCTCATCCCTTTGTGTCTGTGATTTCTGTGAAGCGTTTTGTCTTGTTTGGCGCGGCGTCCGGCGTCCTCTCATCTCACCACTTTAGTAGAGAAAACTGAATTTAAAGTTTATTAAGAATTTAGAAAAGAAATGATTCCATAAATAATAGACTGAGGCTAATGAGGAGGCGCTCGGCGGGGATCTGCTACTGCGACTCACGCCCAAAGGGATGTCAGGCGGCGCGGCGGAATCGCACAACGCAGGATTATTCTCCGGATAAAATGATTCTCAGCAGGAAGTAAAATATTCATGAAGAGCCGCTGATTAGCTACAACCTCAACGGTGGGGATGTATAGAGCTGTACATTATATACTCCTCCACGATCTGTAGTACATAACATCATCACTGGGGAGCGGTGATGTCACTACTGTATAATGTAACTGATATCTGCAAAGCGGTGATGTCACTGCTGTGTAATGTAACTGATCTGCAGAGCGGTGATGTCACTGCTGTGTAATGTAACTGATCTGCAGAGCGATGATGTCACTGCTGTGTAATGTAACTGATCTGCAGAGCGGTGATGTCACTGCTGTATAATGTAACTGATCTGCAGAGCGGTGATGTCACTGCTGTATAATGTAACTGATCTGCAGAGCGGTGATGTCACTGCTGTATAATGTAACTGATCTGCAGAGCGGTGATGTCACTACTGCATAATATAACCGATATCTGCAAAGCTGTGATGTCACTGCTGGATAATGTAACTGATGTGCAGAGCGGTGATGTCACTGCTGAATAATGTAACTGATCTGCAGATTGGTGATGTCACTGCTGTATAATATAACTGATATGTAGAGAGCCATGATGTCACTGCTGGATAATGTAACTGATGTGCAGAGCGGTGATGTCACTGCTGTATGATGTAACTGATATGTAGAGAGCCGTGATGTCACTGCTGTATAATATAACCAATATCTGCAGAGCGGTGATGTCACTGCTGCATAATGTATCTGATATCTGCAAAGCGGTGATGTCACTACTGTATAATATAACTGATATCTGCAAAGAGGTGATGTCACTGCTGTATAATATAATTGATCTGCAGAGTGGTGATGTCACTGCTGTATGATGTAACTGATATCTGCATAGCGGTGATGTCACTGCTGTATAATATAACTGATATCTGCAGATCGGTGATGTCACTGCTGTATAATATAACTGATATCTGGAGAATGGTGATGTCACTGCTGTATAATATAACTGATATGTAGAGAGCCGTGATGTCACTGCTGTATGATATAACTGATCTCTGCAGAGCGATGATGTCACTGCTGTATTATATAACTGATCTCTGCAGAGCAGTGATGTCACTGCTGTATTATATAACTGATCTCTGCAGAGCGGTGATGTCACTGCTGTATAATATAACCGATATCTGGAAAGTGTTGATGTCACTGCTGTATAATATAACCGATATCTGGAGGGTGGTGATGTCACTGCTGTATAATATAACCGATATCTGGAGGGTGGTGATGTCACTGCTGTATAATATAACCGATATCTGGAGGGTGGTGATGCCACTGCTGTATAATATAACTGATATCTGCAGATCGGTGATGTCACTGCTGTATAATATAACTGGTATCTGGAGAGTGGTGATGTCACTGCTGTATAATATAACCGATATTTGGAGAGTGGTGATGTCACTGCTGTATAATATAACTGATATCTGCAGAGCGGTGATGTCACTGCTGTATTATATAACTGATCTCTGCAGATCTTTGATGTCACTGCTGTATAATATAACCGATATCTGCAGAGTGGTGATGTCACTGCTGTATAATATAACTGATATCTGCAAAGAGGTGATGTCACTGTTGTATAATATTACTGATATCTGGAGAGCAGTGATGTCACTGCTGTATAATATAACCGATATCTGGAGAGTGGTGATGTCACTGCTGTATAATATAACCAATATCTGCAGATCGGTGATGTCACTGCTGTATATTATAACTGATGTCTCATTATTGTCCTTCAATGTTACTCCCTGCTTTCTCTTACACAGAAGCTCTCGCCGTGGGTTGGATTACGGAAGATCAATGTCTCATACTGGGGCTGGGAGGACATGTGCCCGTTCACTAACACCACCCTGCAGTGGCTTCCTGGAGAGCCCAGTGACTCTGGGTTTTGTGCCTATTTGGAGCGGGCAGAGGTGGCAGGACTAAAGGCCAACCCATGCACTGCCATGACGGACGGCCTGGTGTGCGAAAAGCCAGTAGGTAAGTGTGATAGCAGAATAGTGAGTGCAGCTCTGGAGTATAATACAGGATGTAACTCAGGAGCAGTACAGGATAAGTAATGTATGTACACAGTGACTCCACCAGCAGAATAGTGAGTGCAGCTCTGGGGTATAATATGGGATGTAACTTAGCATCAGTACAGGATAAGTAATGTATGTACACAGTGACTCCACCAGCAGAATAGTGAGTGCAGCTCTGGAGTATAATACAGGATGTAACTCAGGATCAGTACAGGATAAGTAATGTATGTACATAGTGCCTCCACCAGCAGAATAGTGAGTGCAGCTCTGGGGTATAATACAGGATGTAACTCAGGATCAGTACAGGATAAGTAATGTATGTACACAGTGACTCCACCAGCAGAATAGTGAGTGCAGCTCTGGGGTATAATACAGCATGTAACTCAGGATCAGTACATGATAAGTAATGTATGTACACAGTGACTCCACCAGCAGAATAGTGAGTGCAGCTCTGGGGTATAATACAGGATGTAACTCAGGATCAGTACAGGATAAGTAATGTATGTACACAGTGACTCTACCAGGAGAATAGTAAGTGCAGCTCTGGAGTATAATACAGGATGTAACTCAGGAGCAGTACAGGATAAGTAATGTATGTACACAGTGAGTCCACCAGCAGAATAGTAAGTGCAGCTCTGGAGTATAATACAGGATGGACCTCAGGAGCAGTACAGGATAAGTAATGTATGTACACAGTGACTCCACCAGCAGAATAGTGAGTGCAGCTCTGGAGTATAATACAAGATGTAACTCAGGATCAGTACAGGATAAGTAATGTATGTACACAGTGACTCCACCAGCAGAATAGTGAGTGCAGCTCTGGGGTATAATACAGGATGTAACTCAGGATCAGTACAGGATAAGTAATGTATGTACACAGTGACTCCAGCAGAATAGTGAGCGCAGCTCTGAAGGATAATACAATTCAGCTGAGGATCAGTACAGGACGGGAGAAGATTTGAGCTTCTGATTTCATCTCAGAGAATTGCCTGCACTGATACTGTACATTGCAGCAAACCTTCAGCTGTGTGAACAAGTACACATCATAACAGCAAGCAGAGATCTTGCAGATTGTGAGGCAGCAAAACATTTATGGGCTTATTTACTAATACTGTCTAAGGCTACCTGCACGCGGCCGAGCGTAGTATCGGGCCATATAACGGCCTGATATCGCGCTCCTGAACGTGCGATGTACCCGCGGATGCGAAGCATTTTCTATTAAAACCGCCTGCCATCACTTTTGTGGGGTTGTGATCATGACAAGTGTCTCCTTGCCTTCATTGGGTCGCCTCACATTGCGCTCATGTGCGCCTCGCTCCGGTGGATCTTGGGGTCCGTTCAGCGCTCTTCGTTCCGTCCTAAGACGTTGGGCCGCGGGGATTCCCCTTACTGCTCCCCAGTTGGCAGTGTGAGCTTGGACTAGACAGTCTTAAAATGCGCCAGATTTACCACTGAACTTTTGGCGCAGTTATTTGCGCAAATCAGGCCACGCTTCTTCCCCCTTCAAGTCAGACAAACTGTCCGGAAGTGTGAGGCACACCTGATAAATGCGGCGCGGGCGTGGGGGACGGGTGGTGGCATGCTTCACATCAGAAGGCAGTCGTATTCTGAATAGTCAGTAAGTCCCTTAGAGTCGTAGAAAGTTGTAGAAGTTTCACTTTTCCAGGGTTCCCGTTTCCCTCCTCGCTGGTAGAACCCTCCTATATGGCTCTGATCCGTGTATTTCTGGATGTTAACCCTGCGGTGTCTGTGTGTTCCTCCATCCTGTGATGGCGCCGGGCACCCCTCGGCGGGTATCATTGTACCGGGCTCTGGAGAGCTGTGCTGGATTTTCTCAGTAGCGTCTTTGGCATTGAGCGTATAATGAGCGCCGCGGTGAGCGGTTCTACATTGTGCCTCTCCTTCTGTGGCTTCTTCAGTGTCGCTATAAATTGTCTTTTTGTCCCTTTTTCCGTGTCCCGCCTCCTCCGGGGTCGCTCACCTTTTGTTACACGCGACGTCCCTCTGGGCATTATTAAATGTGCTACAAGTCCATTACACGCTCGGATCTCAGAGTCGACTTTTAGCGGCTTTTGAAGGAGCAAAAAAATAAGAACACTGCTATTTTAGCTGCTGCGCCTTTGTGATAAAAGATGGAGGCCGCGGTGGAGGAGAGCAGCCTGGACCAGTCCTCAGAACTCGGCGTACAGCTGTCATCCTGACCCCGGCCCACGTGGGGATCGTCCCAGCCAGGATTGGAAATTTAGTCTTTGGGAAAGATGTACCAGTTCTAGTGGTGGAGGAAGCGGAGGAGGAGGACGGGCGCAGGGTTCATGGAAGAACAGAGACCCTTCAGAACTTGTGAAGCACTGCTCCCGTGGGTCTGGGGTCTGAGCCGCCGCCATGTTGGAAGGATCAGGTTCAGACATGAATTTTGGTAAATATAGGAGAGGGTCTTGACTGCAGGGACCCTCATCATCCTAGCCACATGCATGGTTGTTGGCCATGTAGAGTCCTGCGCAGGTTCCCACCACCCACCAGGGTTCCCCTCGCAGCAAGAGCCCCATAACTCTGCGTGGTCTTCCTCTAGGGCACGTACCTCTTTGAACCTCACATTATGGAGATGCCGTCATGGTGGAGCTCCAGTGTAGAGGCGTCAGTGGCCACCGGGTAAGTATATGCTGGATGAACACTGAACCATCACCGCACTCAATAATGGGCTTGTCAGCATTTTTGGGCGGTGATGGCTTTCAGACATTGGGGGGGCAGAGATTCCACGAAGGGGTGAACACCTTCCATACTCAACCCGGCCCATGCCCGCTGCAGCAGCCGTGGTACCACGTTACTGATCACAGGGTGTCGCACGCCGGCTGTTCCTGCCCAGTGATCGGTCAGTGTATATGCTTCCAACAGTTCGAACTGTCTGCTAATCCGGCACTTTGTCGGTCCTGCCAGATAGTTGGGATTCATCCTGCGGCTCTGTGGCGGGGAGCTCACTGCATGGATGCCCCCAGCTGATCCTATGAGACATGAGTGTATTGCGTGGCTTCACTCTATAATTGGTGCGGCGGAGCGGTCTGATATCCGAGTGCCCGCGCCGGGGATGCCGGGAGATGGCAGGCGGCTCTCACCATTAGCTAAATGAAGCTCTGAAGGTCACCCGCTCCCCGGCACTGTGATATAGTAATGTCTCTAATGCAGAGATACGGAAGGGAATTATCTGGGTTGGAGCGCTGCGCCCGCTCACCCAGGATTGTGGTGGGGGGAATCCCTGGGCCTGGGGGGGAAGCTACTTATAGTGGCTAAACTTCCCTTACCTGGAGACGGTGACTGTGATGGGAAACACTGTGTGTGTGTATATATAGATATATATATATATATCCTGCTACAATTTTGCAACCTCCCAGGTCTCCTTATCTTCAGCTACTACATCTTGATATTACTGTCACCCATAATCAGAAAACATCAGTCACTGCTGCTGTGTGTATAAGTGCATAGTGCGGTGTATAGGGATGTATGGTGCTGTGTGTATGAGGGCATGGTGTCCTGTATATGAGGGTGTGGTGCTGTGTATATGAGGGTGTGGTGCTGTGTGTATGAGGGTATGGTGCTGTATGTATGAGGGTATGGTGCTGTATGTATGAGGGTATGGTGCTGTATGTATGAGGGTATGGTGCTGTATGTAAGAGGGTGTGGTGCTGTGTGTATGAGGGTATGGTGCTGTATGTATGAGGGTATGGTGCTGTATGTAAGAGGGTGTGGTGCTGTGTGTATGAGGGCATGGTGCTGTGTGTATGAGGGTATGGTGCTGTGTGTATGACGGCGTGGTGCTGTGTGTATGAGGGCGTGGTGCTGTGTGTATGAGGGTATGGTGCTGTGTGTATGAGGGCATGGTGCTGTGTGTATGAGGGCATGGTGCTGTGTGTATGAGGGCATGGTGCTGTGTGTATGAGGGCATGGTGCTGTGTGTATGAGGGGATGGTGCTGTGTGTATGAGGGCGTGGTGCTGTGTGTATGAGGGCGTGGTGCTGTGTGTATGAGGGCGTGGTGCTGTGTGTATGAGGGTATGGTGCTGTGTGTATGAGGGCATGGTGCTGTGTGTATGAGGGCATGGTGCTGTGTGTATGAGGGCATGGTGCTGTGTGTATGAGGGCATGGTGCTGTGTGTATGAGGGCATGGTGCTGTGTGTATGAGGGCGTGGTGCTGTATGTATGAGGGTGTGGTGCTGTGTGTATGAGGGCGTGGTGCTCTGTATATGAGGGCGTGGTGCTCTGTATATGAGGGTATGGTGCTGTATGTATGAGGGTATGGTGCTGTATGTATGAGGGTATGGTGCTGTATGTAAGAGGGTGTGGTGCTGTGTGTATGAGGGCGTGGTGCTGTGTTATGAGGGCGTGTTGCTGTGTGTGTGTATGAGGGCATGGTGCTGTGTGTATGAGGGGATGGTGCTGTGTGTATGAGGGGATGGTGCTGTGTGTATGAGGGGATGGTGCTGTGTGTATGAGGGTATGGTGCTGTGTGTATGAGGGCATGGTGCTGTGTGTATGAGGGCGTGTTGCTGTGTATGTGTATGAGGGTATGGTGCTGTGTATATGAGGGTATGGTGCAGTGTGTATGAGGGCATGGTGCTGTGTGTATGAGGGTATGGTGCAGTGTGTATGAGGGCATGGTGCTGTGTGTATGAGGGCATGGTGCTGTGTGTATGAGGGCATGGTGCTGTGTGTATGAGGGCGTGGTGCTGTGTGTGTGTATGAGGGGATGGTGCTGTGTATATGAGGGTATGGTGCAGTGTGTATGAGGGCATGGTGCTGTGTGTATGAGGGCATGGTGCTGTGTGTATGAGGGTATGGTGCAGTGTGTATGAGGGCATGGTGCTGTGTGTATGAGGGCATGGTGCTGTGTGTATGAGGGCATGGTGCTGTGTGTATGAGGGGATGGTGCTGTGTGTATGAGGGGATGGTGCTGTGTGTATGAGGGGATGGTGCTGTGTGTATGAGGGGATGGTCCTGTGTGTATGAGGGGATGGTGCTGTGTGTATGAGGGTATGGTACTGTGTGTATGAGGGGATGGTGCTGTATGTATGAGGGTATGGTGCTGTGTGTATGAGGGTATGGTGCTGTGTGTATGAGGGCGTGGTGCTGTGTGTATGAGGGCGTGGTGCTGTGTGTATGAGGGGATGGTGCTGTGTGTATGAGGGCATGGTGCTGTGTGTATGAGGGCATGGTGCTGTGTGTATGAGGGTGTGGTGCTGTGTATATGAGGGCGTGGTGCTGTGTGTATGAGGGCGTGGTGCTGTGTGTATGAGGGGATGGTGCTGTATGTATGAGGGCATGGTGCTGTGTGTATGACGGTATGGTGCAGTGTGTATGAGCGCATGGTGCTGTGTGTATGAGGGCGTGGTGCTGTGTGTATGAGGGCGTGGTGCTGTGTATATGAGGGCGTGGTGCTGTGTGTATGAGGGTATGGTGCTGTGTGTATGAGGGCGTGGTGCTGTGTGTATGAGGGCGTGGTGCTGTGTGTATGAGGGTGTGGTGCTTTGTGCATGAGGGTGTGGTGCTGTGTGTATGAGGGCGTGGTGCTGTGTGTATGAGGGTATGGTGCTGTATGTATGAGGGTATGGTGCTGTGTGTATGAGGGTATGGTACTGTGTGTATGAGGGGATGGTGCTGTGTGTATGAGGTTATGGTGCTGTGTGTATGAGGGCATGGTGCTGTGTGTATGAGGGCATGGTGCTGTGTGTATGAGGGGATGGTGCTGTGTGTATGAGGGCGTGGTGCTGTGTGTATGAGGGCGTGGTGCTGTGTGTATGAGGGCGTGGTGCTGTGTGTATGAGGGCGTGGTGCTGTGTGTATGAGGGCGTGGTGCTGTGTGTATGAGGGCGTGGTGCAGTGTGTATGAGGGGATGGTGCTGTGTGTATGAGGGTATGGTGCAGTGTGTATGAGGGGATGGTGCTGTGTGTATGAGGGCATGGTGCTGTGTGTATGAGGGCGTGGTGCTGTGTGTATGAGGGGATGGTGCTGTGTATATGAGGGTGTGGTGCTGTGTGTATGAGGGCGTGGTGCTGTGTGTATGAGGGGATGGTGCTGTATGTATGAGGGCATGGTGCTGTGTGTATGACGGTATGGTGCAGTGTGTATGAGCGCATGGTGCTGTGTGTATGAGGGCGTGGTGCTGTGTGTATGAGGGCGTGGTGCTGTGTGTATGAGGGCGTGGTGCTGTGTGTATGAGGGCGTGGTGCTGTGTGTATGAGGGCGTGGTGCTGTGTGTATGAGGGGATGGTGCTGTGTGTATGAGGGCATGGTGCTGTGTGTATGAGGGGATGGTGCTGTGTGTATGAGGGGATGGTGCTGTGTGTATGAGGGCGTGGTGCTGTGTGTATGAGGGCGTGGTGCTGTGTGTATGAGGGCGTGGTGCTCTGTGTATGAGGGCGTGGTGCTGTGTGTATGAGGGCGTGGTGCTGTGTGTATGAGGGCGTGGTGCTGTGTGTATGACGGCGTGGTGCTGTGTGTATGAGGGCGTGGTGCTGTGTGTATGAGGGTGTGGTGCTGTATGTATGAGGGCGTGGTGCTCTGTATTTGAGGGCGTGGTGCTCTGTATTTGAGGGCGTGGTGCTCTGTATATGAGGGCGTGGTGCTCTGTATATGAGGGTATGGTGCTGTATGTATGAGGGTATGGTGCTGTGTGTATGAGGGCATGGTGCTGTGTGTATGAGGGCATGGTGCTGTGTGTATGAGGGGATGGTGCTGTGTGTATGAGGGCGTGGTGCTGTGTGTATGACGGCGTGGTGCTGTGTGTATGAGGGCGTGGTGCTGTGTGTATGAGGGTGTGGTGCTGTATGTATGAGGGCGTGGTGCTCTGTATTTGAGGGCGTGGTGCTCTGTATTTGAGGGCGTGGTGCTCTGTATATGAGGGCGTGGTGCTCTGTATATGAGGGCGTGGTACTCTGTGTATGAGGGTATGGTGCTGTATGTATGAGGGCGTGGTGCTGTGTGTATGAGGGGATGGTGCTGTGTGTATGAGGGGATGGTGCTGTATGTATGAGGGGGTGGTGCTGTATGTATGAGGGGGTGGTGCTGTATGTATGAGGGGGTGGTGCTGTATGTATGAGGGGGTGGTGCTGTGTGTATGAGGGGGTGGTGCTGTGTGTATGAGGGGATGGTGCTGTATGTATGAGGGGGTGGTGCTGTATGTATGAGGGGGTGGTGCTGTATGTATGAGGGGGTGGTGCTGTGTGTATGAGGGGATGGTGCTGTGTGTATGAGGGGATGGTGCTGTATGTATGAGGGGGTGGTGCTGTATGTATGAGGGGGTGGTGCTGTATGTATGAGGGGGTGGTGCTGTATGTATGAGGGGGTGGTGCTGTGTGTATGAGGGGGTGGTGCTGTGTGTATGAGGGTGTGGTGCTGTGTGTATGAGTGTGTGGTGCTGTGTGTATGAGGGTGTGGTGCTGTGTGTATGAGGGCGTGGTGCTGTGTGTATGAGGGCGTGGTGCTGTGTGTATGAGGGCGTGGTGCTGTGTGTATGAGGGCGTGGTGCTGTGTGTATGAGGGCGTAATGATGTGTGTATGAGGGCATGGTGCTGTGTGTATGAGGGCATGGTGCTGTGTGTATGAGGGCATGGTGCTGTGTGTATGAGGGCATGGTGCTGTGTGTATGAGGGCATGGTGCTGTGTGTATGAGGGCGTGGTGCTCTGTATATGAGGGCGTGGTGCTCTGTATATGAGGGTATGGTGCTGTATGTATGAGGGTATGGTGCTGTATGTATGAGGGTATGGTGCTGTATGTAAGAAGGTGTGGTGCTGTGTGTATGAGGGCGTGGTGCTCTGTGTATGAGGGCGTGTTGCTGTGTTATGAGGGGGTGTTGCTGTGTGTGTGTATGAGGGCATGGTGCTGTGTGTATGAGGGGATGGTGCTGTGTGTATGAGGGGATGGTGCTGTGTGTATGAGGGGATGGTGCTGTGTGTATGAGGGGATGGTGCTGTGTGTATGAGGGGATGGTGCTGTGTGCATGAGGGGATGGTGCTGTGTGTATGAGGGCGTGGTGCTGTGTGTATGAGGGCGTGGTGCTGTGTGTATGAGGGCGTGGTGCTGTGTGTATGAGGGCGTGGTGCTGTGTGTATGAGGGCGTGGTGCTGTGTGTATTATGGCATGGTGCTGTGTGTATGAGGGGATGGTGCAGTGTGTATGAGGGCGTGGTGCTGTGTGTATGAGGGCATGGTGCTGTGTGTATGAGGGGATGGTGCTGTGTGTATGAAGGTATGGTGCTGTGCGTATGAAGGTATGGTATGGTGTGTATGAGGGTATTAGCCATTGAAAGGTATCATATCTACAAGATTACTTGGTCTCTCTTAAGGCCCATTTAGACACAACAAGTATTACTTAAAATTCGGTCAAAAGCC
Source organism: Eleutherodactylus coqui (assembly GCF_035609145.1). Taxonomy (NCBI): domain Eukaryota; kingdom Metazoa; phylum Chordata; class Amphibia; order Anura; family Eleutherodactylidae; genus Eleutherodactylus; species Eleutherodactylus coqui. Next base: position 293,882,532 of record NC_089840.1, on the reverse strand, counting down.
TTCTTTTGAATGATCCCAGGACTGCAGGCTGTGTTCTGCCTGTGGAGAGCTGATTACAGCTGATAACATTGTTACAGCAGTTCTCAGCCCCGCCCACAGAACAGTGGATAAGCAGGACTGCATGCTGTGCCTGCTGTCCATGGTGCTGAATTCTCCATGGGGAGCCCATGGCTGAACTATGGAGCTAATTACAGCGCTCAGACCTCCTGCTGAGTTCCGTAACAGCTTCCAGAAGCTCATTTGCATGCAAATGAAGCTAATAAAGTACTAATAGCAATTAGTGCCTATTAGTACTTTAGGCAAAAGGATCCCTGATCTATTAATCTTTTGAAAGATATCTGTGTGTGTAAATGGGCCTTTTCTAAGAACAATCACACTTTGAATGAAGGCAGTCATTATTTACATCCAATAGTTAGAAACGCCTTCTGACTTCTACAGCTGAGGGCTTGTTACAGTGTATCCAGTCTCGGCAGTCCTCTCCAGACTGATTTTCCATCAGCAGTATGCACTCTCTCACCCCGTTCTCCTCTTACCTCTGCAGTCAGTCCCAACCAGAACGCCCGGCCGTGTAAGGTGCCCTGCTCACTGCGCACATCCTGCTCCAACTGTACCAGCAACGGCATGGAGTGCATGTGGTGCAGCAACACCAAGCGCTGCGTGGACTCCAACGCCTACATCATCTCCTTCCCGTACGGACAGTGCCTGGAGTGGCAGACTAACACCTGCTCCCGTAAGTAGCCATCATGCGTCTGTCTATCTATCTATCTATCTATCTATCTATGTATCTCTTATCTACCCCGTTTCCATGAAAATAAGACCTAGCATGATTTTCCAGAATTTTTGAGGATGCAAAATGATTTTTCAGGCTTTTTGAGGATGCTTGAAATATAAGCCCTACTCCAAAATTAAGCCCTGCTAACAGTTAATTAAAAAAGTCAATTTAAATAGTGTGGTATCTATCTAGCTCATATCTCCCTGCAGAAGTTTGGCATCCCGTAATCATACTGACCCTTGGAGCAAAGTTCATGTAACTTTTTGCGCTATTCATGCTGTAAAAACTCAACCCACCAAAAATGGCGCAATTTAATTATTTTTCATTTCTCACCACGTAAAAGTTTTCCATTATGTGGTACGTAAAATGGCACCCTTAAAAAAAATACAACCCATCATGCAATAAACAAGCCGTCATCCAGCCACGTCAATGGAAAAATTAAAGAGTTGTGTATGTTGGAAGGTGGGTACGAAAAAACAAAAATAAAAAAAAAATTGATAAATCTCCGGTCCAGAAGGGGTTAAGTACTGCCACTGCAGCTTTGGATGTGTTTAGAGTAAATGACACAATGAAGCATTAACATGGTGACTGCAGCTCTGGATGTGACTGGAGTATAAGACTTGGAGTAGCTCCGTATCACTAGTCAGATGGAAGCCGTGGAGCTCGGCTCCCGACTCTAGCATCGCGCTGAAGGTCTGAGATGGGCTGTAAGTCAGGAGCGCCAGCCCCTACATTACCCGCTACTGGCCGGATGCGTCGCCAGTCCCATCGCACTCATGACTGAAGTGATTGGAGACAGATGGGAAATTGATATAAAAGAGGCTGCAAACAAATGGGAACAAACTGTCTGCTGGCAAGTGCGGGGCCGACATTTGGTGGCAGGAAATAAATGAAATTAGAAGCAAAAGAAAGACGTATAATCTGCTTTATGTAAAACGGTTGAGGTAGAGGACGGCGGCGGGGGGAGCGGGCGCTGCGCCCGCTGCAGACCTTGGGACAGGTGCGCAGAGGAGGCACGCAGCAAGGACGTACAGATAACCCCGTCTCCCGGTCATCCCCGAGCTGCGGCGGCTCGTACAGGTTAATGACCGGGACCGTCCGTGGTAATCGCTGAGTATATATCCACACAATGTGAGGCCGCCATGACGGGGGGACGCCGCGATTAATTCACGTCTCCTCTGCCAGTGTTTAAAAAATGTATATTTTTATTAAATCAGCATAATAGAATTCGCCAGCCTTCCGATCGTCTTTGCGTAGATGCGGCACATTCCTTGACTGTAGATTTTTTTTTTTTCTTCATTGTTCGGATACGAAACAATTTCCATAAGTTTAAGGACAGAGAAACAAATAAAGAGAGAGCGCGGCGGAGAGTAATGAGATTAGGCTGCACTCCGCTCTCCTCACTGGAGAATTCAATATTACATGCGGCATTGAGATTTACTGGCTTTTATGGGCAGTAATTATGTGCATTGTAAAATTAAAGGCGTTCGGCCCGGCAGACCTTGGTGCTGTGGCCCGCGCCATTGTCACATCCCAGCGAGGGGTGGGGAGAGCGCCACACTGATTCAACAATAATAACCGTAATATTGGACCTATAAAGCACGTAATGTTTCAGGAGCAGGTTGTGTTATTAGAGGAGGAACGCACAAGCTGTTCTCACACTGCCATGACCTTGACGTGGGTTTACAAACCTGAATTGAGATGTTTAACGTCGACGGATCCCTTTTAAACCACAAATGCTAATTCTGATATAAGAATATAACTACTATAATACTGCCCCCTATGTACAAGAATATAACTACCATAATACTGCCCCCTATGTACAAGAATATAACTACTATAATACTGCCCCCTATGTACAAGAATATAACTACTGTAATACTGCCCCCTATGTACAAGAATATAACTACTATAATACTGCTCCCTATGTACAAGAATATAACTACTATAATACTGCCCCCTATGTACAAGAATATAACTACTATAATACTGCTCCTATGTACAAGAATATAACTACTATAATACTACCCCCTGTGTACAAGAATATAACTACTATAATACTGCCTCCTATGTACAAGAATATAACTACTATAATACTGCACCCTATGTACAAGAATATAACTACTATAATACTGCTCCTATGTACAAGAATATAACTACTATAATACTGCCCCCTATGTACAAGAATATAACTACTATAATACTGCCCCCTATGCACAAGAATATAACTACTATAATACTGACCCCCTATGTACAAGAATATAACTACTATAATACTGCTGCTATGTACAAGAATATAACTACTATAATACTGCTCCTATGTACAAGAATATAACTACTATAATACTGCTCCTATGTACAAGAATATAACTACTATAATACTGCCCCCTATGTACAAGAATATAACTACTATAATACTGCCTCCTATGTACAAGAATATAACTATTATAATACTGCTCCGATGTACAAGAATATAACTACTATAATACTGCCCCCTATCTACAACAATATAACTACTATAATACTGCTCCTATGTACAAGAATGCAACTACTATAATACTGCCCCCTATGTACAAGAATGCAACTACTATAATACTGCCCCCTATGTACAAGAATATAACTACTATAATACTGCCCCCTATCTACAACAATATAACTACTATAATACTGCCCCCTATGTAAAAGAATATAACTACTATAATACTGCTCCCCATTGTACAAGAATATAACTACTATAATACTACTCCTATGTACAAGAATATAACTACTATAATACTGCCCCTCTATGTACAAGAATGTAACTACTATAATACTGCCCTCTATGTACAAGAATATAACTACTATAATACTGCCCCCTATGTGCAAGAATATAACTACTATAATACTGCCCCCTATGTACAAGAATATAACTACTATAATACTGCCTCCTATGTACAAGAATATAACTACTATAATACTGCTCCCTATGTACAAGAATATAACTACTATAATACTGCCCCCATGTACAAGAATATAACTACTATAATACCGCCTCCTATGTACAAGAATATAACTACTATAATACTGCCCCCTATGTACAAGAATATAACTACTATAATACTGCCCCCCATGCACAAGAATATAACTACTATAATACTGCCCCCTATGTACAAGAATATAACTACTATAATACTGCCCCCTATGTACAAGAATATAACTACTATAATACTGCCCCCTATGTACAAGAATATAACTACTATAATACTGCCCCCTATGTACAAGAATATAACTACTATAATACTGCCCCCTATGTACAAGAATATAACTACTACAATACTGCCCCCTATGTACATTGATATAACTACTATAATACTGTCCCCTATGTACAAGAATATAACTACTATAATACTGCTCCCTATGTACAAGAATATAACTACTATAATACTGCCCCCTATGTACAAGAATATAACTACTATAATACTGCTCCTTTGTACAAGAATATAACTACTATAATACTGCCTCCTATGTACAAGAATATAACTACTATAATACTGCTCCCTATGTACAAGAATATAACTACTATAATACTGCCCCCTATGTACAAGAATATAACTACTATAATACTGCCCCCTATGTACAAGAATATAACCACTATAATACTGCTCCTATGTACAAGAATATAACCACTATAATACTGCCCCCTATGTACAAGAATATATCTAATATAATACTGCCCCTATGTACAAGAATATAACTACTATAATACTGCCTCCTATGTACAAGAATATAACTACTATAATACTGCCCTCCATGTACAAGAATATAACTACTATAATACTGCCTCCTATGTACAAGAATATAACTACTATAATACTGCCTCCTATGTACAATAATATAACTACTATAATACTGCCTCCTATGTACAAGAATATAACTACTATAATACTGCCCCCTATGTACAAGAATATAACTACTATAATACTGCTCCTATGTACAAGAATATAACTACTATAATACTGCCCCCTATGTACAAGAATATAACTACTATAATACTGCTCCTATGTACAAGAATATAACTACTATAATACTGCTCCCTATGTACAAGAATATAACTACTATAATACTGCCTCCTATGTACAAGAATATAACTACTATAATACTGCTCCTATGTACAAGAATATAACTACTATAATACTGCCCCCTATGTACAAGAATATAACTACTATAATACTGCTTCCTATGTACAAGAGTATAACTACTATAATACTGCCCCCTATGTACAAGAATATAACTACTCTAATACTGCCCCCTATGTACAAGAATATAACTACTATAATACTGCCCCCTATGTACAGGAATATAACTACTATAATACTGCTCCTATGTACAAGAATATAACTACTATAATACTGCCCCCTGTGTACAAGAATATAACTACTATAATACTGCCCCCTGTGTACAAGAATATAACTACTATAATACTGCCTCCTATGTACAAGAATATAACTACTATAATACTGCCTCCGATGTATAAGAATATAACTACTATAATACTGCCTCCTATGTACAAGAATATAACTACTATAATACTGCTCCCCATTGTACAAGAATATAACTACTATAATACTGCCCCCTATGTACAAGAATATAACTACTATAATACTGCTCCTATGTACAAGAATATAACTACTATAATACTGTCCCTATGTACAGGAATATAACTACTATAATACTGCCCCCTATGTACAAGAATATAACTACTATAATACTGGCTCCTATGTGCAAGAATATAACTACTATAATACTGCCTCCTATGTACAAGAATATAACTACTATAATACTGCCCCCTATGTACAAGAATATAACTACTATAATACTGCTCCTATGTACAAGAATATAACTACTATAATACTGTCCCTATGTACAGGAATATAACTACTATAATACTGCCCCCTATGTACAAGAATATAATTACTATAATACTGCCCCCTATGTACAAGGATATAACTACTATAATACTGCCCCTATGTACAAGAATATAACTACTATAATACTGCCCCCCATGCACAAGAATATAACTACTATAATACTGCTCCCCATTGTACAAGAATATAACTACTATAATACTGCCCCCTATGTACAAGAATATAACTACTATAATACTGCTCCTATGTACAAGAATATAACTACTATAATACTGTCCCTATGTACAGGAATATAACTACTATAATACTGCCTCCTATGTACAAGAATATAACTACTATAATACTGCCCCCTATGTATAAGAATATAGCTACTATAATACTGCTCCCTATGTACAAGAATATAACTACTATAATACTGCCCCCTATGTACAAGAATATAACTACTATAATACTGCCCCCTATGTACAAGAATATAACCACTATAATACTGCTCCTATGTACAAGAATATAACCACTATAATACTGCCCCCTATGTACAAGAATATATCTAATATAATACTGCCCCTATGTACAAGAATATAACTACTATAATACTGCCTCCTATGTACAAGAATATAACTACTATAATACTGCCCTCCATGTACAAGAATATAACTACTATAATACTGCCTCCTATGTACAAGAATATAACTACTATAATACTGCCCCCTATGTACAAGAATATAACTACTGTAATACTGCTCCCTATGTACAAGAATATAACTACTATAATACTGCCTCCTATGTACAATAATATAACTACTATAATACTGCCTCCTATGTACAAGAATATAACTACTATAATACTGCCCCCTATGTACAAGAATATAACTACTATAATACTGCTCCTATGTACAAGAATATAACTACTATAATACTGCTCCCTATGTACAAGAATATAACTACTATAATACTGCCTCCTATGTACAAGAATATAACTACTATAATACTGCTCCTATGTACAAGAATATAACTACTATAATACCGCCTCCTATGTACAGGAATATAACTACTATAATACTGCTCCTATGTACAAGAATATAACTACTATAATACTGCTCCTATGTACAAGAATATAACTACTATAATACTGCTCCTATGTACAAGAATATAACTACTATAATACTGCTCCTATGTACAAGAATATAACTACTATAATACTGCCCCTATGTACAAGAATATAACTACTATAATACTCCCCCTATGTACAAGAATATAGCTACTATAATACTGCCCCCTATGTACAAGAATATAACTACTATAATACTGCTCCTATATACAAGAATATAACTACTATAATACTGCTCCTATATACAAGAATATAACTACTATAATACTGCTGCTATGTACAAGAATATAACTACTATAATACTGCCCCCTATGTACAAGAATATAACTACTATAATACTGCCCCCTATGTACAAGAATATAACTGCTATAATACTGCCCCCTATGTACAAGAATATAACTACTATAATACTGCCTCCTATGTACAAGAATATAACTACTATAATACTGCCCCTATGTACAAGAATATAACTACTATAATACTCCCCCTATGTACAAGAATATAGCTACTATAATACTGCCCCCTATGTACAAGAATATAACTACTATAATACTCCCCCTATGTACAAGAATATAGCTACTATAATACTCCCCCTATGTACAAGAATATAACTACTATAATACTGCCCCCTATGTACAAGAATATAACTACTATAATACTGCTCCTATATACAAGAATATAACTACTATAATACTGCTCCTATATACAAGAATATAACTACTATAATACTGCTGCTATGTACAAGAATATAACTACTATAATACTGCCCCCTATGTACAAGAATATAACTACTATAATACTGCCCCCTATGTACAAGAATATAACTACTATAATACTGCCCCCTATGTACAAGAATATAACTACTATAATACTGCCCCCTATGTACAAGAATATAACTACTATAATACATTCCTCTAAGGTGTTATACAGTATATGACTATTATATTGTGTCTTGCTTCCCCCACAGTATGGTATTTCTCTCCTTTACTTGGTTTCTAACTCTCACTTTCTACTTCTTACAGCCCAGAACTGCACAGGATTTCGCACTTGCTCGCAGTGTTTGGAGCACCCTGGTTGCGGTTGGTGTAATGACCCCAGTAACACTGGAAAGGGCAGTTGTATAGAAGGATCATCCAGAGGACCGATGAAACCTCAGAGCAAGCAGTCAAGTGAGATGGTCCTGGACAGCAGTTTGTGCCCAAGAGACAAAAACTACGAGTGGTCATTTATTCACTGTCCAGGTGAGGAGGATGACGTCCCCCATCACATATACTGTTTCCATGTCACGGTCTTCTCCACATACTATAAGTGAGATCACGCATTTATGGAGAATGCCGCCTCCTCCTCCCTTAGCCGGTGGCTCCAGGGACCTCTGGCCTGAGGGCAGTGCCCGCTGCCGTTGTATCCTCGCCCACTTCCATTATATGCTGCGTTCATTGTTCCACCATTGCTGTGTATGCCGGCACCACTTCTGCATAATATCCCTGTTTATGGAGTATCCTGACCTGCATCTTATCAACCTCGGATTTGTATAAACTAGTTCTTGTAGACAATTAATATGGCGTCAGCTCCTCGGTTTCCTCCCGTGTAAATGAGCCAACGTGAAGACTTGCAGACCCGGCTGCGTCATTCACAGGCTGATAACCCAGTGTAATGGTGGCGATGCTGTATCCATCATTCTTATTATATCGCCAGCAGTGTAGTCATTGTGCTTTGGCTGCAGCTGCTCCCGTTCCTTATCTCCAGGGTAGAGCGATATTGCCACATATCAGATGTAAGCGCAGAGAATGATCCTCCGTCTCCGCGCTTTGTTATCCGGCAGAATGTGGCTATATTCAGGTCTCCGACTCCCGTTGTTATAGTGGATGTGACGAGCTGATGGGGGTTGTAGTGCGGTTTATTCTTCAACAGTCAAATACGTCAACCCACCAGGTTTTACCGGAGTCGCCCTATTTATAGCCTCCGTCACTGAGTCACGCAGAATATGTAGCTCATACCCGGTTACCAGCAAGGGATGTAGAAATAAGGCTCAGCAAAAAGATATAAAAAAATGGAGTCATCCATCGCCTGTAGGCTTAACCCCATTCATGCGCCATTTACATTCATTCAATTTGCTGCCAGCTGAACAAGTGCTGGGAGTCAAGAGGATAAGTAACATGGTCTGGCCTGGGGTCTGAAACTCTTAAAGGAGGTCAGATATTATTATCGGGAGTCTGGTTATATTTTTAGGTCCGGTCTGGGGTCTGAATATATAGACTCTGGTCTGATAATGTAGGGGGTCTGGCGTGTGAGTACGTTTAGAGGGCCTGGTCTAGGTCTGGAGTTAAGTTAGGGGTCTGATATTATTATAGAGGTACTAAGCATATATAGCCATGGCCTTTTTATATAGGCCACATCTCTCTAGTAGGATTTGATGCGACCTGTTGTTGGAGCACTCGTGAGGGTTCTTTCAGGTTGACATTGATTGAAATAGATGATCCAGTGCTTTATGTATAGGGACACAAACATGTTTTTTTTTTGCCACAAGGAGCAAGACTTGGGTTTTGATCGGTTTTATAGAGAGAGGAAAAAAGTTTAGCAGTAATAGTTTATTCAAATGAAGTGATAACCGAGCGTAGGGGTGAATAATTGTCCTTCTGTTGTAAACTCTTCGTATACAAAGGATAAAGGTTACAACCTTCAGCACATTACTGGCAGGCAGCATTATCTGACTTGTATAACAGCAGCCGGGAAGCTCTTTTTTTCAGCAGCACCAACCTTCTCCAGGATTGGACCAATGGGTAGGGCGTCCCATCACCTGCCATGAAAAACATCTGTCTTAGCTTTGAGAAGATACAAGCTTTATACTTTAGAAGGCAAACTCAGGGCCACAGCTGCGTCCTGTTAGACAACCAAAAATACTGACCCCACATGGTGATCTCTTCATTTTGGCTCTCGGCTCGCGGAAAAGAATTATTTTAAAGCTCATAAATGGCTGAAAGAAACAAAAATGGAGTCTAAATAATCACCCATACAATCAGCATATTTCTGACAATCTACCCTTCATTATTTAGAACACATAGAGTAACTAAGTGGAATCATTTTGGGTTACAATTACACCAGGTTCTGAGTAACATACATACAATTATTCCAATATACATAGGATGTAATACCCAATTAGGGTTGGAGCAGCGGGAGACCCTCCAGCAGTTGTATCATACCGCTGTATCCTGTATCTGCTTGAGTTTGTGTCGCCAAATCTATTATTCCTTTTGACGTAACTTTAGTTTGCTTCCCACGTTCTATTAATGAGTGATTAGTAACTTCTGAGTGTTTCTTTATGTGTTGTGTATTCTTCATAAGATACAGCTGGACACAAATAACTGGAAGTCCTACAAACCGAAAGTGAAATCCGAAGTGTCTACTTTGAAGCAATGACATTGTCCCATGTAATAAGTGTCTCCGCATTGTGCACTGTGAGGTTGGGGAAATCCTGAAGTGTCTCAGCGTTGTCTGTGATTTGGTTGGTCCGTTTTGGCACGTAGCCGGAATCTTTACCAAATTACCGCTATGTCCAGTAGGATTCATAGATGACAGTTGGGATTATCATCCAATCAGTCCAGTTGTGAATTTCACTTGTATTTTGACACAATCACGTATAAATATTTTTCAAGGACCTCGTCGTATCAACAGCCTCATCTGCACAAGTTCCTGCACCCCCAGCAGTCGTATCTGTCCAGTGCGGCATAAAGCACAACATCTGATACTTGTCAGCTTGTTGTGTACCCCCATACGAGGGGCTCTCCTTCCACTTGTGCAGAGTCCTTCTTTACCTCTTGCGATATTCCTACAAAAGTCACATCCATGATTGTTCATCTTTGATTCAATTTACAGGTAAAATCATCCGGTTGTCCTTGTTTGGTACTATCAGCCCATGACCAAATCCATGTCACATTTCCATTAGTTCTCCACCCGGGGTCAGCGCATTAACCAAATGGGCCATAAGTAACAGCGATGGCCGGATCTAAGCGGATAAACTACATAGCATTATCCTGAGATGCTCTCCTCCAGGGGGAATGTATCCCACCTTTCCTGACCTGATTTTATTCCTATGGCCGTGCTGTCATACCCTCAAGCCATCACATCCACAGGTTCAGGTGGGGTACCTGCCCAGAGCCTGTACCCATACCTTTGCCCCATGATTCAAGGGATCGCAGTATTCAGAACCCTTGTCTTCTCTAGCGGTAACACATGTAGGAGCTGAACCCTTCACCACTTATTGGAGATAGACTTGCACCATTGTTATCTCCCTTTTGAATCGAAATATCTTGCGGTCCGCTATCCAACACAATAACTTTAATATCTCATGGATAGTCCTGATCAATTACTCCCCCCATTATGTGAACGTCCTTCAATGCCAACCCTGATCAAGGTGCTATCCATCCACAATAATCAGGGGGCATAGCAATTCCAGTTTTACTTACCTGCGCCTCTGCCTGCTTTTACGTTCTCCCTCATGAGCATACAGATCCCAGCCGGCAGCTTGTGGAATGACTGTGTGGGCCCAATGCTTCACTTTCCCAATAAACCATGGTCTGATCTTTAAGGAGCATGATCTGCAATGCAAGGGTCGTCATTCGCATCCAAGGAGTTTCCTGCTCCCCAATGAGACGATTATTTAAAATACTTAGGTAAGTAAGGTTACTTCTCCACTTTTTGTAGGTTCCGCCTCCTAACTTACACATTAACCCATTCATTCTCTCTAGTCACCCAGCAAGGAATATGAAATATCCATTCTATGTTATTCTCATTGCAAAATGCCTGTAGAATTCTTCAATGTGACCCATTATGATTCTGCAGGAGCACACCATAGTATAATATTATGGTTCGTAGCGTCCTTATTGTGCTGTTTGCATTAACTGATTTACAAAGATGTGCTATCAAGTATCGGGAGTATTCAAGTATCCTTAGGGAGAGCACCTAGAAGGTGAGTGAGGAGACGTATAAGGCCATCCATGGTCCTCTGGGTAATATGCAAATAAGGTAGATGGATTCACGGTCATTGTTACAAGGCTTGTATGAAGAGCCTAACATTGGCTTGCAGGGATGCTGCCTTCCAATAGGTGGCGCTGCAGAGGTATTGTTCTATCTCTCTTATTTGCATCCACCACCTGACTGTAATGGTCCAACTAAATGTACTTGCCAAATTGGACCTGGTAACTTCCCTCTCGTCATTTGTCCCCTTACATGTCTTCGCTGATATACAGGGACGTTTAATATCACTCCTTCCACCACATTTAGCCTGATGGGCACCCCCCACCCCCCTGAGACTGTCTACTGGTAAGTGTCTTTTTCTCCGAGATGTCCACATTTTTGATGTGCCCACTGAACGAGGCCCACCAACCTGGGTCTTTACGTGCCTCCTCATTGATGTCTACCACTGATATCCCTTTTTGAAGAGCCTTCCATTGTATCTGAAGCACAATAAGCATCGACATGAAGCCATTCTTTACCCCACACGTCTTTAGAGTACATCTTCCAATCATTCTTTGCCCATGTGGGTAACCATGTTGTCAAACCATTCGCTGCCCACCATGAGTCAGTCTGTAGGTCGCACTAACCCAAGGTCTGTTGTCTTAGTACACTGCACTCCTCATACCGACTCCTTTGCCCTTCTCCTGTAGTTACCAGCAGTGTGTTGGTGCTGGGCTGGTAGCCGACTTCTTCCCAAACTCAGCTGCTACCCTGATATTTAGCGGCCCCATCAGTAAACCATGCATGTTGCCTCTGTTCCTCAGCTAGTTGGTCAGATGGCACTCCCCATTTTACCGGGGTCTGCACATGCACATCTGGTTGCTTGGTCTGACTAGGTACCTTTTTGCTACCTTTTCATATAGTGTACTTGTACCGCTTACCCCAGTCTTTGCTCCATCTTGGATATACCATTTCCATTTAATAATCGATGCTTCCTGGGTGTGCCCTATTCTGTGGGGTTTTGGGTTTCAATGTATTAACTGAAACCTGTTGCTATCCCTGCACTGGCCACTAGTCTAGCGCCTGCTGCACTACTTTAGCTTTTTGTAAGGCTGTTTGTTGCTCACCTGTCCACTCAAACTCCTATTTCTCCCGTGTAACTTTGTACAGCGGTGCTACAGTCTGACCCCAGTGGGGACCGTGCTGCCCCCAGAAGCCAAACAACCCAACGAACTGCTGTGTTTGTGGTTCGTCCTTTTTGAAGTCCCAAAATCTAGAATCTTTTGTTTGATTTATGAGTCATTTCCCTTTGTCCTTCATTCCATTGTATCCCAAGGACCGTCGTGGACTGTGAAGGCCCCGGACCTTCGCTGGGTTGATCTCTTGTGGGACTCATCAGTTTATCAGGTTACAATATCTTCCCCTTATTCTCCTCGCAGCGTTATATCATTGATATAATATGAGGCCTGAATACCAGCCGGTATTTCAAAGTCATCCAAATGCTCAACCGCTACACGATGACACATTGTAGGACTGTGAAGCCACCCTTGTGGCAACCTGGTAAAGGTATATCACCTTTCCAAGTGAATGCAAACTGGTCCCAATATTACTCTGTGATTGGGATGGCGAACACCGCATTCGCCAGATCGGTGACCGCATACGAAGTTCCCTTGTGTCTTTCTGTCTGTCCTATGAGTGTCATGGTATCTGGCACTGCTTCGGTTAGTGGAGGGGTATGCTTATTCAACTCTGATAATCAATGGTCATTCTTCAACTACCATCGCTCTTGCACATCGGCCATACAAGATTATTATACTCACTACTACCATATTTCCCTGAAAATAAGACCCTGAATTATATTATTTTTTGCCCCAAAAGAGGCACAGGATCTTATTCTCTGGGGGTGTCTTATACTTACCTAGCAGCCACTGGTTTCCAGAGCTCCGGCGCACTTGCTTGCAGCCCTCAGCTGCCGACAGAAGATCGCTTCCTGGTTCCGGGATTCATAAATCTCGCCTCCAGGAAGCAATGGCTCTGATTGGTTCTTGAGCTCTGCCAGCCAATCAATGCAGCACACGAAGGACCAATCACAGCCATCGCGTTGTTGGAATTTATGAATTGGCTGAGCGGTGTTCGTCTCTGCATCTCCAGCGGCAACAGCGATGTTTGCTGCAGAGTGAGGAGAAGCCGCCGCCAGAGACGCAGAGACTTCCCTGAGACGAACACCGCTCGGCCAATTTAAAAATTTTGCCTCCACAACATGATGGCTGCTGATTGGCTGAGCAGCGCTCTAAGAACCAATCAATGCAGAGCTCGATGAACCAATCACAGCCATTGCATTGTTTCATCGAGCTCTGCGTTGATTGGCTGGAAGCACTTGAGAACCAATCTTAGCCATCGCTTCCCAGAGGTGTGATTTTTGAATCCCGGAACCATGAAGTGATCTTCTGTCGGCGGCTGAGGACTGCAGCAGCTGTTCTATAGGGCTCTACCCCAAATTGATATTTGCCGTCCAGTAACTGTAATATTAATCCCTTAAGACTATCCATGCCAATTCTAGGATCGGCACTATCAGCGCTTTGTAGAGTTGCATCGGACGGTTCCCTTCTTGTAATTTTATTTTGGTTTGCTCCGCTTCTACTGGTTTTCCTCCTAATCCAGTAATTACACATTTGCACCCACTTTATTGTTTTGGGTTCCCATACATTAAACCTCCGCCCCGTATACATTGATGCTTGTACATTTTGTTGTCTATTATTCCAAAATATTGACAAGTCTACATAGGGGCGATTATCCCGTCTAAGGCCTTGGCCTACAAGTCACTGCTGCTGATCTCCTTCTGAGTCAAATGCCTCCGATCAGAAGATCGATCCGGTTTCTTCAAATTTGCTGCCAAGTGTTTTACTACTTGATACAAATCCTCATACCCCGGTGTGGGCACATTTCTTTCAGATGATCGGGGGATGGACCCTTCCTTAGACCGTGTTCCTGAAATGTCTTCCCACGTTGGGGCACTTGGGGTTCTGCCAGGTTCTTTGTTACTCGTTTCCCTGGTTTTCCCTTAGGGTTATCCAACCCCTTGTCTTATACATTCCCCACATCTCATCTGTCCTGAGCCCATATCTTTCCTGCTTACTCTATTTTGATTCACTCGAGTCCTTCCATTACAATTGGAATTTGAATTTGGGGTGGTCCGTCCTTATTACAGACCGGACTGCAGTCTCCCAAATCTCCCAACTGCTTCCAGACCCTCAGCCACCGGATGACCAGTCTGATCTATCACTTCTTCATACGCTGGGGAGCGGTTTGGATCATTTTATCCCTAGCACTCGAGGTCCGCACCCCTCTCATCAGATCACTCTGTGCATTCATTGCGATTGCATGTTTCATCATTTCTTCCATAATTGTCTGTTTACAATCACACAAAGTATACCCGGGCTTCTCTGTATGCGGCCAATCAGAATCAGTAGGATATTACTATCTTATACCCGTCGCCGCCGCATCTAGTAGACCCTGCTGGACCTGTAAAGTCCTGAACGCTTCAGCTACCACTGGGTCAGTTGACAAGTTAACAACTTTGGGTACGTCTTCCCCATCCACACATATACCATCCGCCCCTCCATCAAACATCTTCACTATCCATGTTATCAATGATTCTGTCGGTTTCTGAGCAAATCTCTCATGAATATCATTTAATTCCTGCTGTGAGAAGCCCTCCACTACATCCCTATTCACCAGTCCTTGTGGAGTTCTCACTGTTCTGCGCCTCATAATTGGATTCGCCTTAACAGAGGGCGGATCAATTCCTCTACGCTCATTAAAATGTTCTTCCTCCTCAGCAGAATCCGAGAAATGCTCAGATTCATCCCAAATATCTCCATCCCACTTATCAGGATCCCAATCGACTCCCGCCTCGGCCACTACAGTAGAACCTTTTTCTTATTTACTCTCCCTCTGCGGTATTTATATTGTACAACCCTGACAGCTGCCTTTTCCGCTACTGTACTGTATTGATCTGCTTTATCCATAAGTAACCTGTTCTGACATTGGGCCATCACCAGGGAGCTACGCACATCACACATCTCCTCTTCCAACTTTTGCACTTTCTACAACGCACTCTGATATATATCGTATATCGTTAGATACGCACTGAACAATATCCATCCTCTCCGACACACAGAAGCAAATTCTTTGCTCTCCACTCTCCAACACATCATCCCACGGCTCACCTAAGCCACCACACGGCAACCACTCAGTGGCCGATATATTATAGGGTGTTTTATCCCACCCCAGAATACTGGTTGATTCAACAGACACTTCTTTTTTCTTGAATAACATTTTCACACTTTGCCGAATTATCAGGAGTTCTCTTAATTCTGTATTGTTGGAATTTTTACTTTAAAATCACTCTATAACTCTCCGTGTATCCTATCCAACTGGGCCAATTATTGTTTTGTCGCAAGGAGCAAGACTTGGGTTCGGATATGGCTTTAAAGAGAGTAAGGCAATATGGAAGGCTTAGCGCTAATAGTTTATTCAAATGATGTGATAATCAAGCATAGGGATGAGTAATTGTCCTTCTGTTGTAAATTATACATATACAAAGGATAAATATTATAACTTACAGCACATTACTGGGAGGCAGCATCATCTGACTTGTATAGCAGCAGCCGGGAAGCTCATTTTTAATGATGCCAAGACAGAGAAACCTTCTCAATGAATTGAACCGACAAGTAGGGCGTCCCCTCACCGGTCTTAGCTTTGAGAAGATACAAGCTTTATACTTTACTAGCACAGATACCTATGTATTCATTTCTTAATCCTTGTGACAGAAACATCCAGTGTATTCTGTCACGAGGCAGAAAGCAAACTCATGGCCACAGCTGCGTCCTGTTACACAACCTAAAATACTGACCCCGCACGCAAAGCCTGATTTCTTCATTTTGGCTCTCGGTTCAGGAAAAAAGGGTTATTTCAAAGCTCATAAATGGCTGAAAGAAACAAAAATGGGGTCTAAATAATGACATATACAATCATCATACTCCTGACACGTACGTCATGTGACATTATCACAGACTTGTCTGCTGCTGTATATTATAATTCTACTACTGTGTATTGTAGACTACTGCCGTATAATTTACATTTGTACACTATATACTCCCTTCAACATTGAAATTGCAACAGCAAGAGGAAAAAGTCATGGAATCATAGAAATCGGATGAATAGACCTGTTAATGACATGCAATTAATAAAAAACGGAAACAAAATATTCAAAACCTCTCGATTTATCCGGTATTTAGTATGAGCGCCACACGGTGAATTAGACGCACTCACACGTCTCAGCGTGCTATCTCTAAGGTCATTATTGGCTGTCCGCGGAATGCTTTGCCATGCTGGAAGCACTTGGGCAGAAAATCCTCAGTTTGTGCAGCACGGTCGCTCGGTTCGGCCACGCAGGCTGCTCACAGGGCACCAGCAATGTGCAGCCTGGTGTATTGAAAAATGGGTCCCGGGACGCTGCATAGAAATGGCGCTACCGCTGGTTCCACGACCCAATGAGCGTAACGGTGAGCTGTAAGTGTAACTGTAATGAAGACTAGAGGGTCCGGCTACCGTACATTATGCCACCCCACCCCATAATTCCGGTGTTACGTTCCCTCGGTAAGGCCTCTCCGTGGCGTTGTCTACGTGGCCTCCAGACCAACCTCCAGTCATCACTGCACCTGGCACAAAAGGGGGACTCATCGCTATGGAAGACAGACCTCCATTCCGGCCTCCATTGCTGTCTTGCTCCTCACCATGCTAGCCTTTGATAGCGGTGGTGAGTGGTCAATGGATCACCCATCGCTGGGCGTCTGGCTCCTAGCTCAATGACGTGCAGATACAGTTTGACGCCCGAGGCTTGGGATGTGACGTCCAATGTAATTCACAGTACAAAATGGATCACTATGCACCATTCTTCTAATTTGGTGATCTGTCCCTGCCGAGGTCCACCTGCTGTTATTGGAGTTTGTTGTTCTCCCAACCAATGGGACTCTTCCGTGGCCCACCCTGTATTACACCGCTGTATGTGGTAACCTATTGCTGTATGATGTGCTGTATATAGTACCGCTGTATAGCGCACACTGTTATTGTATTGCTCTATGATGTATGTAGATGTTATATTACAGCAGTGCTCTATATCATCCACCATCATACTCTATAACATTGTTGTCTTCTTTGCAGCGTGCCAATGTAACGGTCACAGTACCTGCATCAACAACAACGTCTGTGAGCAGTGCAAGAACCTGACCACGGGGAAACATTGTGAGACCTGCATGCCGGGCTACCACGGGAACCCCACCAACGGAGGAGAGTGCGAGGGTAAGCTGTATACTTTATAGTACGCCCAACCATGGCGACCGTACTGACCAGACACATCACCATGTAGTGGCCTCACCGTAGAATGACCATACTGACCAGACACATCATTATATAGTGGCTTCACCGTAGAATGACCGTACTGACCAGACACATCACTATATAGTGGCCTCACCGTAGAATGACCGTACTGACCAGACACATCACCATATAGTGGCCTCACCGTAGAATGACCGTACTGACCAGACACATCAGTATATAATGGCCTCACCGTAGAATGACCATACTGACCAGACACATCACTATATAGTGGCCTCACCGTAGAATGACCATACTGACCAGACACCTCACTATATAGTGGCCTCACCGTAGAATGACTGTACTGACCAGACACATCACTATATAGTGGCCTCACCGTAGAATGACCATACTGACCAGACACATCACTATATAGTGGCCTCACCGTAGAATGACCGTACTGACCAGACACATCACTATATAGTGGCCTCACCATAGAATGACCATACTGACCAGACACATCACTATATAGTGGCCTCACCGTAGAATGACCGTACTGACCAGACACATCACTATATAGTGGCCTCACCGTAGAATGACCATACTGACCAGACACATCACTATATAGTGGCCTCACCGTAGAATGACCATACTGACCAGACACATCACCATATAGTGGCCTCACCGTAGAATGACCATAATGACCAGACACATCACTATATAGTGGCCTCACCGTAGAATGACCGTACTGACCAGACACATCACTATATAGTGGCCTCACCGTAGAATGACCGTACTGACCAGACACATCACTATATAGTGGCCTCACCATAGAATGACCGTACTGACCAGACACATCACTATATAATGGCCTCACCGTAGAATGACCGTACTGACCAGACATCACTATATAATGGCCTCACCGTAGCATGACCGTACTGACCAGACACATCACTATATAGTGGCCTCACCGTAGAATGACCATACTGACCAGACATCACCATATAGTGGCCTCACCCTAGAATGACCGTACTGACCAGACATCACCATATAGTGGCCTCACCGTAGAATGACCGTACTGACCAGACACATCACTATATAGTGGCCTCACCGTAGAATGACCGTACTGACCAGACACATCACTATATAGTGGCCTCACCGTAGAATGACCGTACTGACCAGACACATCACTATATAGTGGCCTCACCGTAGAATGACCATACTGACCAGACACATCACTATATAGTGGCCTCACCGTAGAATGACCATACTGACCAGACACATCACTATATAGTGGCCTCACCGTAGAATGACCGTACTGACCAGACACATCACTATATAGTGGCCTCACCGTAGAATGACCGTACTGACCAGACACATCACTATATAGTGGCCTCACCCTAGAATGACCGTACTGACCAGACACATCACTATATAGTGGCCTCACCGTAGAATGACCGTACTGACCAGACACATCACTATATAGTGGCCTCACCGTAGAATGACCATAATGACCAGACACATCACTATATAGTGGCCTCACCATAGAATGACCGTACTGACCAGACACATCACCATATAGTGGCCTCACCGTAGAATGACCGTACTGACCAGACACATCACCATGTAGTGGCCTCACCATAGAATGACCGTACTGACCAGACACATCACCATATAGTGGCCTCACCGTAGAATGACCGTACTGACCAGACACATCACTATATAGTGGCCTCACCGTAGAATGACCGTACTGACCAGACACATCACCATATAGTGGCCTCACCGTAGAATGACCATAATGACCAGACACATCACTATATAGTGACCTCACCGTAGAATGACCGTACTGACCAGACACATCACTATATAGTGGCCTCACCGTAGAATGACCATACTGACCAGACACATCACTATATAGTGGCCTCACCGTAGAATGACCGTACTGACCAGACACATCACCATATAGTGGCCTCACCGTAGAATGACCGTACTGACCAGACACATCATTATATAGTGGCCTCACCGTAGAATGACCATACTGACCAGACACATCACTATATAGTGGCCTCACCGTAGAATGACCATACTGACCAGACACATCACTATATAGTGGCCTCACCGTAGAATGACCGTACTGACCAGACACATCACTATATAGTGGCCTCACCGTAGAATGACCGTACTGACCAGACACATCACTATATAGTGGCCTCACCATAGAATGACCGTACTGACCAGACACATCACCATATAGTGGCCTCACCGTAGAATGACCGTACTGACCAGACACATCACCATATAGTGGCCTCACCGTAGAATGACCGTACTGACCAGACACATCACCATATAATGGCCTCACCGTAGAATGACCGTACTGACCAGACACATCACTATATAGTGGCCTCACCGTAGAATGACGGTACTGACCAGACACATCACCATGTAGTGGCCTCACCATAGAATGACCGTACTGACCAGACACATCACCATATAGTGGCCTCACCGTAGAATGACCGTACTGACCAGACACATCACCATATAGTGGCCTCACCGTAGAATGACCGTACTGACCAGACACATCACTATATAGTGCCCTCACCGTAGAATGACCGTACTGACCAGACACATCACTATATAGTGGCCTCACCGTAGAATGACCTTACTGACCAGACACATCACAATATAGTGGCCTCACCGTAGAATGACCGTACTGACCAGACACATCACCATATAGTGGCCTCACCGTAGAATGACCGTACTGACCAGACACATCACTACATAGTGGCCTCACCGTAGAATGACCATGCTGACCAGACACATCACTATATAGTGGCCTCACCGTAGAATGACCATACTGACCAGACACATCACTATATAGTGGCCTCACCGTAGAATGACCATAATGACCAGACACATCACTATATAGTGGCCTCACCGTAGAATGACCGTACTGACCAGACACATCACTATATAGTGGCCTCACCGTAGAATGACCGTACTGACCAGACACATCACTATAT
Organism: Eleutherodactylus coqui; assembly: GCF_035609145.1. NCBI lineage: Eukaryota > Metazoa > Chordata > Amphibia > Anura > Eleutherodactylidae > Eleutherodactylus > Eleutherodactylus coqui. Next base: position 293,861,397 of record NC_089840.1, on the reverse strand, counting down.
AGTGGCCTCACCATAGAATGACCGTACTGACCAGACACATCACTATATAGTGGCCTCACCGTAGAATGACCGTACTGACCAGACACATCACTATATAGTGGCCTCACCGTAGAATGACCGTACTGACCAGACACATCACTATATAGTGGCCTTACCGTAGAATGACCATACTGACCAGACATCACCATATAGTGGCCTCACCCTAGAATGACCGTACTGACCAGACATCACCATATAGTGGCCTCACCGTAGAATGACCGTACTGACCAGACACATCACTATATAGTGGCCTCACCGTAGAATGACCATACTGACCAGACACATCACTATATAGTGGCCTCACCGTAGAATGACCGTACTGACCAGACACATCACTATATAGTGGCCTCACCGTAGAATGACCATACTGACCAGACACATCACTATATAGTGGCCTCACCGTAGAATGACCGTACTGACCAGACACATCACTATATAGTGGCCTCACCGTAGAATGACCATACTGACCAGACACATCACTATATAGTGGACTCACCGTAGAATGACCATACTGACCAGACACATCACTATATAGTGGCCTCACCGTAGAATGACCGTACTGACCAGACACATCACTATATAGTGGCCTCACCGTAGAATGACCATACTGACCAGACACATCACTATATAGTGGCCTCACCGTAGAATGACCGTACTGACCAGACACATCACTATATAGTGGCCTCACCGTAGAATGACCATACTGACCAGACACATCACTATATAGTGGCCTCACCGTAGAATGACCGTACTGACCAGACACATCACTATATAGTGGCCTCACCCTAGAATGACCGTACTGACCAGACACATCACTATATAGTGGCCTCACCGTAGAATGACCATACTGACCAGACACATCACCATGTAGTGGCCTCACCCTAGAATGACCATAATGACCAGACACATCAGTATATAGTGGCCTCACCGTAGAATGACCGTACTGACCAGACACATCACTATATAGTGGCCTCACCGTAGAATGACCGTACTGACCAGACACATCACTATATAGTGGCCTCACCGTAGAATGACCATACTGACCAGACACATCACTATATAGTGGCCTCACCGTAGAATGACCATACAGACCAGACACATCACTATATAGTGGCCTCACCGTAGAATGACCGTACTGACCAGACACATCACTATATAGTGGCCTTACCGTAGAATGACCATACTGACCAGACACATCACTATATAGTGGCCTCACCGTAGAATGACCATAATGACCAGACACATCACTATATAGTGGCCTCACCGTAGAATGACCGTACTGACCAGACACATCACTATATAGTGGCCTCACCGTGGAATGACCGTACTGACCAGACACATCACTATATAGTGGCCTCACCCTAGAATGACCGTACTGACCAGACACATCACTATATAGTGGCCTCACCGTAGAATGACCATACTGACCAGACACATCACTATATAGTGGCCTCACCGTAGAATGACCGTACTGACCAGACACATCACTATATAGTGGCCTCACCGTAGAATGACCGTAATGACCAGACACATCACTATATAGTGGCCTCACCCTAGAATGACCGTACTGACCAGACACATCACTATATAGTGGCCTCACCCTAGAATGACCGTACTGACCAGACACATCACTATATAGTGGCCTCACCGTAGAATGACCGTACTGACCAGACACATCAGTATATAGTGGCCTCACCCTAGAATGACCGTACTGACCAAACACATCACCATATAGTGGCCTCACCGTAGAATGACCATACTGACCAGACACATCACCATATAGTGGCCTCACCGTAGAATGACCGTACTGACCAGACACATCACCATATAGTGGCCTCACCGTAGAATGACCGTACTGACCAGACACATCAGTATATAGTGGCCTCACCGTAGAATGACCGTACTGACCAGACACATCACTATATAGTGGCCTCACCGTAGAATGACCATACTGACCAGACACATCACTATATAGTGGCCTCACCGTAGAATGCCCATACTGACCAGACACATCACCATATAGTGGCCTCACCGTAGAATGACCATAATGACCAGACCCATCACTATATAGTGGCCTCACCGTAGAATGACCGTACTGACCAGACATCACCATATAGTGGCCTCACCGTAGAATGACCATACTGACCAGACACATCAGTATATAGTGGCCTCACCGTAGAATGACCGTACTGACCAGACACATCACCATATAGTGGCCTCACCGTAGAATGACCATACTGACCAGACACATCACTATATAGTGGCCTCACCGTAGAATGACCGTACTGACCAGACACATCACTATATAGTGGCCTCACCGTAGAATGACCGTACTGACCAGACACATCACTATATAGTGGCCTCACCGTAGAATGACCGTACTGACCAGACACATCACTATATAGTGGCCTCACCGTAGAATGACCGTACTGACCAGACACATCACTATATAGTGGCCTCACCGTAGAATGACCGTACTGACCAGACACATCACTATATAGTGGCCTCAGCGTAGAATGACCGTACTGACCAGACATCACTATATAGTGGCCTCACCGTAGAATGACCGTACTGACCAGACACATCACTATATAGTGGCCTCACCGTAGAATGACCATACTGACCAGACACATCACTATATAGTGGCCTCACCGTAGAATGACCGTACTGACCAGACACATCACTATATAGTGGCCTCACCGTAGAATGACCGTACTGACCAGACACATCACTATATAGTGGCCTCACCGTAGAATGACCGTACTGACCAGACACATCACTATATAGTGGCCTCACAGTAGAATGACCATACTGACCAGACACATCACTATATAGTGGCCTCACCGTAGAATGACCATACTGACCAGACACATCACTATATAGTGGCCTCACCGTAGAATGACCGTACTGCCCAGACACATCACTATATAGTGGCCTTACCGTAGAATGACCATACTGACCAGACACATCACTATATAGTGGCCTCACCGTAGAATGACCGTACTGACCAGACACATCACTATATAGTGGCCTTACCGTAGAATGACCATACTGACCAGACACATCACTATATAGTGGCCTCACCGTAGAATGACCGTACTGACCAGACACATCACCATGTAGTGGCCTCACCGTAGAATGACCGTACTGACCAGACACATCACTATATACTGGCCTCACCGTAGAATGACCGTACTGACCAGACACATCACTATATAGTGGCCTCACCGTAGAATGACCGTACTGACCAGACACATCACTATATAGTGGCCTCACCGTAGAATGACCGTACTGACCAGACACATCACTATATAGTGGCCTCACCCTAGAATGACCATAATGACCAGACACATCACTATATAGTGGCCTCACCGTAGAATGACCATACTGACCAGACACATCACTATATCTGGGCCTCACCCTAGAATGACCATACTGACCAGACACATCACTATATAGTGGCCTCACCGTAGAATGACCGTACTGACCAGACACATCACTATATAGTGGCCTCACCGTAGAATGACCGTACTGACCAGACACATCACTATATAGTGGCCTCACCGTAGAATGACCGTACTGACCAGACACATCACTATATAGTGGCCTCACCGTAGAATGACCGTACTGACCAGACACATCACTATATAGTGGCCTCACCGTAGAATGACCATACTGACCAGACACATCACTATATAGTGGCCTCACCGTAGAATGACCGTACTGACCAGACACATCACTATATAGTGGCCTCACCGTAGAATGACTGTACTGACCAGACACATCACCATATAGTGGCCTCACCGTAGAATGACCATAATGACCAGGCACATCACCATATAGTGGCCTCACCGTAGAATGACCATAATGACCAGACACATCACTATATAGTGGCCTCACCGTAGAATGACCATACTGACCAGACACATCACCATATAGTGGCCTCACCGTAGAATGACGGTACTGACCAGACACATCACTATATAGTGGCCTCACCGTAGAATGACCGTACTGACCAGACACATCACTATATAGTGGCCTCACCGTAGAATGACCGTACTGACCAGACACATCACCATATAGTGGCCTCACTGTAGAATGACCGTACTGACTAGACACATCACTATATAGTGACCTCACCGTAGAATGACCATACTGACCAGACACATCACTATATAGTGGCCTCACCGTAGAATGACCGTACTGACCAGACACATCACTATATAGTGGCCTCACCGTAGAATGACGGTACTGACCAGACACATCACTATATAGTGGCCTCACCGTAGACTGACCATACTGACCAGACACATCACTATATCCTCTTCTACGCTGTTCATATACTATATCTTCCTCATGTATCATCCTCTACTATGTATCCCTTTATTCAGTATCCTCCTATCCTTTACATACAGAATATCACTACTCTGCAAATATCTGGTTTCCTCTTGTTCTCTTTGTCTAACATGTCTCCTAGCCCCAAGATGTGTATCAAGTATATTACTGTTTTCTAGATGTGACAAGTATCTCTTCTCTGCATATACCATGTATCCTCCTCTTCTCTGAACATATGTATCCTCCTCCTTTCTGTATATACCATGTATTCTCTTGTATTTTCCTCCACTTGTATACCGTGCATCCTCCTCTTCTCTGCACATATCTCTGTATATACCATCTATCCCCCTCTGTTCTATATGTAACCTGCCCCTTCCTTTCTCTACATACCCCGTATCCTCCTGTTCTCCGTACATACCGCGTATCCTCCTGTTCTCCGTACATACCGCGTATCCTCCTGTTCTCCGTACATACCCCGTATCCTCCTGTTCTCCGTACATACCCCGTATCCTCCTGTTCTCCGTACATACCCCGTATCCTCCTGTTCTCCGTACATACCCCGTATCCTCCTGTTCTCCGTACATACCCCGTATCCTCCTGTTCTCCGTACATACCCCGTATCCTCCTGTTCTCCGTACATACCATGTATCCTCCTCTTCTCTGCATATACCATGTATCCTCCTCTTCTCTGTATATACCATGTATCCTCCTCTTCTCTGTATATACCATGTATTCTCTTCTCTTGTATTTTCCTCCACTTGTATACCGTGCATCCTCCTCTTCTTTGCACATATCTCTGTATATACCATCTATCCCTCTCTGTTCTATATGTAACCTGCCCCTTCCTTTCTCTACACACCCCGTATCCTCCTGTTCTCCGTACATACCCCGTATCCTCCTGTTCTCCAGTACATACCCCGTATCCTCCTGTTCTCCGTACATACCCCGTATCCTCCTGTTCTCCGTACATACCCCGTATCCTCCTGTTCTCCGTACATACCATGTATCCTCCTCTTCTCTGCATATACCATGTATCCTCCTCTTCTCTGTATATACCATGTATCCTCCTCTTCTCTGAACATACCATGTATCCTCCTCTTCTCTGAACATATTATGTATCCTCCTCCTTTCTGTATATACCATGTATTCTCTTCTCTTGTATTTTCCTCCACTTGTATACCGTGCATCCTCCTCTTCTTTGCACATATCTCTGTATATACCATCTATCCCTCTCTGTTCTATATGTAACCTGCCCCTTCCTTTCTCTACACACCCCGTATCCTCCTGTTCTCCGTACATACCCCGTATCCTCCTGTTCTCCGTACATACCCCGTATCCTCCTGTTCTCCGTACATACCCCGTATCCTCCTGTTCTCCGTACATACCCCGTATCCTCCTGTTCTCCGTACATACCATGTATCCTCCTCTTCTCTGTATATACCATGTATCCTCCTCTTCTCTGAACATACCATGTATCCTCCTCTTCTCTGAACATATTATGTATCCTCCTCCTTTCTGTATATACCATGTATTCTCTTCTCTTGTATTTTCCTCCACTTGTATACCGTGCATCCTCCTCTTCTTTGCACATATCTCTGTATATACCATCTATCCCTCTCTGTTCTATATGTAACCTGCCCCTTCCTTTCTCTACACACCCCGTATCCTCCTGTTCTCCGTACATACCCCGTATCCTCCTGTTCTCCGTACATACCCTGTATCCTCCTGTTCTCCGTACATACCCCGTATCCTCCTGCAGTATACAGGATACGTCGCTGTTTCCCAGCAGCACTTGGCGGATGTAGGATAAAGCATTTGCTGTGAATTGTTTCCCATTTCCATTCCATTACTTGCTGACACATAAAGCAGCTTGTATATGACCCTGCACTGCATACCGCAGGCACTGCTGGCCCTGGCGCTGCCCGCCGTGCCCCGAGCTACTGACTGAAACAATATCAAGATCACATGAAACACAAGATTCATCTCTCTTCCTATTGACAGATGGACAATTTTGCCACTTTATGGCGCTTTAAATAATTTCTGAGCGTTGGCGCGTTCTGTGGGGTTGGCAGAGCGCTGTCCGTGATGTCCGGCCGCCGCGCCGTGTCACAGTGATCTATGGCTCTGGTTGTTATTCTGTAGGGAAGCATTACAGAACTCACCGAATAAGCTCTCCTGTCACCTCCACTAAATTATGTGCCGAGCAGTAACGGCCGGAATCAATTCCCCACGCCCCAGGCATGCATAAATATATATATACTCGCTGTATCCAGAGGCCCTGGACGAAGACGCACAGAATAAGCCAAATCACAGAATATAGCTATTAAGCGTTCAGTAATGGACTCCGCGATGTCCTCCGCACTCCATGTGACGATTCGGAGAATCAGGGAAGGGGGACGCAAAATAACGGAGGGTGGTGATAAATGAGCAGAATTTAAAGGGACGGTCCAATCTGCTGTGTATAAGGATTAAACTATTGAGAACCTGTCCTCAGGATATCAATAGGGGAGTCACATAAAACCAGAAAACCCCTTTAATCGTTATACACAGCCGTGCGATGAGAGGTTCAATGGGAAGCATCACATCGCACGGCATGCGAACGCCACGCAGTATTTTTTAAGGTCCCATTGAAAACAATGGGCGTGGCGTTCCGAGGGATCGCCAAAAGATAGAACATGCTGCGATCTTTTTTTTTTTTTTTATCAGCAGTTGTTCTCTGTTGTCTCTCTGATCTGCAGGTTTCGGGTCCCGGATTCAGCAATCCAAGATGACCAACGTCATCTTCAGACTACCAGTGCAACACATCTGATCTCTGATTGGCCAGAGCTGCTCACACAATCAGCACTGGCCAATCAGAGAGCTGTACACAGCGTGCATCAGGTAGTTAGAAAGTTACTGCCGCCATTTTGGCCAGCTGGACCCGGGGCCCGAAGCCGGCGGGTGAGAGAAGCAGCCGGAGAGTTCAGCCTCAGATAATATACGGCCCTTCCCCTCTTATCCCCAGATAGAATTCTGTCCTGAAACCGGAGGGTAATGTAATCAGTTTACACCAGTTTTTAGTTTTAACCAAATGCCAAAAAGTTGCAATTTGTGCAAAAAATTCCAAATGGGGGAGCAAAAAATTCACATTTTGCACCATGCTCACCAAAAGTTGAAAAAGCGTGAGCGGTCCATAAAACAACGTACGTATGATTCAGGAAAACTCCAATAAACACATTATAATGAGCAGTGGTGCCTACATCGATAGAACAGGGTTCATGATGTCATCACACCCCAGTGATGTCATAAGGAGACCGTTCATTGATGTTGACTCTCTTAGACCTACATCACATGTATGTGAGGCATCCGTTGCTTTACCAATAGGCGAGTTTACCGTTCTAGATCCTTGGATTCGGCTGATTTAAGTCCTGGAGTAAATATACGAGTTGTGGTATACAGTCGCAGCGTTAATCTATATAACTCCGGAAATGCTTCTCGTGTCGCGGGGATGTCAGGGATTATTCGCTTCTGTTGTAATCAGTCTGCAGGTGTCGATGGCCGCGATGTGCCGCTTGTACATTGTCACGAACTCAGCAGCTCTAATTGACTGTGGACATAGCAGCGCGCTTTATTGGTTTATTGGGATTTCCCACCTTGTAGCTGTCAATATCGGTGAATCAGAGCGCCGTTCGCTACGTGTTTACCGCGCAGGAAAAACTCTCAAGACATTTATCTCTGGCAGCAGAATCCCAGGAATCAGCAGATTCTCTGTGTATTGACTCTCATGCATTACTTACATGGATTGCAGGGGGGTCGCAGGAGATAAAGAATTTGAGTGATGGTATCTATATAAGCTGCTGAATAGGGGAAGGGAAATGACAGCTACACCGCGCACATTACTGCCTGACGAAACTGCGGGCTTTCATTCAGTTGTCATATCAGACGAAGATGAAATATCTCACAAATACTGTAATACTGCCCCCTATATACAAGTGTATAACTACTATAATACTGCCCCCTATGTACAAGAATATAACTACTATAATACTGCCCCCTATGTACAAGAATATAACTACTATAATACTGTCCCCTATGTACTGGAATATAACTACTATAATACTGCCCCCTATGTACTGGAATATAACCACTATAATACTACCCCCTATGTACAAGAATATAACTGCTATAATACTGCCTCCTATGTACAAGAATATAACTACTATAATACTGCCCCCTATGTACAGGAATATAACCACTATAATACTACCCCCTATGTACAAGAATATAACTGCTATAATACTGTCCCCTATGTACAAGAATATAACTACTATAATATTGCCCCCTATGTACAAGAATATAACTGCTATAATACTGCCCTCTATGTACAATAATATAACTACTATAATACTGCCTCCTATGTACAAGAATATAACTACTATAATACTGCCTCCTATGTACAAGAATATAACTACTATAATACTGCTCCTATGTACAAGAATATAAATACTATAATACTGCCCCCTATGTACAAGAATATAACTACTATAATACTGCCCCCTATGTACAAGAATATAACCACTATAATACTGCCCCCTATGTACAAGAATATAACTACTATAATACTGCCCCCTATGTACAAGAATATAACTACTATAATACTGCCCCCATGTACAAGAATATAACTACTATAATACTGCTCCTATGTACAAGAATATAACTACTATAATACTGCTCCCTATGTACAAGAATATAAGTACTATAATACTGCCCCCTATGTACAAGAATATAACTACTATAATACTGCCCCTATGTAGAAGAATATAACTACTATAATACTGCCCCCTAAGTACAAGAATATAACTGCTATAATACTGTCCCCTATGTACTGGAATATAACTACTATAATACTGCCCCCTATGTACTGGAATATAACCACTATAATACTACCCCCTATGTACAAGAATATAACTGCTATAATACTGCCTCCTATGTACAAGAATATAACTACTATAATACTGCCCCCTATGTACTGGAATATAACCACTATAATACTACCCCCTATGTACAAGAATATAACTGCTATAATACTGCTCCCTATGTACAAGAATATAACTACTATAATACTGCCCCCTATGTACAAGAATATAACTACTATAATACTGCCCTCTATGTACAAGAATATAACTACTATAATACTGCCCCCATGTACAAGAATATAACTACTATAATACTGCTCCTATGTACAAGAATATAACTACTATAATACTGCTCCCTATGTACAAGAATATAAGTACTATAATACTGCCCCCTATGTACAAGAATATAACTACTATAATACTGCCCCTATGTAGAAGAATATAACTACTATAATACTGCCCCCTAAGTACAAGAATATAACTGCTATAATACTGTCCCCTATGTACTGGAATATAACTACTATAATACTGCCCCCTATGTACTGGAATATAACCACTATAATACTACCCCCTATGTACAAGAATATAACTGCTATAATACTGCCTCCTATGTACAAGAATATAACTACTATAATACTGCCCCCTATGTACAGGAATATAACCACTATAATACTACCCCCTATGTACAAGAATATAACTGCTATAATACTGTCCCCTATGTACAAGAATATAACTACTATAATATTGCCCCCTATGTACAAGAATATAACTGCTATAATACTGCTCTCTATGTACAAGAATATAACTACTATAATACTGCCCCCTATGTACAAGAATATAACTACTATAATACTGCCCCCTATGTACAAGAATATAACTACTATAATACTGCCCCCTATGTACAAGAATATAACCACTATAATACTGCCCCTATGTACAAGAATATAACTACTATAATACTGCCCCCTATGTACAAGAATATAACTACTATAATACTGCCCCCTATGTACAAGAATATAACCACTATAATACTGCCCCCTATATACAAGAATATAACTACTATAATACTGCCCCCATGTACAAGAAAATAACTTCTATAATACTGTCCCCTATGTACAAGAATATAACTACTACAATACTGCCCCCCTATGTACAAGAATATAACTACTATAATACTGCCCCCCTATGTACAAGAATATAACTACTATAAGGAGGCAGTATTATAATAGTTATATTCTTGTACATAGGGGAGCAGTATTATAGTAGTTATATTCTTGTACATAGGGGGGCAGTATTATAGTAGTTATATTCTTGTATATAGGGGGCAGTATTATAGTAGTTATATTCTTGTACACAGGAGCAGTATTATAGTAGTTATATTCTTGTACATAGGAGGCAGTATTATATTAGTTCTATTCTTGTACATAGGAGGCAGTATTATAGTAGTTATATTCTTGTACATAGGAGGCAGTATTATAGTAGTTATATTCTTGTACATAGGGGCAGTATTATAGTAGTTATATTCTTGTACATAGGGGCAGTATTATAGTAGTTCTATTCTTGTACATAGGGGCAGTATTATAGTAGTTCTATTCTTGTACATAGGGGCAGTATTATAGTAGTTATATTCTTGTACATAGTCGGCAGTATTATAGCAGTTATATTCTTGTACATAGGGGACAGTATTATAGCAGTTATATTCTTGTACATAGGGGCAGTATTATAGTAGTTATATTCTTGTACATAGGGGGCAGTATTATAGTAGTTATATTCTTGTACATAGGGGCAGTATTATAGCAGTTATATTCTTGTACATAGGGGGCAGTATTATAGCAGTTATATTCTTGTACATAGGGGGTAGTATTATAGTAGTTATATTCTTGTACATAGGAGGCAGTATTATAGCAGTTATATTCTTGTACATAGGCGGTAGTATTATAGTGGTTATATTCCTGTACATAGGGGGCAGTGTTATAGTAGTTATATTCTTCTACATAGGGAGCAGTATTATAGTAGTTATACTCTTGTACATAGGGGGCAGTATTATAGTAGTTATATTCTTGTACATAGGGGGCAGTATTATAGCAGTTATATTCTTGTACATAGGGGACAGTATTATAGAAGTTATTTTCTTGTACATAGGAGCAGTATTATAGCAGTTATATTCTTGTACATAGGGGGCAGTATTATAGTAGTTATATTCTTGTACATAGGGGGCAGTATTATAGCAGTTATATTCTTATACATAGGGGGCAGTATTATAGCAGTTATATTCTTGTACATAGGGGGTAGTATTATAGTGGTTATATTCCTGTACATAGGGGGCAGTATTATAGTAGTTATATTCTTCTACATAGGGGCAGTATTATAGTAGTTATATTCTTGTACATAGGGAGCAGTATTATAGTAGTTATATTCTTGTACATAGGGGGCAGTATTATAGTAGTTATATTCTTGTACATAGGGAGCAGTATTATAGTGGCTATATTCTTGTACTTAGGGATCAGTATTATAGTAGTTATATTCTTGTACATAGGGGGCAGTATTATAGCAGTTATATTCTTGTACATAGGGGACAGTATTATAGAAGTTATTTTCTTGTACATAGGGGGCAGCATTATAGTAGTTATATTCTTGTACATAGGGGGCAGTATTATAGTAGTTATATTCTTGTACATAGGAGGTAGTATTATAGTAGTTATATTCTTGTACATAGGGGGCAGTATTATAGTAGTTATATTCTTGTACATAGGAGGCAGTATTATAGTAGTTATATTCTTGTACATAGGGGGCAGTATTATAGTAGTTATATTCTTGTACATAGGGGGCAGTATTATAGTAGTTATATTCTTGTACATAGGAGGTAGTATTATAGTAGTTATATTCTTGTACATAGGGAGCAGTATTATAGTAGTTATATTCTTGTACATATGGGGCAGTATTATAGTAGTTGTATTCTTGTACATAGGAGGCAGTATTATAGTAGTTATAGTCTTGTACATAGGGGGCAGTATTATAGTAGTTATATTCTTGTACATAGGGGGCAGTATTATAGTAGTTATATTCTTGTACATAGGAGGTAGTATTATAGTAGTTTTATTCTTGTACACAGGGGGCAGTATTATAGTAGTTATATTCTTGTACATAGGGGCAGTATTATAGTAGTTATATTCTTGTACATAGGGGCAGTATTATAGTAGTTCTATTCTTGTACATAGGGGCAGTATTATAGTAGTTCTATTCTTGTACATAGGGGCAGTATTATAGTAGTTATATTCTTGTACATAGTCGGCAGTATTATAGCAGTTATATTCTTGTACATAGGGGACAGTATTATAGCAGTTATATTCTTGTACATAGGGGCAGTATTATAGTAGTTATATTCTTGTACATAGGAGGCAGTATTATAGCAGTTATATTCTTGTACATAGGGGCAGTATTATAGCAGTTATATTCTTGTACATAGGGGGCAGTATTATAGCAGTTATATTCTTGTACATAGGGGGTAGTATTATAGTGGTTATATTCCTGTACATAGGGGGCAGTATTATAGTAGTTATATTCTTCTACATAGGGGCAGTATTATAGTAGTTATATTCTTGTACATAGGGAGCAGTATTATAGTAGTTATATTCTTGTACATAGGGGGCAGTATTATAGTAGTTATATTCTTGTACATAGGGAGCAGTATTATAGTGGTTATATTCTTGTACTTAGGGATCAGTATTATAGTAGTTATATTCTTGTACATAGGGGGCAGTATTATAGTAGTTATATTCTTGTACATAGGGAGCAGTATTATAGTGGCTATATTCTTGTACTTAGGGATCAGTATTATAGTAGTTATATTCTTGTACATAGGGGGCAGTATTATAGCAGTTATATTCTTGTACATAGGGGACAGTATTATAGAAGTTATTTTCTTGTACATAGGGGGCAGTATTATAGTAGTTATAGTCTTGTACATAGGAGGTAGTATTATAGTAGTTATATTCTTGTACATAGGGGGCAGTATTATAGTAGTTATATTCTTGTACATAGGAGGCAGTATTATAGTAGTTATATTCTTGTACATAGGGGGCAGTATTATAGTAGTTATATTCTTGTACATAGGGGGCAGTATTATAGTAGTTATATTCTTGTACATAGGATGTAGTATTATAGTAGTTATATTCTTGTACATAGGGAGCAGTATTATAGTAGTTATATTCTTGTACATATGGGGCAGTATTATAGTAGTTGTATTCTTGTACATAGGAGGCAGTATTATAGTAGTTATAGTCTTGTACATAGGGGGCAGTATTATAGTAGTTATATTCTTGTACATAGGGGGCAGTATTATAGTAGTTATATTCTTGTACATAGGAGGTAGTATTATAGTAGTTATATTCTTGTACATAGGGGACAGTATTATAGTAGTTATATTCTTGTACATAGGGGGCAGTATTATGGTAGTTATATTCTTGTACATAGGAGGCAGTATTATAGTAGTTTTATTCTTGTACACAGGGGGCAGTATTATAGTAGTTATATTCTTGTACATAGGGGGTAGTATTATAGTAGTTATATTCTTGTACATAGGGGGCAGCATTATAGTAGCTATATTCTTGTACATAGGGGGCAGCATTATAGAAGTTATTTTCTTGTACATAGGGGGCAGTATTATAGTAGTTATATTCTTGTACATAGGGGGCAGCATTATAGTAGCTATATTCTTGTACATAGGGGGCAGCATTATAGAAGTTATATTCTTGTACATAGGGGGCAGTATTATAGTAGTTATATTCTTCTACATAGGGGGCAGCATTATAGTAGTTATATTCTTGTACATAGGGGGCAGCATTATAGTAGTTATATTCTTGTACATAGGGGGCAGCATTATAGAAGTTATTTTCTTGTACATAGGGGGCAGTATTATAGTAGTTATATACTTGTACATAGGGGGCAGTATTATAGTAGTTATATTCTTGTACATAGGAGGCAGTATTATATTAGTTATATACTTGTACATAAGGGGCAGTATTATAGTAGTTATATTCTTGTACATAGGGGGCTGTATTATAGTAGTTATATTCTTTTGCACCGGAATAGTATTATTGAACCACTATAATACTGCCCCCATGTACAATAATTAAATTACTAAAATACTGCCCCCTATCTACAGGAATTGATCTGCTATTACTTTGTAGGTGTATAGGTTTAGCATAGGACTCAGCTTTGTGGTCCATTACAGTGTGGCGATCTTATTCGGTCGAGTGCTGAGTCCCTCTATCGCCTGTGAAGCGCGTTGTGATGTGTGACAGGTGCTTCTTGCTTACGCCTCGATACATCCCCTGATCTTTGAGGAGCCGTTAAGCAGCTCCTCTTCTCTTGATTCAGCTCGCCTAAACAAGGTTCTTATATAAAGGACATCGGAGCGTGGCCGCCTGGAGCAAACTGAGCTTCTACCTGACTGTGCGGCCTCCGGTGACCGCGCCGCCGCCGCTCAAAGCCAATTAGCCATGAAGAAGCGACGTCAAAAGAGTTGTTAGGAAAACTAATTAACTGTGGTGGTCACTTGAATTATACATCGTGGATACAGCGAGGAGTCGGGAGAAATGTCGATTAGGGTTGACAAGCGATAAATGGCAGCCAGTGTGTGGGTTTCTTTGTCTTCTTCACCTGCTGCCCGCTCTGCCATGGAAGCTGCTTTCTGATTTCAAACTTCTGCCCCATTATTCTGCTCTATACTATGGCGCATATTTATAGTTCACAACTGATAGCATCAAGTTAGAATCAGGCATCTCAAAATGTGCCAAATACTGGAAGACAGTCCTCTCCACGACTGTTACTCTGTATCCTCTCCACGACTGTTACTCTGTATCCTCTCCACGACTGTTACACTGTATCCTCTCCACGACTGTTACGCTGTATCATCACCACGACTGTTACGCTGTATCATCACCACGACTGTTACGCTGTATCATCGCCACGACTGTTACGCTGTGTGCTCTCCACGACTGTTACTCTTTATCCTCTCCATGACTGTTACACTGTATCATCACCACGACTGTTACACTGTATCATCACCACGACTGTTACGCTGTATCATCACCACGACTGTTACGCTGTATCATCGCCACGACTGTTACGCTGTGTGCTCTCCACGACTGTTACGCTGTATCCTCTCCACGGCTGTTACTCTGTATCCTCTCCACGACTGTTACGCTGTATCCTCTCCACGACTGTTACGCTGTATCCTCTCCACGACTGTTACTCTGTATCCTCTCCACGACTGTTACTCTGTATCCTCTCCACGACTGTTACACTGTATCCTCTCCACGACTGTTACGCTGTATCCTCTCCACGACTGTTACGCTGTATCCTCTCCACGACTGTTACGCTGTATCCTCTCCACGACTGTTACTCTGTATCCTCTCCACGACTGTTACACTGTATCCTCTCCACGACTGTTACGCTGTATCCTCTCCACGACTGTTACGCTGTATCCTCTCCACGACTGTTACGCTGTATCCTCTCCACGACTGTTACTCTGTATCCTCTCCACGACTGTTACTCTGTATCCTCTCCACGATTGTTACGCTGTATCCTCTCCACAATTGTTACGCTGTATCCTCTCCACGACTGTTACTCTGTATCCTCTCCACGACTGTTACACTGTATCCTCTCCACGACTATTACACTGTATCCTCTCCACGACTATTACACTGTATCCTCTCCACGACTGTTACGCTGTATCCTCTCCACGACTGTTACGCTGTATCCTCTCCACGACTGTTACGCTGTATCATCACCACGACTGTTACAGTGTCTCATCTCCATGACTGTTACACTGTATCCTCTCCACGACTGTTACACTGTATCATCACCACGACTGTTACACTGTATCATCTCCACGACTGTTACACTGTATCCTCTCCACGACTATTACACTGTATCCTCTCCACGACTGTTACGCTGTATCCTCTCCACGACTGTTACGCTGTATGCTCTCCACGACTGTTACTCTGTATCCTCTCCACGAATGTTACGCTGTATCCTCTCCACGACTGTTACTCTGTATCCTCTCCACGATTGTTACGCTGTATCCTCTCCACGACTGTTACAGTGTATCCTCTCCACGACTATTACACTGTATCCTCTCCACGACTGTTACGCTGTATCCTCTCCACGACTGTTACGCTGTATCCTCTCCACGACTATTACACTGTATCCTCTCCACGACTGTTACGCTGTATGCTCTCCACGACTGTTACACTGTATCCTCTCCACGACTGTTACACTGTATCATCACCACGACTGTTACAGTGTATCATCTCCATGACTGTTACACTGTATCCTCTCCACGACTGTTACACTGTATCATCACCACGACTGTTACAGTGTATCATCTCCACGACTGTTACACTGTATCCTCTCCACGACTATTACACTGTATCCTCTCCACGACTGTTACTCTGTATCCTCTCCACGACTGTTACTCTGTATCCTCTCCACGACTGTTACGCTGTATGCTCTCCACGACTGTTACGCTGTATCCTCTCCACGACTGTTACACTGTATCATCACCACGACTGTTACAGTGTATCATCTCCATGACTGTTACACTGTATCCTCTCCACGACTGTTACACTGTATCATCACCACGACTGTTACAGTGTATCATCTCCACGACTGTTACACTGTATCCTCTCCACGACTGTTACGCTGTATCCTCTCCACGACTATTACACTGTATCCTCTCCACGACTGTTACGCTGTATCCTCTCCACGACTGTTACGCTGTATCCTCTCCACGACTATTACACTGTATCCTCTCCACGACTGTTACGCTGTATGCTCTCCACGACTGTTACACTGTATCCTCTCCACGACTGTTACACTGTATCATCACCACGACTGTTACAGTGTATCATCTCCATGACTGTTACACTGTATCCTCTCCACGACTGTTACACTGTATCATCACCACGACTGTTACAGTGTATCATCTCCACGACTGTTACACTGTATCCTCTCCACGACTATTACACTGTATCCTCTCCACGACTGTTACTCTGTATCCTCTCCACGACTGTTACTCTGTATCCTCTCCACGACTGTTACGCTGTATGCTCTCCACGACTGTTACTCTGTATCCTCTCCACGACTGTTACGCTGTATCCTCTCCACGACTGTTACGCTGTATCCTCTCCACGACTGTTACGCTGTATGCTCTCCACGACTGTTACGCTGTATGCTCTCCACGACTGTTACGCTGTATCCTCTCCACGACTGTTACGCTGTATCCTCTCCACGACTGTTACGCTGTATCATCACCACGACTGTTACAGTGTCTCATCTCCATGACTGTTACACTGTATCCTCTCCACGACTGTTACACTGTATCATCACCACGACTGTTACACTGTATCATCTCCACGACTGTTACACTGTATCCTCTCCACGACTATTACACTGTATCCTCTCCACGACTGTTACACTGTATCCTCTCCACGACTGTTACGCTGTATCCTCTCCACGACTGTTACGCTGTATGCTCTCCACGACTGTTACTCTGTATCCTCTCCACGAATGTTACGCTGTATCCTCTCCACGACTGTTACTCTGTATCCTCTCCACGATTGTTACGCTGTATCCTCTCCACGACTGTTACAGTGTATCCTCTCCACGACTATTACACTGTATCCTCTCCACGACTGTTACGCTGTATCCTCTCCACGACTGTTACGCTGTATCCTCTCCACGACTATTACACTGTATCCTCTCCACGACTGTTACGCTGTATGCTCTCCACGACTGTTACACTGTATCCTCTCCACGACTGTTACACTGTATCATCACCACGACTGTTACAGTGTATCATCTCCATGACTGTTACACTGTATCCTCTCCACGACTGTTACACTGTATCATCACCACGACTGTTACAGTGTATCATCTCCACGACTGTTACACTGTATCCTCTCCACGACTATTACACTGTATCCTCTCCACGACTGTTACTCTGTATCCTCTCCACGACTGTTACTCTGTATCCTCTCCACGACTGTTACGCTGTATGCTCTCCACGACTGTTACGCTGTATCCTCTCCACGACTGTTACACTGTATCATCACCACGACTGTTACAGTGTATCATCTCCATGACTGTTACACTGTATCCTCTCCACGACTGTTACACTGTATCATCACCACGACTGTTACAGTGTATCATCTCCACGACTGTTACACTGTATCCTCTCCACGACTGTTACGCTGTATCCTCTCCACGACTATTACACTGTATCCTCTCCACGACTGTTACGCTGTATCCTCTCCACGACTGTTACGCTGTATCCTCTCCACGACTATTACACTGTATCCTCTCCACGACTGTTACGCTGTATGCTCTCCACGACTGTTACACTGTATCCTCTCCACGACTGTTACACTGTATCATCACCACGACTGTTACAGTGTATCATCTCCATGACTGTTACACTGTATCCTCTCCACGACTGTTACACTGTATCATCACCACGACTGTTACAGTGTATCATCTCCACGACTGTTACACTGTATCCTCTCCACGACTATTACACTGTATCCTCTCCACGACTGTTACTCTGTATCCTCTCCACGACTGTTACTCTGTATCCTCTCCACGACTGTTACGCTGTATGCTCTCCACGACTGTTACTCTGTATCCTCTCCACGACTGTTACGCTGTATCCTCTCCACGACTGTTACGCTGTATCCTCTCCACGACTGTTACGCTGTATGCTCTCCACGACTGTTACGCTGTATGCTCTCCACGACTGTTACGCTGTATCCTCTCCACGACTGTTACGCTGTATCCTCTCCACGACTGTTACGCTGTATGCTCTCCACGACTGTTACGCTGTATCCTCTCCACGACTGTTACGCTGTATGCTCTCCACGGCTGATACGCTGTATCCTCTCCACGACTGTTACGCTGTATCCTCTCCACGACTGTTACGCTGTATCCTCTCCACGACTGTTACGCTGTATCCTCTCCACGACTGTTACGCTGTATCCTCTCCACGACTGTTACGCTGTATCATCTCCACGACTGTTACGCTGTATCATCTCCACGATTGTTACGCTGTATGCTCTCCACGACTGTTACGCTGTATCCTCTCCACGACTTTTACGCTGTATCCTCTCCACGACTGTTACGCTGTATGCTCTCCACGACTGTTACACTATATGCTCTCCACGACTGTTACGCTGTATCCTCTCCACGACTGTTACGCTGTATGCTCTCCACGACTGTTACGCTGTATGCTCTCCACGACTGTTACAGTGTATCATCACCACGACTGTTATTCTGTATCCTCTCCACGACTGTTACGCTGTATCCTCTCCACGACTGTTACACTGTATGCTCTCCACGACTGTTACAGTGTATCATCACCACGACTGTTACTCTGTATGCTCTCCACGACTGTTACGCTGTATCATCACCACGACTGTTACGCTGTATCATCACCACGACTGTTACGCTGTATCCTCTCCACAACTGTTACAATGTGTTGTCTCCATAAGGCCCCCTGCACATGAATGGATCGGATTCTGCAAGTGGATTTCCTTTGCTGAGGTCCTGCGATTCTTCATGTAAATGAATTGTGTTTGCGATTGTTTTGCCGTGCGGCTGTACGCGGATACACAGCATATTGTCCCCGCAGAAAAAATATCGCAAGCAGGTGATTGTTAGAAAGTTGCCCAACCCTTTGGAAAAATTCTTCTATACAAAGGGTTAATGCCCAGGTGACATTGTCTTGTGCTTTTGTGGTGGTGAGAGCTGCGAACCGCCTTCAGAATGGCAGACCGCTCTCTTGGCTTGGCAGAGCAATGAACCTGCCCAGATCCAATACCCCAAGGGACAAGGGGTCTTCTTCCTGCACTGTCTATACCCCGAATTCCCCGTTCTCCTAGCAGTCTGCGAACTATCCGCCCAACCGCAATGTAATTGCAGATGCACTGTTGTTTGACTGCTCCCATAGAGGTCAATGGAGCCCATCCCTGCGGAATAGAGCATGCTGGGATACTTTTTCTGCTCGAAAAAAATTGCAATTCACATCCGCAGGTCTGAATGAAGCTGCGGAAGTTAATGCCTTCCGGTGGAGAATCGCGGATTACGCAATTCAAATCCGTTCGTGTGCAAGTGGCCTGACTGCTAGAGGTGCGTCAGATCCATGACTGCTACAATGTATCATCACATGACCGCTACAGTGTATCATCACATGACCGCTACAGTGTATCATCACATGACTCCTACAATGTATCATCACATGACCGCTACAGTGTATCATCACATGACCGCTACAATGTATCATCACGTGACCGCTACAATGTATCATCACATGACCGCTACAGTGTATCATCACACGACCGCTACAATGTATCATCACATGACCGCTACAATGTATCATCACATGACTCCTACAATGTATCATCACATGACCGCTACAGTGTATCATCACATGACCGCTACAATGTATCATCACATGACTCCTACAATGTATCATCACATGACTCCTACAATGTATCATCACATGACCGCTACAATGTATCATCACATGACCGCTACAGTGTATCATCACATGACTCCTACAATGTATCATCACATGACCAGTACAATGTATCATCACATGACCACTACAGTGTATCATCACATGACCGCTACAGTGTATCATCACATGACTCCTACAATGTATCATCACATGACTCCTACAATGTATCATCACATGACCGCTACAGTGTATCATCACATGACCGCTACAGTGTATCATCACATGACCGCTACAGTGTATCATCACATGACTCCTACAGTGTATCATCACATGACTCCTACAATGTATCATCACATGACTCCTACAGTGTATCATCACATGACTCCTACAATGTATCATCACATGACCGCTACAGTGTATCATCACATGACTCCTACAGTGTATCATTGTGTGACCGCTACAATGTATCATTGTGTGACTGGCTCCCCATAAGAAGTAATAGAAGAGCTGAGAGCTGCGTGATCTGTGGGCTCCCGGGTTCTCCTCTCTATCCATGGGGCGTACTTCACAGGTTCTGGATCCTAAGGGGTTAATATCCCGACCCGCACCTCAGGTCCGCACTGTAGAATATTCCGGTCGCACCTTGCCCTGGGTTCTCTGGAGCCGCGTTCGCAGTGATGACCCCCCCGGGCCTCCGATCTCTAATGTCAATGCATGTTAATAAGATTTTATGGGTTGCAGACATTCGCATCTCACCTGCGGCGCCGACCACAGATGGTGCAGATCCCATAAAAGCAGAAGCGAGCGCCGCGCCCGCCATCATTACGGCCGGCGGAATAAAAGTATCGTCTCAGCGCAAGGTGACACTGGCGGCACGGCATAACGATAATCCGACAGACGAGGCGCCGGCAGCAAATTCACCCTCACTCCAGACCTGGCAGAGAAGTGTGCAGATGAGCAATAGCTTGGTATTAAATTGTACAGCGACACCTGATAATCCGGCACCCCGGATCTGATAATCCGGCACCCCGGATCTGATAATCCGGCACCTCGGATCTGATAACCCGGCACCTCGGATCTGATAACCCGGCACCTCGGATCTGATAACCCGGCACCCCGGATCTGATAATCCGGCACCCCGGATCTGATAATCCGGCACCCCGGATCTGATAATCCGGCACCTCGGATCTGATAATCCGGCATTCAGTATTCTAGAAATCGATAATACAACATCCATAAATCTGGTAATCCAGCACCCAGGAATCTGATAATCCGGCACCTCGGATCTGATAATCCGGCACCCCGGATCTGATAATCCGGCACCCCGGATCTGATAATCTTGTAATCAGTATTTTAGAAATCGATGACCCTGCACCCAGGAGTCTGGTTATTTGGCACCCTGGAATCCTATAATCCGGCACCAAGGAATCAAAAAATCTGGCAACTAATAGTTTAGAAATCAGTAATCTGACACCTAACAATTCCATAATCTGGCAACCAGTTCTCTGGAAATCTGTTAATATGGCACCCAGGAGACCGCCACCAAAGAGGAAAATAATCCACTACCCAGGAATCTGGTAATCTGGCAACCAGTAGTCTGGAAATTGATAATATGGCATCCTGGAATTTGATAATCTGGCAACCAGCGCTCTAGAAATCCTTTAATCCAGCACCCTAGAGCCTGCTGATCTGGCATCAAAGGATCTGATAATCCAGAACTCTCCCATCTGGTAGCGCCGCTCACATGAATCTGATAATCCAGAACTCTCCCATCTGGTAGCGCCGCTCACATGAATCTGATAATCCAGAACTCTCGCATCTGGTAGCGCCGCTCACATGAATCTGATAATCCAGAACTCTCCCATCTGGTAGCGCCGCTCACATGAATCTGATAATCTGGCACCCATTATAGATCTGCACCAAAACCTACAACGGCATTCCGGCATGTGTGACCTCTGACCTCGTTCTCACGGACAAAATCTGCTTCCGCAAAGCCGGATATGGAATCGCGACCCAATCTGCGGTAGAGATCCGAGGCCTCAGACTTTCATCGTCATTACCGCAGATTGGTGCATGGACTTAGACCCGTTCGCTGGCGCCAATCTGTGGACGGTCGCCGACGCGGTTTTCACAGAGATTTGTCTTTTTTTTTCTGTAACACGGATTTTAAAAAATGTGCGCAGAAGTCTGAATTATGGCGCGGATTAGTTACACGAACAGGCCGTTCGTAGCCGCTCCTGCGGTCAGTGAGAAGTACCCGCTGCTCGGGTACTGCAGTGTATCACAGGGATGCCAGTATGAGCCCCAGTCTTGTAATGCCGTCACACGCCAGCGCCATGCCAGCTTTCCCATTGAAATCAGTAGATTGCCGATCCTCCGACGCGCCTGAACCGCGGGCCGGGCGATTGCGGTTTCACAGAAGCGATGAGACGTTTTTGCTTGGAAATCGCCTCACACCCACGAGTACGATGCATGATGGCGAGCGCTAGTTACACGCGGCTGGCACGATATCGCGCTGAGCGCCATGTTCCCGCGGATGCAGGGCGCTTTTGTGTAAAAAATGCCTTTCATCACTTTAGCGCAGTTGCGATTCTCCGGCGCGGCTTTTAACAATGCAACGTGGGGGAAACCGTGCTCATGTGTGCGATCTCATTCTCGCACAAATCGCGCACGATTTTCTCGTCTGTGTGAAAGCTGCCCCAGTTTTAGGTCGGGACATTTAAGGGCGGCGTAACATGAGCATTTGCGCAAATCCGCTCGCCATAGCACAGCATATTAGCGCTTGAAGAGGACCGCGATCAGGGGTGTCAGCGCATATTATCGTAACTTTTGCGCACACAGGGCCAGCGACACGCCCTTTACGTAGAATTTAATGGCTATTTAAGCCTAATGAGCGCCACCTGACTTCTTTGGCGCAGTGTTTCGCTCTTCCCCGTGCGTATTTTTACACCTTCCATAGACTTCTGTGGCACAACATGCGGGGAAATAGAAACGGACCTATTTTTTTTGCGCTTATGAGAAGGGCGCCGCTGGCATCCATGGGCTGTATTCTCTGTGTTTAGCGCAAATACTTGCGCCAACTCAACCGCGTGACGCCCACAGAGCATTGTCCAGCCGGGGTTGTAGTAAAAATCATCTGAGAGCCGGACCGTTGCTGTCCAGGAGTGATCTCATTCACTGACCGCAAGCAGAGATATTGAAAAGGCATAAAAGCTGAACACCTCGGCAGCCGCTGCTTGCATCTCTGCGGGTTTGTTACAGTGTATCACCCTGGAGTCCAGGCTGTTTAGTTATTATTCACTGACAGCAAGCAGAGATCTCCTCTCGCCAAGGAAGCAGCATGAATGCCGATTTTGTTGCATTTTTAACTGCGGAGCGTCTGACGGAAATGATTGCGTTTTCCCCGCATGCCAGAATTCCGTCTCCTGTTAGGGATCCGCGCCAACAATCCCGCGGGCGCCGTTTATTCTGCGCCGTAAAGCTTTATCGCTGCGCTATTTATTCTTGCGGGTTTGAAGTTTGCCGATTGGATCCGAAGCCCCGCAGGGATAGCGTTGTGCCGCAGGGATGTCCGCCGCGTGTGAACGGCCTCTTAGGACGCTGACGAACGTCTCGCTGGTTTCCTGTAATTGCGCCGTATTTGCCGCCGCCCGGTCTGAACCGCGCTCCGCTCCGCGCGTCTCTGTGTGTCGGCGATCTGCGTTGGGATGATGAGACGGTGCTGACTGCCGCCGCTTACCTCCTCCGCACTCCGTGTAACGGGCCGTCGGGTGTTCGTGTCTCTCCGGACGCGCCGACGCGTTTCACTCTCGTTTAGCGGTAATCATTGAGCGCGGTTTCCGCCATGTTGCTCGGGATTTCTCTCCGCGGTTAGTTTCACCTGAAATCTCAGTCTTCCTTCTGTTCCTTCGTCTTCAGAGCGGCGCTCCCCGGCGGCACGGATATTGGATTGCGCGGGCGGGACGCACACATAATGCCGTCTCCGCAGCGTGAAGCGCTTATTACCTGCTTGTGTGCAGTTTACTAGCGGCCTCGTCGGGTGGAGGGAACAGCGTGGGCGCCGTGTCTAGCGCTCAGGCGAATGACGGCCGCACGCTTCTTAACAGGCAGCGCAGACCGCCGCCACCTGATGCCGGGCAATACACTGCCAACCGCATCTCCCATAATGCTCTGTGCAGACCGGGAACCAGCAAGGGGCATCCAGGCTAAAACCGGCAGTGCCTGCAGCTCTGGATGTGAGTGGAGTATTAGCTATGATGTAACAGAGAAATCATGACTGCAGCTCTGGATGTGAATGCAATATGAGACATTATGTAATCGCAGAGTAGTGACTGCAGCTCTGGATGTGAGTGGAGTATTAGACATGATGTGATAGCAGAATAGTGACTGCAGCTCTGGATGTGAGTGGAGTATTAGATATGATGTGATAACAGAATAGTGACTGCAGCTCTGGATGTGAGTGGAGTATTAGCTATGATGTAACAGAGAAATCATGACTGCAGCTCTGGATGTAAATGCAGTATGAGACATTATGTAATAGCAGAATAGTGAGTGCAGCTCTGGATGTGAGTGGAGTATTAGGCACAATGTAATAGAATAGTGGCTGCAGCTCTGGATGTGAGTGGAGTATTAGACACCATGTAATAGCAGAATAGTGGCTGCAGCTCTGGATGTGATTGGAGTGTTAGACACAATGTAATAGCAGAATAGTGGCTGCAGCTCTGGATGTGAGTGGATTATTAGACACAATGTAATAGCAGAATAATGACTGCAGCTCTGTATGTAAGTGGAGTATTAGACATGATGTAATAGTAGAATAGTGACTGCTGCTCTGGATGTGAGTGGAGTGTTAGACACGATGTAATAGCAGAATAGTGACTGCAGCTCTGGATGTGATTGGAGTATTAGACACAATGTAATAGCAGAATAGTGACTGCAGCTCTGGATGTGATTGGAGTATTAGACACAATGTAATAGCAGAATAGTGACTGCAGCTCTGGATGTGATTGGAGTATTAGACACGATGTAATAGCAGAATAGTGACTGCAGCTCTGGATGTGATTGGAGTATTAGACACAATGTAATAGCAGAATAGTGACTGCAGCTCTGGATGTGATTGGAGTATTAGACACGATGTAATAGCAGAATAGTGACTGCAGCTCTTGATGTGATTGGAGTATTAGACATGATGTAATAGCAGAATAGGGACTGCAGCTCTGTATATGAGTGGAGTATTAAATACAATGTAATAGAATAGTGGCTACAGCTCTGGATGTGAGTGGAGTATTAGACACGATGCAATAGCAGAATAGTGGCTGCAGCTCTGCATGTGAGTGGAGTATTATACACGCTGTAATAGCAGAATAGTGACTGCAGCTCTGGATGTGAGTGGAATGTTAGACACAATGTAATAACAGAATAGTGACTGCTGCTCTGGATGTGAGTTGAGTATTATACACGATGTAATAGCAGAATAGTGGCTGCAGCTCTGGATGTGAGTGTAGTATTTGGCACGATGTAATAGCAGAATAGTGTCTGCAGCTCTGGATGTGAGTGGAGTATTAGGCACAATGTAATAGAATAGTGGCTGCAGCTCTGGATGTGAGTGGATTATTTGGCACCATGTAATAGCAGAATAGTGGCTGGAGCTCTGGATGTGAGTGGAGTATTAGACACGATGTAATAGCAAAATAGTGGCTGCAGCTCTGGATGTGATTGGAGTATTAGACACGATGTAATAGCAGAATAGTGACTGCTGCTCTGATGTGAGTGGAGTATTAGACACAATGTAATAGCAGAATAGTGGCTGCAGCTCTGGATGTGAGTGGAGTATTAGACACAATGTAATAGCAGAATAGTGGCTACAGCTCTGGATGTAAGTGGAGTATTAGACACCATGTAATAGCAGAATAGTGGTTGCAGCTCTGTGTGTGAGTGGAGTATTAGACACGATGTAATAGCAGAAAAGTGGCTGCAGCTCTGGATGTGAGTGGAGTATTAGACACAATGTAATAGCAGAATAGTGACTGCAGCTCTGGATGTGAGTGGAGTATTTGGCACGATGTAATAACAGAATAGTGACTGCAGCTCTGGATGTGAGTGGAGTATTAGACATGATGTAATAGCAGAATAGTGGCTGCAGCTCTGAATGTGAGTGGAGTATTAGACACAATGTAATAGCAGAATAGTGACTGCAGCTCTGGATGTGAGTGGAGTATTAGACACGATGTAATAGCAGAATAGTGGCTGCAGCTATAGATGTGAGTGGAGTATTAGACATGATGTAATAGCAGAATAGTGGCTGCAGCTCTGAATGTGAGTGGAGTATTAGATACGATGTAATAGCAGAATAGCGGCTGCAGCTCTGGATGTGAGTGGAGTATTAGACACGATGTAATAGCAGAATAGCGGCTGCAGCTCTGGATGTGAGTGGAGTATTAACCATGATGTATTTAGGCATTGCTCTGGAGATGGTATTGCCCTGCGCTGCGGTCGGTGTCCGGTCCGCCATTCTTCTGCGTGGGCCGCACGCTTCTGGATGCCCACACACGCTGGATGCTGGGAGTTTATAGACCTGCTCTGCGCCCGTCCTGGAAGGCGCTGCAGATTACATTGCTCTCGCTAACATTTCCATCGGTCGGTTTTACAGCCCGCCGCTCCTCCTGTGACTGGTATTAAACACGGATCCGCGCTCCAGTTATAACTCCGCACTGTAAAAAGGAACGAGTTTGTTAGCGGTTTAATTGCTGCGGTGACACATTTACACGCAGGGACTCTTCCTTACGAATTTTACTAAATGAGATGAATATTTCAGGCCGCGGTTTATGAGGACACGCAGTAAACATGTGTGGCGTGATATAGCGACACTGTAACTATCGCCGTCCTCCTCGTATAACCTCCGCAGAACGCGCACTGCGGACGCCGTAACGCCTGCTCTGGATTCATTGTCAGCATCAATAGGAGCTGCAGGATGGCGGCCGCCGTTAAAGGCACAGTACACCGAGAACAGGGGGCTACAACCCAAAGTGCAAGGCAGGAGTTGTGAGGCCTCCTACATGACTCCTCATAGACAGGGTCTTTAGAGACAGGGCTTCAGGTCAGTGTCAGGCGGCTTGTGGAAAGGCCCAGGAGGGAAACAGATGGAAGGGTCTATTAGGAAGACCTCCATAGTGCCAATCAGGAGCTGCGAGACCTCCCACCAGACTCGGGAAAAGTCAAGGATGCAGCACAGTGTCAGGCGGCTCGCTGAATTTCCAAGGAGGGGAATAGATGGAAGGGTCTATTAAGATGGTCTCCAAAGTGCTAGCCAGGATCTGAGAAAGAGAGACCTCCCACCGGACTCCTTAGAGAGAGAGACAGGACTCCAGGACATTGTCAGGCAACTTGTTGTACGGCCGAGGAGGGTCACAGATAGAAGGGCCCATCAGGAAGGTCTCTAAAGCATCGACCCACCTGACTCCTTATACAGAGAATTAGAGCTTCAGGACAATGTCAGGCAGACCAAAGTATCAGCATTGAGACCTCCCACTTGACTCCTTATGGAAAGGGTCTTTAGAGTCAGGGCTTCAGGTCAGTGTCAGGTGGCTTGGTGAAAGACTAAGGAAAGGAATGGATGGAAGGGTCTATTAGGAAGGCTTCCAAAGTGCCAAGCTGTGAGACCTCCCACCAGACTCCTTATGGGAAACGTCAAGGATGCAGCACAGTGTCAGGCGGTTTGCTGAATTTTCGAGGAGGGGAATAGATGGAAGGGTCTATTAGAAAGGTCTCCAAAGTGCTAGTCAGGATCTGAGAAAGAGAGACCTCCCACCGGACTCCTTATAGAGAGAGTCCAGACTTCAGGCATTGTCAGGCAACTTGTTGTACGGCCGAGGAGGGTCACAGATAGAAGGGCCCATCAGGTAGGTCTCTAAAGCATCGACCCGCCTGACTCCTTATAGAGAGAATCAGAGCTTCAGGACAATGTCAGGCAGCTTCATGAAAGGCCGGAGAAAGGAACAGATGGAAGGGTTATAAGGTCTCTAAAGTGCCACATAGGAGATATAAGACCTCGGCACTTGAGAGTGTCAGCGCCACAGAACGGGGGTAGGAAGGCCGAGGAGGAAAGCAGTACGTTGGGAAGACCTTCAAAGTATCAGTCAGAAGCATTGACCCCTCCCACTTGACTCCTTATTGAAAGTGTTTAGAGTCAGGGCTTCAGGTCAATGTCAGGCGGCTTGTTGAAAGGCCACGGAGGGTCACAGATGGAAGGGTCTGTCGGGAAGACTTCCACAGTGCCAGTGTTTTTTGCTCTGCCTGCACCAAGTTTCTGTACCTACGCTTACCACATTTGTGAGAATGGCGAATGCCCAATACCCATTGCGCCATTTTCCGTTGGTATGAATAGCGTATCTTTGTAGGATGCGTGTTGTCTCTACATGTAAACTAAAGAGATGGCTAACCGACGGCCCCATATCCTTACCGCGGCTCCCCGGTGGTCCTGCTCCGCGGCCGCAGCATTGCGTGCGCCTGATTTTGGCAGCTGACCGTATGGGCGATGAATTAGTGATTGTTCTGTAATCATGGATGCTGGTGGGGGAGGGGTGGGGGTGCGTGTTTATTCCTCATTAAGACACCAATCAATCACTCGGTCGGATCCACGGCGCAGTCTCGACGGTTTGTTTGTGAGCGCATTCGCTGCCAATACACAATATTGAGCCAGCCGCACAGACGGCGCGGATCGCTCGCTACTTAATGACTCTCTGCTGTTTCCTTCCGATTCTACAAACATAATTAAGCAGCTCGATAACAAACAGCCGCTAATTTACAGAGACGCACGGGGACAGCGAGCCGAGCGACCAGACAAGATGGGGGTCAACGCCTAACACTTATGTATCCAAACTGAATGCCATGATGTCTTGTACTCTAGTCACAGCTAAAGCTGCACTTACATGTCTGTTCCCCATAAGGCTCATCTTCATCCTTCTGCTACATCAGTATCAGTATAGAACATTTCAGCAATGCATTTTGGGAGATGTTGCGATGCGGTATAATAGTCTGATGTAAAACCCCTGCATCATCCAGCACACCACGAGATGTAGCCTTGTGATTGCAGCTCTGGAGGTGACTGGAGCACAAGGTATGATAGAGACAGGATTATGAAGGAGCCTCCAGCCTGGTTCGTAGCCTCCCCTCCTCTGGGCTCTGTGATTTTCGTGTGCTCCTCTCTGCCGCCATCGATTCTCTGGACGCTCGTAGTAACAGACTGTCTGCGCATCGATTCCGTCTGCTTGAGCGACACCTGATCCAGAATCTCTGAGCAGTTAAATCATCTCCCCCTCCGAGACCTCAGGGGGTGCAGCGAGTGCCGAGGCTCCATCAATGGAGAGCAGACACACATATCTGTCCCAAATCTATCTACAGATATGTATCCGCCACAAACACTCCACCAGCAATGATAGCACACAATGCCCAGTCTATATCTATCTCATATCTATCTATCTATCTATCTATCTATCTATCTATCTATCTATCTATCTATCTATCTATCTATCTATCTATCTATCTATCTCCTATCTATCTATCTCTCATATCTATCTATCTATCTCCTATCTATCTATCTCCTATCTATCTATGTATCTATCTATCTATCTATCTATCTATCTCCTATCTATCTATCTATCTATCTCATATCTATCTCCTATCTATCTATCTCCTATCTATCTATCTCCTATCTATCTATCTATCTATCTATCTATCTATCTATCTATCTATCTATCTCCTATCTATCTATCTATCTATCTATCTATCTATCTATCTATCTATCTCCTATCTATCTATCTATCTACCTATCTCCTATCTATCTATCTATCTATCTATCTCCTATCTATCTATCTATCTATCTATCTCTCATATCTATCTATCTCATATCTATCTATCTCCTATCTATCTATCTATCTCCTATCTATCTATCTATCTATCTATCTATCTATCTCCTATCTATCTATCTATCTACCTATCTCCTATCTATCTATCTATCTATCTATCTATCTATCTCCTATCTATCTATCTATCTCTCATATCTATCTATCTCATATCTATCTATCTCCTATCTATCTATCTCCTATCTATCTATCTATCTATCTATCTATCTATCTATCTATCTATCTATCTATCTATCTATCTATCTATCTCCTATCTATCTATCTATCTACCTATCTCCTATCTATCTATCTATCTATCTATCTATCTCCTATCTATCTATCTATCTATCTATCTATCTCTCATATCTATCTATCTCATATCTATCTATCTCCTATCTATCTATCTATCTCCTATCTATCTATCGCCTATCTATCTATCTCAAATCTATCTATCTGTCTATCTCACATCTATCTATCTATCTCCTATCTATCTATCTATCTATCTATCTATCTATCTCATATCTATCTATCTATCTCATATCTATCTATCTATCTATCTATCTCCTATCTATCTATCTCCTATCTATCTATCTATCTATCTCATATCAATCTATCTATCTATCTCATATCTATCTATCTATCTCATATCCTATCTATCTCATATCTATCTATCTATCTCATATCCTATCTATCTCCTATCTATCTATCTATCTATCTATCTATCTATCTCCTATCTATCTATCTCCTATCTATCTATCGCCTATCTATCTATCTCAAATCTATCTATCTGTCTATCTCACATCTATCTATCTATCTCCTATCTATCTATCTATCTCATATCTATCTATCTATCTCATATCTATCTATCTATCTATCTCCTATCTATCTATCTCATATCAATCTATCTATCTATCTCATATCTATCTATCTATCTCATATCCTATCTATCTCCTATCTATCTCCCTATCTATCTATCTATCTCCTATCTATCTCCCTATCTATCTATCTCCTATCTATCTATCTCATATCTATCTATCTATCTCCTATCTATCTATCTATCTCCTATCTATCTATCTATCTCCTATCTATCTATCTATCTATCTCCTATCTATCTATCTCCTATCTATCTATCTCCTATCTATCTATCTATCTATCTCATATCTATCTATCTATCTATCTCCTATCTATCTATCTATCTCATATCTATCTATCTATCTCATATCTATCTATCTATCTATCTCCTATCTATCTATCTCATATCAATCTATCTATCTATCTCATATCTATCTATCTATCTCATATCCTATCTATCTCCTATCTATCTCCCTATCTATCTATCTATCTCCTATCTATCTCCCTATCTATCTATCTCCTATCTATCTATCTCATATCTATCTATCTATCTATCTATCTCCTATCTATCTATCTATCTCCTATCTATCTATCTATCTCCTATCTATCTATCTATCTATCTATCTCCTATCTATCTATCTCCTATCTATCTATCTATCTATCTATCTCATATCTATCTATCTATCTATCTCCTATCTATCTATCTATCTATCTCCTATCTATCTATCTATCTATCTATCTATCTCCTATCTATCTATCTCCTATCTATCTATCTCATATCCTATCTATCTCCTATCTATCTCCCTATCTGTCTATCTATCTATCTATCTATCTATCTCCTATCTATCTATCTATCTATCTCATATCTATCTATCTCATATCTATCTATCTATCTATCTATCTATCTCCTATCTATCTATCTCCTATCTATCTATCTCATATCAATCTATCTATCTATCTCATATCTATCTATCTCATATCCTATCTATCTCCTATCTATCTATCTCATATCTATCTATCTCCTATCTATCTATCTATCTCCTATCTATCTATCTATCTCCTATCTATCTATCTATCTCCTATCTATCTATCTATCTCCTATCTATCTATCTATCTATCTCCTATCTATCTATCTCCTATCTATCTATCTCCTATCTATCTATCTCCTATCTATCTATCTCATATCCTATCTATCTCCTATCTATCTCCCTATCTGTCTATCTCCTATCTATCTATCTGTCTATCTATCTCCTATCTATCTATCTATCTCCTATCTATCTCCCTATCTGTCTATCTCCTATCTATCTATCTATCTATCTATCTATCTCCTATCTATCTATCTTTCTCCTATCTATCTTTCTCCTATCTATCTATCTCCTATCTATCTATCTCCTATCTATCTATCTCCTATCTATCTATCTATCTCCTATCTATCCATCTCCTATCTATCTATCTATCTATCTATCTATCTCCTATCTATCTATCTCCTATCTATCTATCTCCTATCTATCTATCTCCTATCTATCTATCTCCTATCTATCTATCTCCTATCTATCTATCTCCTATCTATCTATCTATCTCCTATCTATCCATCTCCTATCTATCTATCTATCTATCTATCTCCTATCTATCTATCTCCTATCTATCTATCTCCTATCTATCTATCTATCTATCTATCTATCTATCTATCTATCTATCTATCTATCTATCTATCTATCTATCTATCTATCTATATCTATCTATCTATCTATCTATCTATCTATCTATATCTATCTATCTATCTATCTATCTATCTATCTATCTATCTATCTCCTATCTATCTATCTATCTATCTATCTATCTATCTATCTATCTATCTATCTATCTATCTATCTATCTCCTATCTATCTATCTATCTATCTATCTATCTCCTATCTATCTATCTATCTATCTCCTATCTATCTCCTATCTATCTATCTATCTATCTCCTATCTATCTATCTATCTCTCATATCTATCTATCTCTCATATCTATCTATCTATCTATCTATCTCCTATCTATCTATCTATCTATCTATCTATCTATCTATCTCCTATCTATCTCCTATCTATCTATCTATCTCCTATCTATCTATCTATCTATCTATCTCTCATATCTATCTATCTCTCATATCTATCTATCTATCTATCTATCTCCTATCTATCTATCTATCTATCTATCTATCTATCTATCTATCTATCTATCTATCTATCTATCTATCTCCTATCTATCTATCTCCTATCTATCTATCTATCTATCTATCTATCTATCTATCTATCTATCTATCTATCTATCTATCTATCTATCTATCTATCTCCTATCTATCTATCTATCTATCTATCTATCTATCTCATATCTATCTATCTCCTATCTATCTATCTATCTCATATCTATCTATCTCCTATCCGCCCGTCTCTGCTCCGCCTCTCCATCTCCCCGTGTTATTAGCGGCAGGTGACATTCCTTTCACCGTCTCGCTTCCAGCTCAGAAATACTTTACGGCTATTTACTAAAATAATGATTTTCCGTCACTCCTAAAATTTCCTTCTCCTGTAAAATGATGCGTATTAATCAAAGATGACATTGAATTTGGGCGCGTTCTGCGGCAATTTGTAAAATGAAGGATAATTTTCCCAGTGACTGGTTCATCGAGCAGACGTGAATGTTACGTGCGCCGAGCGCGATACGGGAAATAAGTACCTCCAGGATTATCCGTCACTCCGCGGAATAAACAATGTCACGGGTTTAGCTTCTGAGAAAGTTCAAGTTCATTGTATCCGTCTGATATCTGTCACGGCCGAGCTCTGCACCCGCACCGCTAGTGAGCAGGATGGCACCCAGCTTTCCGCACCCTCAGAATGGCGCATCGTAAAAAGCCCCTCAACAGAAAGCACCATATACTCTGCATAGCAATGGGGCCAAATACATTGCATCACCTTACACTCATCCTATTATACTCCACAGCTGCAATTACAAGTCTGCTGTGTTTTTGGAAACAGTCAGAAAGCTGGTGGACAGACATCACCTCTGCGATGTGTGTGGGAATGTGGGGAGCAGTAATGTGTTCAGATGACTGGTGCACAGAATGAAAATCAGTAACCAGAGCCCAAGTGTAAATCAGCGCTCATTATTCTGTAGCTTCACAGCTGTAATCTCCCACCCTTCCCTGCTGCTTCAGTGCCTACCCATAGCTTGCTCAGGTGATTTGTTTTCTGGGAAGAAGCAGAATAGTGAGTGCAGCTCTGGAGTATAATACAGCATATAACTCAGAATCAGTACAGGATAAGTAATGTATGTACACAGTGACTCCACCAGCAGAATAGTGAGTGCAGCTCTGGGGTATAATACAGCATATAACTCAGGGTCAGTATAGGATAAGTAATGTATGTACGCAGTGACTCCACCAGCAGAATAGTGAGTGCAGCTCTGGGGTATAATACAGGGTGTAACTCAGGATCAGTACAGGATAAGTAATGTATGTACACAGTGACTCCACCAGCAGAATAGTGAGTGCAGCTCTGGGGTATAATACAGCATATAACTCAGGGTCAGTATAGGATAAGTAATGTATGTACGCAGTGACTCCACCAGCAGAATAGTGAGTGCAGCTCTGGGGTATAATACAGGATGTAACTCAGGAGCAGTACAGGATAAGTAATGTATGTACACAGTGACTCCACCAGCAGAATAGTGAGTGCAGCTCTGCAGTATAATACAGGATGTAACTCAGGATCAGTACAGGATAAGTAATGTATGTACACAGTGACTCCACCAGCAGAATAGTGAGTGCAGCTCTGGAGTATAATACAGGATGTAACTCAGGGTCAGTACAGGATAAGTAATGTATGTACACAGTGACTCCACCAGCAGAATAGTGAGTGCAGCTCTGGAGTATAATACAGGATGTAACTCAGGGTCAGTACAGGATAAGTAATGTATGTACACAGTGACTCCACCAGCAGAATAGTGAGTGCAGCTCTGGAGTATAATACAGGATGTAACTCAGGATCAGTACAGGATTAGTAATGTATGTACACACTGACTCCACCAGCAGAATAGAGAGTGCAGCTCTGGAGTATAATACAGGATGTAACTCAGGATCAGTATAGGATTAGTAATGTATGTACACAGTGACTGCACCAGCAGAATAGTTAGTGCAGCTCTGGAGTATAATACAGGATGTAACTCGGGGTCAGTACAGGATAAGTAATGTATGTACACAGTGACTCCACCAGCAGCAGAATAGTGAGTGCAGCTCTGGGGTATAATACAGGATGTAACTCAGGAGCAGTACAGGATAAGTAATGTATGTACACAGTGACTCCACCAGCAGAATAGTGAGTGCAGCTCTGGGGGATAATACAGGATGTAACGCAGGATCAGTACAGGGTAAGTAATGTATGTACACAGTGACTCCCGCAGCAGAATAGTGAGTGCAGCTCTGGAGTATAATACAGGATGTAACTCAGGATCAGTACAGGATAAGTAATGTATGTACACAGTGACTCCCGCAGCAGAATAGTGAGTGCAGCTCTGGAGTATAATACAGGATGTAACTCAGGAGCAGTACAGGATAAGTAATGTATGTACACAGTGACTCCACCAGCAGAATAGTGAGTGCAGCTCTGGAGTATAATACAGGATGTAACTCAGGAGCAGTACAGGATAAGTAATGTATGTACACAGTGACTCCCGCAGCAGAATAGTGAGTGCAGCTCTGGAGTATAATACAGGATGTAACTTAGCATCAGTACAGGATAAGTAATGTATGTACACAGTGACTCCACCAGCAGAATAGTGAGTGCAGCTCTGCAGTATAATACAGGATGTAACTCAGGATCAGTACAGGATAAGTAATGTATGTACACAGTGACTCCACCAGCAGAATAGTGAGTGCAGCTCTGCAGTATAATACAGGATGTAACTCAGGATCAGTACAGGATAAGTAATGTATGTACACAGTGACTCCACCGGCAGAATAGTGAGTGCAGCTCTGGAGTATAATACAGGATGGAACTCAGGATCAGTACAGGATAAGTAATGTATGTACACAGTGACTCCACCAGCAGAATAGTGAGTGCAGCTCTGGAGTATAATACAGGATGGAACTCAGGATCAGTACAGGATAAGTCTTCGGTCCTTGAGCTCTTCTTTATGAACAGTGCGCTGTACCGATTCCATGGTTGGATTAGATGGACGCAGGAGGACGGCGGCTCGTGACCCCATCCTGACGGTGATGCCATCTATTTCCATCCCTCGGAGTGCAGACGCCTGGCAGGTGGATGCATCGGCTGCCATGATTTCCTGCTCCTTCTATATTCAGACATATAAATCGCCGGGATCTCAGCTGCCGTCTCTGCAGAATCTCGTTTTGTCTGGATGTGAAATGCGCTGCGTCTTTTTTAATAACCGAGTTCGCCGCGTGTCACTTTTCCAAACAAATGGTGGCAGATTCTCATTGCAGCGAGCCGGGTGGAGGGTTTATTGACTGGAGTGGGCAGATGAGGTTTGATGTTCATAATTCATGGCGGCGCCTGACAGCGGGAGAACGAGAAACACGGTTTCGCATTAGAGAAAGTCATCATCTGGCCTTTGCGCACACACACGCCGTGACCGTGAGCCGCGCATTAGCCGTACAGGTTTGACAGGACTGTCTCCGGAAGATGCTGACTGCGGATTAATGGCTCGCTCTGCCACGCCGGCCGAGGGCAAAGCTCACCGCTGACCGGGACAATGGCATCACGCTCTGGCGATTGATACTTGTGTACGAGTCACAACGCTGCCATGTAAGGTATCTGTCCAAGATGGCGGCCGGGGGCGGGCGACAAATGTCACGGGGATCTGTAAATCATCGGATAATGAGAAGTTCTGCAACTTTCTAATAAACTTTGTGATCCGTTCTGTTTCCAGACGTGTAAAACTGCGACATTTAGTTATCCGGGTCACCTGATGGGCGGGGAGGGCTGGGCGGCAGATTACGGGGTTACTTGTTGCCGCTGAGTATTTCTCGTCTGCCGCCATCTGACCGGTTATAAACGCCGCGATTCTTAATATTACGGAATATTGGATGGTTTCCCAAAAAGGTTCAAAGTGGCGAAGATGTAACTGCGTCACTCTGCGTCGTGCGCCGCCGGAGCCTCGGTGGTCCTGTATTGTACACTTCTGACACTGCGTTACAGTGTGACAGCAATTTCTACAAAGTCATGCTTAAATCATTATAAGAAAAATCTTGACTGTTTTTGTCATGCATGTCGGTCAGGGCAAGACGCGAGCTCCGCCCCTTCAGCGCCATTTATTTGTTCATGAGATAGGTTTAACATAGATAAATATTATAATTATCTCTATAGAGCTACAAACCTCATGCTGCTTCTTTATACACTGACCACTAGGGGGAGCTCACTGTATAAGGATATATACAGCCACCACTAGGGGGAGCTCATTACAGATATATACAGCCACCACTAGAGGGGCTCATTGCAGATCTATACAACCACCACTAAAGGGAACTCATAACTTACACATACTGTATATAAAGCCACCACTAGGGGGGAGCTCACTGTATGAAGATATATACAGCCATTACTAGAGGGAGTTCATTACAGATATATACAGCCACCACTAGAGGGAGCTCATAACTTACACATATCGTATATAAAGCCACCACTAGGGGGAGCTCACTGTATGAAGATATATACAGCCACCACTAGAGGGAGCTCATTACAGATATATACAGCCATTACTAGAGGGAGTTCATTACAGATATATACAGCCACCACTAGAGGGAACTCATAACTTACACATACTGTATATAAAGCCACCACTAGGGGGAGCTCACTGTATGAAGATATATACAGCCACCACTAGAGGGAGCTCATAACTTACACATACTGTATATAAAGCCACCACTAGGGGGAGCTCACTGTATGAAGATATATACAGCCACCACTAGAGGGAGCTCATTACAGATATATACAGCCATTACTAGAGGGAGTTCATTACAGATATATACAGCCACCACTAGAGGGAGCTCATAACTTACACATATCGTATATAAAGCCATCACTAGGGGGAGCTCACTGTATAAAGATATATACAGCCACCACTAGAGGGAGCTCATTACTTACAGATATATAAAGTTGCCACTAGGAGGAGCTCATTGCAAGTAAATTATGCAGTCACCACTAGAGGGAGCTCACCATATACAGATAAATACAGTCACCACTTGAGACAGCTCACATTATAGAAATATAAACAGCTACCACTGGCAGCAGCTTAATGCATACAGGTTTTTACGGCCACCACTAGGGGGTGCTGCTTGTATATAGATTTTTTTGAACACCATTAGGAGGAGCATACTAGATACAGATATATACAGCCACCACTATGGGGAGTTCCTTGTATACGGGTTTATAAGACCACCCTAGAACTCAATATTAATTCTGTCTTCAGAAAGCTCCATTGCTCCCTCTGGTGGTGGTTGCAGGCAGAATTCTTTCATGGATTTCTATGTCTCTGCAGGGGATTTGGATCTCTGTAGCAGATTATTGGAGCTCGAGTCACTATAAAGACATATAATCCGTGATCACATGATGCTATATTTGTGCAATTTCCCCCCCATTAAGTTTAGCGCGACTTTTACCATTAGTGCATGATTACTGGATTACATTGCATTGCGCTGACCCCCTTGGAGCGCTGTGCGGATCTGAACCCCACCTCGCGCCACCTGCTGACTGGTGCCCACCTCACGCCACCTGCTGACTGGTGCCCATGTATTCAGATACCTGTATACACTGCGCTTTATTCACTGAACGGTCATATGGGGCAACTGTGATCAATACGCAGATTATATTCGCATGTTGTCGCATCGACCTGACAGTGACCCGAACCCGGACAAGAATCAGTCGGTCAATACCACTGATGACGAGGCTCGCAGGCCATGTCGGACGGTCGTATGTGCTTGGAGCGCCGGGGCCCAGCAGCAGTTGGGACCTTGTAATTGATGAGTCTGTCCTGACTGGATTAGGAGCGGAAGGGTTCGGGGCGGTGATTTATGGCGCGCTCCGTTATCTCGCTCATGGTTATTTGATTTCTTGCTGAGGATTAATGATAATCTTATAATTGCCTCCATTGATATCGGCGATCGTGCGCGCCTGCATGTGATTGTGCTGCGGGGGTTATGGCAGTGATGAATGAGCGCCGTGCGCCTTTCTTCCGTCGCTCGTGTTGCCTTTCTCCCGTTGTCTCGTCCTATTACTCCATTCTACGTGTCCCAGGCTTTCCTCCTAATCACGGGATGTAAATCTTATCTGCGCCGTCAGTACCCCGTGTGCGAGCGTTTATCGCCGCGATGATGCCGTTAATGGCCTGTTCTGGTCTAATCATGGCCGTAATAAGCGGCTGCAGTGCGATCTGTCAGTGGCCGCGCCATCTCATCTACCGCCGTGGTATACGCTGCTCCCGACGTGCGGTGCGATCACCGATCAGTATTCTAGGAGTGCAGCGCAGAATAGGAGGTCTCCGGGCTTGAAACGCGTGATGTACCAGAACCACTGATGAGGTGTTGTTGCTGGTTAGAATCAGAGAGGTTATTTTATACCTTAGAGCCCTGTTCATCCTGAGCCTCCTGATTCATGTCCAGATTACTGCAGTGAAGACTGACACCAGAAGAGCAGCAGCAGATGCATACGGAAAAATAGAATTTACTTTAAAATAGTGTAAATTGAGCGATACAGAAGGGAATTGCTGTATATAGTACAACAGGCAGGACTCCAATTGGCTCCGGTACTGATTGTGATGATCCATTTTTGTCCTGGTACTACCAGAGACACCTCCTTGTGGGTCTCATTCCGCCAGAGGCACCTCCTATTGGCTCTAATACTGCTGGAGGTGCCTCTCCTTGTTCTAGTACTGGTACTAGTTCTGGTACTGCTGGAGGCACCTCCTCTTGTTGGTTCTGGTACTGCTGGAGGCACCTCCTCTTGTTGGTTCTGGTACTGCTGGAGGCACCTCCTCTTGTTGGTTCTGGTACTGCTGGAGGCACCTCCTCTTGTTGGTTCTGGTACTGCTAGAGGCACCTCCTGTTGTTTCTTATTCTACTAGATGCAGCTCTTCTTGGTTCTGGTACTGCTAGAAACACCTCCGCTTGTGAGTTCTGGTACTGTTGTAGTTGCCTCCTCTTGTTGGTTCTGGTACTGCTGGAGGCACCTCCTCTTGTTGGTTCTGGTACTGCTGGAGGCACCTTCTGTCGGTTCTTATTCTGCTAGATGCAGCTCTTCTTGGTTCTGGTACTGTTGTAGTTGCCTACTCTTGTTGGTTCTGTAACTGCTGAAAACACCTCCTCTTGACTCTCATTCTGCCATAGGCGCCTCCTATTGGCTCTGGTACTGCTGGAGGTGCCTCTCCTTATACTTGTACTGCTGGAGAAAACTCCTTTTAATGGTTCTGCTACTACTATGGCACCTACTTTTGTTGGTTCTAGTACTGCTGGAGGCACCCTCTCTTCTTGATTGTGGTTCTGTTAGTCATCTTTTCTTGGTTCTGATACTGCTAATGACACTTCCTTTTTGTTCTAGTTCTAATGGTTACACTTCCTCCTGTTGGTTTTGGTAGTGCTGGAGGTACCTTATCTCGTTGGTTCTGGCACTGCTAGAGGCACCTCCGTCTCTTGGTTCTGATACTACTAGAGGACCTGTTCATGGTTCTAGTACTACTAGATGCGCTTTGCTCTTTATTCTAGTACTGCTGAAGGCATCTACTTCTGTTTGTTCTGGTGCTGCTGGAGGTATTTCCTCTTGTTGGTACT
The DNA here is from genome assembly GCF_035609145.1 of Eleutherodactylus coqui. Classification (NCBI taxonomy): domain Eukaryota; kingdom Metazoa; phylum Chordata; class Amphibia; order Anura; family Eleutherodactylidae; genus Eleutherodactylus; species Eleutherodactylus coqui. Next base: position 293,820,039 of record NC_089840.1, on the reverse strand, counting down.
GGTACTGCTGGAAACGCCTCCTTTTCTTTGGTCTGGTACTGCTGGAGGCACATCCTTTTATTATTTCTGTTCTGGTACTGATGTAGGCGTCTGCTCTTCTTGGTTCTGGTACTGATGAAGGCGCCCCCAATTGTTGATTCTGGTACTGATGAACGCACCTTCTCTTGTTAGTTCTGGTACTGATGAAGGCATCTGCTCTTGTTAGTTCTGGTACTGATGAAGGCGTCTGCTCTTGTTGGTTCTGGTACTGATGAAGGCGCCCCCAATTGTTGATTCTGGTACTGATGAACGCACCTTCTCTTGTTAGTTCTGGTACTGATGAAGGCATCTGCTCTTGTTAGTTCTGGTACTGATGAAGGCGTCTGCTCTTGTTGGTTCTGGTACTGATGAAGGCGCCCCCAATTGTTGATTCTGGTACTGATGAACGCACCTTCTCTTGTTAGTTCTGGTACTGATGAAGGCGCCTGCTCTTGTTGGTTCTGGTACTGATGAAGGCGCCCCCAATTGTTGCTTCTGGTACTGATGAACGCACCTTCTCTTGTTAGTTCTGGTACTGATGAAGGCGTCTGCTCTTCTTGGTTCTGGTACTGATGAAGGCGCCTTCTCTTGTTGGTTCTGGTACTGATGAAGGCGCCTGCTCTTGTTGGTTCTGGTACTGATGAAGGCGCCTGCTCTTGTTGGTTCTGGTATTGCTAGAGGTAGGTAGTACACATACTGGTTGTCACACGTCAGTAAGCTGTTGTAAGTGATGGGTTGGATCCTGGCAGTCCTAATACCCAGATATTAAATCCACTACATACGTGACTCCAGCACTCTCATCACGCTTACACGTGTTAACTCTTCGATGTCTGCTCTCCCGTTTTTCCAATGGTGACAGCCCCGCCCCTCCCCCACTCACCGCAGTTACAGAACTGTTAGTTTTAACACTGAGAAAATTTTTAAAAGGGACTCTAAAAATCAATACGGCGGATCAATGCGAGGCGCATAAAAGCCTGCGATGGAACACCTGCCACCACCCTCTCATCTCCGCCCTCCAGCGCTGGCACCAGGCCAAGCCAGACGCGCTTCCAGCTAATGTGGGCTTCCTCCATGCATTACTCCACAGGCTGTGTGCTTTATATCTGGGCCACCGAGGCTTAGATCTCTATGGAACCGGTTACGGTACACGGAACGGGGGAACTCCGCCCCTTCGCCACCGCCTCTAGCGACTGTCCGGGAAAGCTGGGTGATGGTAGATAAATGACAGATGCCACATGTGTTGTCACTCAGCTTTCTGCCTGGTTACTCCGGGTAAGTGGGGTGTGTGATAAGTAATCCGGCGGTAACATAGATATAGTAATAAAGTATTCACGCCCCGGAGCCTCACGCTAGGTCTGTTCTATGAGAGGAAACAGATCTCTACAGAGTGGTTTGTTAAGTATTCAACCCCCTCAGGTCAGCATTGGGTAAGTATTCACCCCCTCAGTCAGCATTGGGTAAGTATTCACCCCCTCAGATCAGCATTGGGTAAGTATTCACCCCCTCAGGTCAGCATTGGGTAAGTATTCACCCCCTCAGGTCAGCATTGGGTAAGTATTCACCCCTTCAGGTCAGCATTGGGTAAGTATTCAACCCCCTCAGGTCAGAATTGGGTAAGTATTCACCCCCTCAGGTCAGCATTGGGTAAGTATTCACCCCCTCAGGTCAGCATTGGGTAAGTATTCACCCCCTTCAGGTCAGCATTGGGTAAGTATTCACCCCCTTCAGGTCAGCATTGGGTAAGTATTCACCCCCTTCAGGTCAGCATTGGGTAAGTATTCACCCCCTTCAGGTCAGCATTGGGTAAGTATTCACCCCCTTCAGGTCAGCATTGGTTAAGTATTCACCCCCTTCAGGTCAGCATTGGGTAAGTATTCACCCCCTTCAGGTCAGCATTGGGTAAGTATTCACCCCCTTCAGGTCAGCATTGGGTAAGTATTCACCCCCTTCAGGTCAGCATTGGGTAAGTATTCACCCCCTTCAGGTCAGCCTTGGTTGTTTGGGGCGTGCAAAGCATCGTATGGCGTGAAAACAATGGGACACTCTCCGCGATCCTCCGCTATAAGGCGCGGTAGAGGACCGCTACTCCCATAAAGGGACGCCAGACGTTTTTGACCCACAAATGCCTCGCATGTTGGTGAGCGCAGTAGCGGCCCGAGTTTCACGGCCCAATATCGCACTTGCCTTAGTCTTAGGCCGGCCTCACATGATCGGATTTGAATTGCGGATTCTGCAATCTCTGTCCGCACGGACGATCCGCGGTAATATGTGGGCAGGGAAAGGATGTAGTTTTCAATATGGCCTGTGTGCTACTAGTTTCTGATGTCATCCATTGTGTGCGCGTTTTCTTCCACGCGGACGATACGCTGACGATGCCTGTAAAACCGTGACCCTTCGTAGTTCGTTTCCGCAATCACTCGCAGGTCTTCTGCAGACGGAATCCGACCGTTCGTGTCGCAGAGGTTGCAGGCAGATCTGAGGGGTGTGAGGACTTTCGGTGGGCCCTGGTTATATGAATACTCCCTGCCCCCATTGCTCGCCGCCCGCCTGGTACTTGCCGTCTTTTCGAGGCGGGGGGGCGTGGATACTTGGCGCGGAGGGCTTGCTCCTCTTTGTACACGGCTAGAACCTAATGTTCTCTGCCAGGCGCTTCATTCAGACTCTGCCTAAATGGCGACTAATCTCCCGGCCGCGTCTTACAAGTGGCGTTTAATCAATGTGGCTGCCCTTTGATCCGTTGACACGGCAAAGTTGAAATTGGCGCGGCGGCCCAGGTGTACGCCTCTCGCCTTACAGAAAACCTTCATCAGTAAAGGGCCTGCAGTCATTAGCGATGGTCCGAACGCGCCGCGCTGGAAACTGATTGCTCGGCATTTCCTGAGAAAAAGTCATTTCCTCCGCATCCTGCAAATCGCCAGTTTACGAAATCCAGGCGGAGTGAATTAATCTCGGGCTGCGCCGCGCTGCTTGACCTCCGCTAAACCCTTCACCCTGGGATTTATCGTCCTTGGGGCCGGCGCAGGAAGACAGCCAAGCGGTTTTATTCTCCGGCGAGTGAGCTCTGCTACAGCGTCGGGCGGCCGGGACGCATCCTGTGATCCCTTCGTGTCCAGCGCCACCCGCACCAAGACGCCGCGCAGATGAGACCCGGAGGTCAAGTATCGCATTACTGCTTCATACAAGTATCCAGAATGGTCATTTTGGCGCACAGTCTCCACCATCATGGCGGTCAGCGGGGAGACTGCTTTCTATACGAACACCGTTAAAGGGACCTCATACCATGAATGAACATTACAGGCAGCCTCTCCCCAGCCGGACATGGCTGATAACAGGGAGCAATAGTTTGTAGTCACCAAAATAGCACCTGAGTTTTAGCGCACAACGATTATCACTCAAAAATCGCTCAAAAGATTTTTTGAGCGCCAATCGTTGTGTTTACACCAGGCGTTGGTGTCCGCATGTCAGCAGTTCTTCAGGCCTCCCAGGGGACGCTGTCCAGGTCACTGGTCACACGAAGGCCGGTGTCGGCCCCCGTCATACGGATGTGGGGCCCGGCCTGACCTTCCAGCATCATAGTAAGCTTCTGGCCCCTGGTGCTAATTTGTGGCCCCTGGTGCCCTGACTGTTTGGATATGTGATCCTCGGAGCCCTAGCTATACTCATTTGTGGCTCCAGGTGTCCTCATATTTTTGATTTGTGGCCCTCAGCTTCTTGGTTGGTCTGATTTGTGGCCCAGTGTCCTTCTGTGCTCATATGGGTCCGGGTTCATGACTGTGCACATTTGTGGCCCCCTGTGTCAGTGCTGTGCTCACTTGTGGTACTGTGGTCCTGGCTCTGCTAATTTATGGCTCCCGGAGTCCTGACTGCTCATTTATGGTCCCCAAAGTCCTAACTGCCTATTTGTGGCCCCGGAGTCCTGGCTGTGCTTATTTGTGGCCCCTGGAGTCCTGGCTGTGCTTATTTGTGGCCCCTGGAGTCCTGGCTGTGCTTATTTGTGGCCCCTGGAGTCCTGGCTGTGCTTATTTGTGGCCCCCGGAGTCCTGGCTGTGCTTATTTGTGGCCCCCAGAGTCCTGACTGCTCATTTGTGGCCCCAGACTCCTGGCTGTGCTCCTTTGTGGCCTCCCGGAGTCCTTGCTGTGCTCCTTTGTGGCCCCCGGAGTCCTGGCTGTGCTCCTCTGTGGCCTCCCGGAGTCCTTGCTGTGCTCCTTTGTGGCCCCCGGAGTCCTGGCTGTGCTCCTTTGTGGCCTCCCGGAGTCCTGGCTGTGCTCCTTTGTGGCCTCCCGGAGTCCTGGCTGTGCTCCTTTGTGGCCCCCAGAGTCCTTGCTGTGCTCCTTTGTGGCCTCCCGGAGTCCTTGCTGTGCTCCTTTGTGGCCCCCCGGAGTCCTTGCTGTGCTCCTTTGTGGCCCCCCGGAGTCCTTGCTGTGCTCCTTTGTGGCCCCCGGAGTCCTGGCTGTGCTCCTTTGTGGCCCCCGGAGTCCTGGCTGTGCTCCTTTGTGGCCCCCGGAGTCCTGGCTGTGCTCCTTTGTGGCCCCCGGAGTCCTGGCTGTGCTCCTTTGTGGCCCCCGGAGTCCTGGCTGTGCTCCTTTGTGGCCCCCGGAGTCCTGGCTGTGCTCCTTTGTGGCCCCCGGAGTCCTGATTGCTTGCTTGCGGCCCTTGTATCCTGGTTTATTACTTAGGGCCCCCCATGCTGTTCTTTATTATCAGCCAGTGAATATGGGATCTCCCTGTGATTTGCGCACGCGGTTTCTCGTGCCTCCATCGCACGCAGCGGAGGTTTTTGCCCGTGTTTATCAACAGAGCTCCGAAACAAACAGAAAATTAGCCGCGTTCCCCAAAACGACTTCCTGTCTATTAATCCTAATGCAATTTCCCCGTCTGCCCCGCGGCAATCGGCGACTCTTCGTAACAAAGTACAATGCGTGTTCTCCGCTATTAATAATTCAGGTGCCGCGGCTTAGCGCAGCGCGCATTTCACATCGCCACCTCGCCGCCGTGTAGTAATGATGATGATTTACCTCCCAAAATTAATAAGGAAACCGAGAAAACGGCTGTGAAGTCTTCACATGGTTTATAATATGTACCGTATTATACAGCATATAGCGACGTAGTAGGGAGTATATACCGTACTAGACATAATATATCAGTGTGTATATCCTACAGTACAGAGTATATACCGTATTACACATAATATATCACTGTGTATATCCTACAGTACAGAGTATATACCGTACTACACATAATATATCACTGTGTATATCCTACAGTACAGAGTATATACCGTACTACACATAATATATCACTGTGTATATCCTACAGTACAGAGTATATACCGTATTACACACAATATATCACAGAGTGATGTATAGTGCAGAGTATATACTGCATAATATATCATCCTAGTAGAGTATATACCGTATTACACATAATATATGTCACTGTATATATCCCTATAGTACAATGTATATACCGTATTATACAGAATATAGCAACTCAGCAGGGATCAGCTGAAAAAAGTGACTTGCTATGAAGGGGCGTGGCTTAGCTGTCACTGTGCAAATTGCATCAATCAGTATGTGATACTGTGTAGTTAGAGGGGTCCAGAGCGGCGCCACATGTATCATCCCACATGAGGCGCTGTGATAAATTCGTTCAGATTCAGACCGACGGGTTTCCCTATACACTATCAGACCATTGTCTGCTAGAACTTATTATACATTGTTTTATGTGCAGGAGACGGGGCGACCCCACTAACATGTCCGGGGGGGGAGGGTCCGCCTGCTCCTAATGTAAAGACGATGGATATGTAATGCAATGCTCTCTGCTGTGCGGAGTCTCCTCCTCCTCTCCTCTCTGCTGTGCGGAGTCTCCTCCTCCTGTCTGCTGTGCGGAGTCTCCTCCTCCTCTCCTCTCTGCTGTGCGGAGTCTCCTCCTCCTCTCCTCTCTGCTGTGCGGAGTCTCCTCCTCCTCTCCTCTCTGCTGTGCGGAGTCTCCTCCTCCTCTCCTCTCTGCTGTGCGGAGTCTCCTCCTCCTCTTTGCGGAGTCTCCTCCTCCTCTCCTCTCTGCTGAGCGGAGTCTCCTCCTCCTCTCCTCTCTGCTGAGCGGAGTCTCCTCCTCCTCTCCTCTCTGCTGAGCGGAGTCTCCTCCTCCTCTCCTCTCTGCTGAGCGGAGTCTCCTCCTCCTCTCCGCTGAGCGGAGTCTCCTCCTCCTCTCCGCTGAGCGGAGTCTCCTCCTCCTCTCCGCTGAGCGGAGTCTCCTCCTCCTCTCCGCTGAGCGGAGTCTCCTCCTCCTCTCCGCTGAGCGGAGTCTCCTCCTCCTCTCCGCTGAGCGGAGTCTCCTCCTCCTCTCCGCTGAGCGGAGTCTCCTCCTCCTCTCTGCTGAGCGGAGTCTCCTCCTCCTCTCTGCTGAGCGGAGTCTCCTCCTCCTCTCCTCTCTGCTGAGCGGAGTCTCCTCCTCCTCTCCTCTCTGCTGAGCGGAGTCTCCTCCTCCTCTCCTCTCTGCTGAGCGGAGTCTCCTCCTCCTCTCCTCTCTGCTGAGCGGAGTCGCATCCTCCTCTCCTCTCTGCTGAGCGGAGTCGCATCCTCCTCTCCTCTCTGCTGAGCGGAGTCGCATCCTCCTCTCCTCTCTGCTGAGCGGAGTCGCATCCTCCTCTCCTCTCTGCTGAGCGGAGTCGCATCCTCCTCTCCTCTCTGCTGAGCGGAGTCGCATCCTCCTCTCCTCTCTGCTGAGCGGAGTCGCATCCTCCTCTCCTCTCTGCTGAGCGGAGTCGCATCCTCCTCTCCTCTCTGCTGAGCGGAGTCGCATCCTCCTCTCCTCTCTGCTGAGCGGAGTCTCATCCACCTCTCCTCTCTGCTGAGCGGAGTCGCATCCTCCTCTCCTCTCTGCTGAGCGGAGTCTCATCCTCCTCTCTGCTGAGCGGAGTCTCACCCTCCTCTCCTCTCTGCTGTGCGGAGTCTCACCCTCCTCTCCTCTCTGCTGTGCGGAGTCTCACCCTCCTCTCCTCTCTGCTGTGCGGAGTCTCACCCTCCTCTCCTGTCTGCTGTGCGGAGTCTCACCCTCCTCTCCTGTCTGCTGTGCGGAGTCTCACCCTCCTCTCCTCTCTGCTGTGCGGAGTCTCACCCTCCTCTCCTCTCTGCTGTGCGGAGTCTCACCCTCCTCTCCTCTCTGCTGTGCGGAGTCTCACCCTCCTCTCCTCTCTGCTGTGCGGAGTCTCACCCTCCTCCCCTCTCTGCTGTGCGGAGTCTCACCCTCCTCTCCTCTCTGCTGTGCGGAGTCTCACCCTCCTCCCCTCTCTGCTGTGCGGAGTCTCACCCTCCTCCCCTCTCTGCTGTGCGGAGTCTCACCCTCCTCCCCTCTCTACTGTGCGGAGTCTCACCCTCCTCTCCTCTCTTCTGTGCACAGTCTCACCCTCCTCTCCTCTCTTCTGTGCACAGTCTCACCCTCCTCTCCTCTCTTCTGTGCACAGTCTCACCCTCCTCTCCTCTCTTCTGTGCACAGTCTCACCCTCCTCTCCTCTCTTCTGTGCACAGTCTCACCCTCCTCTCCTCTCTTCTGTGCACAGTCTCACCCTCCTCTCCTCTCTTCTGTGCACAGTCTCACCCTCCTCTCCTCTCTTCTGTGCACAGTCTCACCCTCCTCTCCTCTGTGCACAGTCTCACCCTCCTCTCCTCTCTTCTGTGCACAGTCTCACCCTCCTCTCCTCTCTGCTGTGCGGAGTCTCACCCTCCTCTCCTCTCTTCTGTGCACAGTCTCACCCTCCTCTCCTCTCTTCTGTGCACAGTCTCATCCTCCTCTCCTCTCTGCTGTGCGGACTCTTATCTTCCTCTCCTCTCTTCTGTGCACAGTCTCACCCTCCTCTCCTCTCTTCTGTGCACAGTCTCACCCTCCTCTCCTCTCTTCTGTGCACAGTCTCACCCTCCTCTCCTCTCTTCTTGCACAGTCTCATCCTCCTCTCCTCTCTGCTGTGCGGACTCTTATCTTCCTCTCCTCTCTTCTGTGCACAGTCTCACCCTCCTCTTTGCTGTGCGGAGTCTCTTCCTCCTCTCCTCTCTTCTGTGCGGAGTCTCATCCTCCTCTCTTCTGTTCTCTTCCAGCCTGTGAATGTAATGGACATGCCAATATCTGCGAGATGCAGACAGGAAAATGTTACTGCACCACCAAGGGGATCAAAGGAGACCACTGCCAGCTGTGAGTACCGCCATCATTGTGTGTGTAATTCCAGGGTGCTGGAGCACTGTGGCTCCTCCACAGTTCAGTTCACCGGGGGTCCGACACCTCCCCTATCTAACATTGGTGGGCAGTCTTTAAATGTCACATTAGAGCAGGAGAAAGCCTGGAAGTAACTGTAAAGTGTTGTTCTCCAAACACATCTAGAGCTGCAGTCCCAGGTCTGCCCCAGTGCAGCGCAGTAGAGTCAGCCTGAAGAGGTCTGCTAAGGCCTTTTGGCAGACTGTTCATCCCTCCTCAGCCAGATAAAAGGTATAACAATCAGCCCACCATAATACATACTATAGTACTTACCATACTGCTTACCATACTACTTACCATACTACTTATCATACTACTTGCCATGATACTTGCCATGATACTTACCATACTGCTTACCATACTGCTTACCATACTACTTATCATACTACTTACCGCACTGCTTACCATACTACTTACCATACTACTTACCGTACTGCTTACCATGATACTTACCATACTACTTACCATACTGCTTACCATACTATTTACCATGATACTTACCATACTACTTACCGTACTGCTTGGCATACTACCTACCATGATACTTACCATAGTGCTTACCATACTACTTACTGTAGTACTTACCATACTACTTACCATACTGCTTACCATACTGCTTACCGCACTGCTTCTCATAGTCCTTACCATAGTGCTTACCATACTGCTTACCATACTGCTTACCATGGTTAACCCAGCGCCGGCTTTCATTGGCTGGCGCGGCGCTGAGTTACCAATCAGAGCATTAACTTGCTGGAGGCCCCGCATCTAGAAAGCAATGCTCTGTGTCAGCGTGGAGGAGGGAGCGACAGCCTGCAGCGCCGCAGATCATCGGGCAATGCCGGCGGTAGGTAAGTATTGATTTTTTTTTTTACTTGCAGTTAGTTACCCCTTTGCACCGTATTAATGTGTTTCAATGCATTTCAATGGGGAAAAGTGCTTTTGCATGCAAGTTTTTTGGCCCACGAGCTCCGTCACGGAACGGATGAAACTCCTATGTCAAGGCACCCCTGCAATCCCAATTCTGATAACCTCTCTGGGTCTTGTAGTCCGCCTTTTCCATTTATTACTTTAGTTGCCGCTTGATATGTCCTGAGTACCAGTGACCAAAACTGTCCACAACATCCCATGTGTGGTGTGACCAGTGACTTGTGCCATCAGAATTGTAAATGCAGCTCTGGATGTAACTGGAGTATAAGATGTGATGTAACTCAAGAATTCTGATTGTAGCTGTGGATAGAACAGCAGAAATGAGATTTCAGCTGATGTGACTGGATATGATATAACAGAAGAATCGTGAATGCAGCTCTGGATGTAACTGGAGTATAAAATATTATGTAATAGCAAGATTTTGAATGCTTGTCTGGAGGTGACTGGAGCATAGGATGTGATATATTTTAGGAGTGTAGCACTTTGTGTTTCGTGTAGCGTCAGACCTCCTGCTCACTTCTTGTGCCCTAGCGTGTACACACGTACATCTCTCCCCGTCCCGCCATTGCCGGCAGTATCTCCTAATGTCACAGCGACGGCCGCTGGAGCGGGCATTGGTGTGAACTGTGGGGTGGGGGGGCTGTGACTCTTCCCCGCAGGGCTGACACCATCCTCACACGCTGCAGCGCGGGCGGGCCTTGTCATAGAGAGCGAGCCGTTAACGGTTCCCGCTGAGCGATGTATAATTAATACGATGAGATGACTTTTAACAATTTCTCTGGCTGTAGATCCCCTCAGCAAGCGATACGTGGGCGGAAAACCACGCAAAATCTAAAATGCCAGAACGATTCCACTTAACGTTCTCCAGAACGGAGTAAAATCCCCCCGGCCAGAAGCGGCGGCGAGCCGCGATGAGGTAAAATTACAGCAATTAGTAATTCAGCCCTGGAGATGACGAGCCGCTCGCAGTGACGACTCCGCAGAAGGTCAGATTATGCATGAAAACCTCACACACGCGAAACCCCGACAGGCGCGCAGCTGCGGAAGAGAGAGAGCGGCACGGGCAGCAGCACCTCACATTGTAAAGGAAACCGCCAACACAGCCCACCCAGAAATGGCTGATAACAGAAAGTTCTAGAGTGCATTCATCTCCACAGTAAATGAAAAAAACACATTCTGCAGGCCGTTGCCCCAAGAGCTGACAATCTACAGGCCGCTGCCCCCCAGAGCAGACAATCTGCAGGCCACTGCCCCCCAGAGCAGACAATCTGCAGGCCACTGCCCCCCAGAGCAGACAATCTGCAGGCCACTGCCCCCCAGAGGTGACAATCTGCAGGCCGCTGCCCCCCAGAGCTGACAATCTGCAGGCCACTGCCCCCCAGAGCAGACAATCTGCAGGCCACTGCCCCCCAGAGCAGACAATCTGCAGGCCACTGCCCCCCAGAGCTGACAATCTGCAGGCCGCTGCCCCCCAGAGCTGACAATCTGCAGGCCGCTGCCCCCCAGAGCTGACAATCTGCAGGCCGCTGCCCCCCAGAGCTGACAATCTGCAGGCCGCTGCCCCCCAGAGCTGACAATCTGCAGGCCGCTGCCCCCCAGAGCTGACAATCTGCAGGCCGCTGCCCCCCAGAGCTGACAATCTGCAGGCCGCTGCCCCCCAGAGCTGACAATCTGCAGGCCGCTGCCCCCCAGAGCTGACAATCTGCAGGCCGCTGCCCCCCAGAGCTGACAATCTAGAGGCCGCTGCCCCCCCAGAGCTGACAATCTAGAGGCCGCTGCCCCCCCAGAGCTGACAATCTAGAGGCCGCTGCCCCCAAGAGCTGACAATCTAGAGGCCGCTGCCCCCAAGAGCTGACAATCTAGAGGCCGCTGCCCCCAAGAGCTGACAATCTAGAGGCCGCTGCCCCCCCAGAGCGGACAATCTAGAGGCCTCTGCCCCCCCAGAGCTGACAATCTAGAGGCCGCTGCCCCCCCAGAGCTGACAATCTAGAGGCCGCTGCCCCCCCAGAGCGGACAATCTAGAGGCCGCTGCCCCCCCAGAGCTGACAATCTAGAGGCCGCTGCCCCCCCAGAGCTGACAATCTAGAGGCCGCTGCCCCCAAGAGCTGACAATCTAGAGGCCGCTGCCCCCAAGAGCTGACAATCTAGAGGCCGCTGCCCCCCCAGAGCGGACAATCTAGAGGCCTCTGCCCCCCCAGAGCTGACAATCTAGAGGCCGCTGCCCCCCCAGAGCTGACAATCTAGAGGCCGCTGCCCCCCCAGAGCGGACAATCTAGAGGCCGCTGCCCCCCCAGAGCTGACAATCTCGAGGCCGCTGTCCCCCAGAGCTGACAATCTAGAGGCCGCTGCCCCCCCAGAGCTGACAATCTAGAGGCCGCTGCCCCCAAGAGCTGACAATCTAGAGGCCGCTGTCCCCCAGAGCTGACAATATCTGGGCCGCCCCTCCCCCGCTGCTCTGGGTACTATAGGACAAATCCAGCAATCACACTTCCTAAAACAACTGAGCAATTACCCAAAAACGAGAGAATTATCATCGAGACGCATTTATTAACACATTAATTATAGCTAAAGTGAGGAATGTCGCAGGTTTTCTGCAGATCGTCGCCCTCTTTTAGGCGTCAAGACTGAGCGCATCGCTAAGTACGGTAATGAGCGAGTAAGAAGCGTAACCGCCAGCGCTGAGAGCGACTGAAGAACTGTCACCCAGAGACCTGCGGGGCCCCGGAGAGCGGGGGCCCCTGCTCACCGCAGACATCACAATGCCAGTAAACTACTCGGACGCCATCGTTGCTCATGGACGTCCAGATCCAGGTTGTGGGCCCCCTGGTGACGCATGTGGGGGGCCCATATACTGTAAGCACATAATGCCACCACAGTAAGGCGCTGTCGCATCTGCGTTCAGGACTGAATACCTGCAGTGAACACATTCATCCTATGAGGAGACCACGGGCGTTGGACGGACCCCCGGGCCATAATGGCTTCCATCCCAACCTCCAGCATGCTGCGCTATTTGAATGGACCTGGATTGGGGACCCCTGACGAAGCCCCCAATGCAGATGTGAACAGAGTCTAACCTTCCCAATTGGAGGAGCTGGATCCCTGATGTAATATAAGGGGGCCCCGAAGTGGTGGGGACCCTGGGGGGCTGCTGTAATGCAACCATAGTGGGATGGGCGCACATCATGCCGCCCCCCCCCCCCCCCCCGTGTCACTGAGCCGATACAGTGTGACAATGAATGGAAACAAAGTAACAGAAGTCTATCGACCAGTTGAGTTCCTGCTGCGCGAATCCAGAAAAAGTGAGAGGCTGATAACAGAGAGAAAAATCCTTCTGACTCCCGTTAGATGTACTGATATCGTTGACAAAATTCATTATAACGACCAAAAGTGCGCGATTAACGTTACGTCTATTCGTTCGCTTCTTGTTACGTGTAAACGCTCGCCGCTCCTGGGAGGCGCTGAACGAGAAATGAACGATCCGCAACAACGATCTGCCGGTCTACACAGGCTGCATGAACGGGTTAGCGGCGGTGGCGGCGGCCTGTGTGAAAAGGGGGGGGGGTAAGCCCAGGGCATCATGGCGGTGTCTCACATACCAGTCATTGCCAGCTTTTCCCGGGCGTAACTTTATCGAAATGATTACTGAGTTTGCTGCGTGCGCGCCCCTCCAGCTCTGCTACATCATCCTGGGGGTCTCGGACTTCTCTAATGTGAGAGAAGTGGACGCAATGCGAGACGATTGCCGAATCTCCACCGCCGGGAGCTGCATGGAGGGAGAATAGAGGTGGAAATGTACAGCAACCTGGCGGGAGAGCTGACAGTCAGGACTTTGGGAAAGATGGATGACCACCTTTACAGCAGCTCTCCCCTCATGGTGTAAACTTACATCCTGGGCCTGTGCCATCCACAGCGGGAGCTGGCAGGGACTGACAGTTGGCCTCCAGCTGCAGCAGCGGGGATCGGAGAGAATGCTGATCCCCACTTATAACCCCTTACATGCCACAATCAATGTTGAACTCTATATGTAAAGAGGGAGGGAGGTAGCCGCCTCTGTGAGGTCATCGGCCCCCCCTGCCATGCAATCCTTGAGGGACGATGGGTCTACCTCGGCCTATGATTGCTATTATTAGCGATAGTACACTGCAGTACATACATACTGCAGTATATCAGCATATCATTGCTGGTTCAAGTCCCCTACAGGGACAGAAAAAGGGAATAGAAGGAATAAACTGAATGCCGTTTTTTTTTTCTGCACAGAAAATGCTATTGAAAAGTAGCTAAAATGCTGTATTTATTCATTTCACCTCCCCAAAAGACCCAATTAAAGTGATCAAAAAAGCCATATGTCCCCCAAATACCAATATAAGCTCCAGCTCATCACATACAGCCCCCGCAGAGCGCCTCCGTGGAAAACAAAAAGGAAAGGGACCCTGAATGTAACGAGGCAGTTCCCAAACAATGGTACCAATAAAACCTACAGCTCGCCGCGCCAAAAACATACAACCCGCATACGGCCACGTGGACGGAAAAACAAGGGGTATGGCTTGTAAAAATGGAGATCAAAACTACCCCAAAATCAGTGTGTTAGTGTGTTCTTAGGTCCAAAAGAGTCCGCGTCGCTAAGGGGTTAAATGGCCATTAGGCCCCAATGTAGCAGGAGGGTAGGGGTCCAACATATGAGGAAAAAGGGGGTCCAGCGTATCAAGAGAATGGGGGTCCAACGTATCAAGAGAATGGGGGTCCAACACATCAGACAGATGGTGGTCCAACGTATAGAGAGAATGGGGGTTCAACATGTCAGACAAATGGGGGTCCAACGTATCAGTAGACGGGGGGTCCAACTATCAAAAGAATGGGGGTCCAACATATCAGACAAATGGGGGTCCAACGTATAGAGAGAATGGGGGTCCAACATATCAGACAAATGGGGGTCCAACGTATAGAGAGAATGGGGGTTCAACATGTCAGACAAATGGGGGTCCAACGTATCAATAGACGGGGGGTCCAATGTATCAGTAGACGGGGGGTCCAACTATCAAAAGAATGGGGGTCCAACATATCAGACAAATGGGGGTCCAATGTATAGAGAGAATGGGGGTTCAACATGTCAGACAAATGGGGGTCCAACGTATCAGACAAATGGGGGTCCAACGTATAGAGAGAATGGGGACTCAACATATCAGAATAATGGGGGTTCAACATATCAGTAGAGTGAGGGTCCAACGTATCAAGAGAATGAAGGTCCAACATATCAGAAGAATGGGGGTCTAACGTATCAATAGACGGGTGGTTTAACATATCAGTAAACGGGGGGGGGTCCAACGTATAGGTAGACGGGGGGGTCCAACGTATCAGTAGATTGGGGGGTCCAACGTGTCGGTAGACGGGGAGGTCCAACGTATCGGTAGACGGGGGTCCAACGTATCGGTAGACAGGGGTCCAACGTATCGGTAGACAGCGGTCCAACGTATCGGTAGACGGGGGGGTCCAACGTGTCGGTAGACGGGGGGTCCAACTTGTCGGTAGACGGGGGGTCCAACGTGTCGGTAGACTGGGGGGGTCCAACGTGTCGGTAGACTGGGGGGGTCCAACGTGTCGGTAGACTGGGGGGTCCAACGTGTCGGTAGACTGGGGGGTCCAACGTGTCGGTAGACTGGGGGGTCCAACGTGTCGGTAGACTGGGGGGTCCAACGTATCGGTAGACTGGGGGGGTCTAACATATCAGTAGATGGGTGGACTAACAAGTCAGGAAAGTGAGAGTCCAGTGTATCAGTAAAAATCCGGTCCAGCACCCCACTTCTGGCTTTCAGGCGGCCCCCAGATGTTGCCATATCTCCCATAAACGTTAATGAAGAGCGCTGCCTGCGGCCCCCCTGGTCTTGAATTAGCTAGGCCACGGTCCCCCTATATCCTCCCCACAGGTGCCCCCCCCCCATTCATGATGTCATCACTGCTGAGAATCACCTGAGGACGCGCTCGGGAGGCGGCATATAAAGGTTGCGGCACTTTGGCGCTGTTATTACCCGCGGTATCTGCTGAGTAAATATTTTTTCCGTTTGTTAGCTGGATTGGTTGGAGGTAATTAGCGCTCGGCAGGACTCGCACTCTGAAGCTCATCAGCATAAAAATGTCACCGTCTCGCGGTCGTCAGCCATGCGGATATTAATGTTTTATTTCGAGAGTGTAACGCTGGTGAAGCAGGTGTGCGGTTAATGCCTCTCGCAGTAAACGCTCCTCCTGAAGCCGCAGATTTATTTCTTTCACTTCTCCGTTTCAGAGCGTTTAATTACCCAGCGAGACGCCGTCAAGTGCGCTTTTACCGACTCTCCAGCTACCCCCCCTTCCTGGTTACAGAAGTGACTGAGCGCCCCGTGGAGAGCGCACATCCGCCATACTGAACGCACTTGACGTACGGGAGCTGACACGGCGCGCTCTCCGCCGGCCGCCGGCGCTCTAACTCTTCTCTATGTTTGTGTTTTTCTTGTACATCATCAACCGGCTAATCAGCAGATAAAACCCTCTAATGGCATCGCTGGCCGCCAGATCATCCGCCCACTTTTCGTTAACGCATAAATCGCCGCTATTCTGGGCGAACATCTCATTCCGTTGTTTTACTTAGTTACGTTTTAATAAAAAGGAAGTAAAAAAACAGTTCAAATAGGGTTCAAGCAGAAAAATGCAGGCGGAGCGACCGAAGGTGAGAAACGGCGAAGAATCTGCCGGAATATCCAGAGGGGCGTCAATTCATGTAACAGCGAGTCATTTTATAGGTTCCCTACTTTCGTTATCCTGTAGTGACCCTCAGTTATACTGCAGAGCTGCACTCACTATTCTGCTGGTGGAGTCATTGTGTACATACATTACTTATCCTGTACTGATCCTGAGTTACACCCTGTATTATACCCCAGAGCTGCACTCACTATTCTGCTGGTGGAGTCACTGTGTACATACATTACTTATCCTGTACTGATCCTGAGTTACACCCTGTATTATACCCCAGAGCTGCACTCACTATTCTGCTGGTGGAGTCACTGTGTACATACATTACTTATCCTGTACTGATCCTGAGTTACATGCTGTATTATCTTCCAGAGCTGCACTCACTATTCTGCTGGTGGAGTCACTGTGTACATACATTACTTATCCTGTACTGATCCTGAGTTACATGCTGTATTATATTGCAGAGCTGCACTCCCTATTCTGCTGGTGGAGTCACTGTGTACATACATTACTTATCCTGTACTGATCCTGAGTCACATCCTGTATTATCCTCCAGAGCTGCACTCACTATTCTGCTGGAGTCACTGTGTACATACATTACTTATCCTGTACTGATCCTGAGTTACATCCTGTATTATACTGCAGAGCTGCACTCACTATTGTGGTGCTGATGGTGGAGTCACTGTGTACATACATTACTTATCCTGTACTGATCCTGAGTTACATCCTGTATTATACTCCAGAGCTGCACTCACTATTGTGCTGCTGATGGTGGAGTCACTGTGTACATACATTACTTATCCTGTACTGATCCTGAGTTACATCCTGTATTATACCCCAGGGCTGCACTCACTATTCTGCTGGTGGAGTCACTGTGTACATACATTACTTATCTGTACTGATCCTGAGTTACATCCTGTATTATACCCCAGAGCTGCACTCACTATTCTGCTGGTGGAGTCACTGTGTACATACATTACTTACCCTGTACTGCTCCTGAGTTACATCCTGTATTATACTCCAGAGCTGCACTCACTATTCTGCTGGTGGAGTCACTGTGTACATACATTACTTATCTGTACTGCTCCTGAGTTACATCCTGTATTATACCCCAGAGCTGCACTCACTATTCTGCTGGTGGAGTCACTGTGTACATACATTACTTATCTGTACTGCTCCTGAGTTACATCCTGTATTATACCCCAGAGCTGCACTCACTATTCTGCTGGTGGAGTCACTGTGTACATACATTACTTATCCTGTACTGCTCCTGAGTTACATCCTATATTATACTCCAGAGCTGCACTCACTATTCTGCTGGTGGAGTCACTGTGTACATACATTACTTATCCTGTACTGATCCTGAGTTACATCCTGTATTATACTCCAGAGCTGCACTCACTATTCTGCTGGTGGAGTCACTGTGTACATACATTACTTATCCTGTACTGATCCTGAGTTACATCCTGTATTATACTCCAGAGCTGTATTCACTATTCTGCTGGTGGAGTCACTGTGTACATACATTACTTATCCTGTACTGATCCTGAGTTACATCCTGTATTATACTCCAGAGCTGCACTCACTATTCTGCTGCTGGAGTCACTGTGTACATACATTACTTATCCTGTACTGATCCTGAGTTACATCCTGTATTATACTCCAGAGCTGTATTCACTATTCTGCTGGTGGAGTCACTGTGTACATACATTACTTATCCTGTACTGATCCTGAGTTACATCCAGTATTATACTCCAGAGCTGTATTCACTATTCTGCTGGTGGAGTCACTGTGTACATACATTACTTATCCTGTACTGCTCCTGAGTTACATCCTGTATTATACTCCAGAGCTGTACTCACTATTCTGCTGGTGGAGTCACTGTGTACATACATTACTTATCCTGTACTGATCCTGAGTTACATCCTGTATTATACTCCAGAGCTGTACTCACTATTCTGCTGGTGGAGTCACTGTGTACATACATTACTTATCCTGTACTGCTCCTGAGTTACATCCTGTATTATACTCCAGAGCTGTACTCACTATTCTGCTGGTGGAGTCACTGTGTACATACATTACTTATCCTGTACTGATGCTGAGTTACATCCTGTAGATCTTTTATTATAAAAGTATAAAACATAACAATAAAAGCAAACTGTAACAATAGTAAATAATAATAATACAACCGTATACAGAGATAAGGCCCTTCACCCAGAGTCCATGGTCCACAAACAAAAGAAAACCCCATGTCTGGACTCCCCTCCCCCCTGCCGCACACTCGCACACACACTCAAAACAAAACACAATATACCTAAAAGAAGAGCATCCAGCTATCCAGAAAATAAAACTAAAACTAAAGCTCCAGGTCCAGCCGTACCGCACTGAGACCCCATCATAAACAAAATTAGGCAATAACGTAAACATAACATATATATATACCAATAATTAACTAAATATGAAAATAAAGACCAAGCCAACCGGCATACAAAAATAACTAAAGAAATTGTTTTTCAATTTTTTTTTTTTTTTTTTTTTTTTTTTTTTGGGTCCCCAGTGCAGCTCGGGGGCCATGCCTGCTCCATCAGTCCGTGCCCAGAGTTCTAAAGTTCAGGACGTGCCAAGCCACACCGGGTTTTTTTTTTTTGTAATATATAAACTGTACAACACTCTGCCTGCCGCAGCCTGGGGGCCATGCCCGCTCCACCAGTCCGTGCCCAGAGTTCAATGTTCGGGACGTGCCAGGCTACGGCTCAAGGCGTGAAACCACTCCCCCCAACCCCCCACCCAACCTAACTACCACCCAGAACGTGAATATATACATATAAACATACATTAACCAATATACATGACATACACGATATACATTAACATAACCCGAAAGCCTAAGGTCGGCTCACCTGCAGCCCTACTTCACTCCATCTTGCCCAAATCAAAACAAAAAGCTTTATGGTGTACTCACAGCCCCCCACCGGGATTGGAGGTGATAAGCCGGGCACAGATATCATAATGTACTATCCCTTGCATTTTCTCCCTATTCTTTCCCTAATTTGCCCTAGACTGTCCTTAGTCTGCCCCTCAGTCTGACCCTTCATGGAAAACTGTCCCTGCCCTATCCCTCCTCTCTCCCTATCCTGTCCCTATTCTCTCCCTACTCTGCCCCTAGAAAATTAAGAAGAAAAAAATGTCCCTAACGAAATACAAGCCCTCTCCATAGGAGAGAAGCTTTAGATGTGCCCAGCCTCTCATACTCCAAAGAACGCACCTTCACCAGGTCACCCAGGATGTTCCTACATACCGTATCCACGGGGAGGATTTTCAGCTCCGTCGAGATTAAACACCGTGCACTCCAGATGTGGAACCTGACCACTAGGCTAACTAGAAATAAAGTGCAGCGGTCCCTGCCACCAAGGCCTCTGAACGCTCCATAAGCCCACTCCGCATAGGAGAGGTGTGCCAGCTGAGGCCAGCCTATGGAGACCCCTACCCGTTGGTATACCTCTGTATTAAAGGGGCACTGAAGCAGGAAATGCTCCATGCTTTCCAGCACGTCGCTGCACTCCTGACGGGGGCAACCCCTGTCAATCAGAGGCCTGCTCTTCAAGTTACCCCTTACATACAGTCTCCCATGAAAGCAGCGCCAAGCCAAGTCCCAAAACTTCAAGGGGACCCGGGTTGAATTCAGTAAACGTAACCCTCCCTCCAGGTCCCGACTTGGGCAGTCCTTGAGCACCAGGGGCTTCTGGAAATGGGTCAACAGGACTCTTTCGTCGAGGAGCCTCCTCGTCAGAGTCCTGATCTCCCACATCCCCAGACCCCACCGGCGTATCACCTTCAGAACCAAGGTAGCGTAAGCCGGGAGATGTCCGTGCTGCGTGCGAAGGTCCTTCACTCGCCCTCCTGTCTCCCATTCCTGGAAGAAGGGCCGAAACCATCCCCGGCAGGAGTAGACCCACGGAGGAGCCCTCTCTTGCCAGAGGTTGCCTATGTTGATCTTAAAAAAAGTGTTTACAAGAAACACCACGGGGTTGACCATAGATAACCCCCCTAGTCTCCTCGTGCGGTATGTAACATCTCTCCTGATCAGGTTCAACCTGTTCCCCCACAACATTAGGAAGAACAGGTTGTAGACCCGAGTCCAGAGAGGTTCTGGCAAAATGCATACGCTGCCCAGGTAGATGAATAACGGGAGCAGGTATGTTTTGATCAGGCTAATTCTTTCCCGAAGGGTCAAAGACCAACCCTTCCACTGGTTTACCTTGTGAGTTGCACCATCCAGCCTGTCCACCCAATTTTGCATGGGGTAATCCCCCTGGCCGAATTTGATGCCAAGTACTTTTGCTGAAGTTTGGGGCACCGGAAGGGTGTCCGGGAGATCAAACGTAGGATCCCCCCTTCCTAACCAGGACTGGGGGCATACTAAGTCCTAAGCGTATGCTCGCTTACCATACAATAAAACCTATCTTATAATAACCAATACTTACAACTTCTTGCTGAAAACGTGGGTTGGCCACAGCTTTATTAACATTTTAAAACATATATTATAAACTTTATTTTATAACCTGAACTACCTAAGTCTAAATTCCTCACGCTTTCCCATGCCTAAACTGTCGAACTTTTATTACCGGAACGGCCACAGGACGTTCGTAAGCCCCTTGTTACCTCGGGCTTGCAAACCCTCCTCTAAGCCGTAGCCCGCATGGGAAGCTCCCGGCCTACCATTCCCCAGCTGTGACAACTTCCGCCTCTCTAGAACGCCTTGCATCCTTGCACCCTACCCCTTACCTGGGCGGGTGGGTGGGCGTCTGCTCTCCTCCTACGTCCTTCTTCTTCCACTCCTTGGTCGTTTGTGGCTTTTCCCGCTCTTCTCCTTACTACTTCCTGTTCTAACTCCTCCCACCCCACTACCTTGCTCGCTAATTGACTAACCCCCTCACCCCCCTGCCCCCAGTCCTACGCCGCCTCGTTAATCACTTTGCGGCTTGCAAGACTGGGGGCATACTAAGTCCTAAGCGTATGCTCGCTTACCATATAATAAAACCTATCTTATAATAACCAATACTTACAACTTCTTGCTGAAAACGTGGGTTGGCCACAGCTTTATTAACATTTTAAAACATATATTATAAACTTTATTTTATAACCTGAACTACCTAAGTCTAAATTCCTCACGCTTTCCCATGCCTAAACTGTCGAACTTTTATTACCGGAACGGCCACAGGACGTTCGTAAGCCCCATGTTACCTCGGGCTTGCAAACCCTCCTCTAAGCCGTAGCCCGCATGGGAAGCTCCCGGCACGCGGTATGCGCCGTATTCCTATGGCGCATCCCGCCCCACCACGCCAACCCTAGCCAATGCCATTTCCACACCGTCCTGGAGTCCTGACAGAAACGTGTCCAAACCAACATCGTTAAGGTGCACTCCATCCTCCCTGAGTGCTCCTCTTTCCTTGTCCTCGAGTTCCCAATGGCGAACTGCCACTCCACCCAACGATTTAACAAATTTGGACATCCTAAGGTTGATTAATCTTCTTACTCTCTCAATCGCGTCACCGTCTCTGGCACCCCGCCAGCATCTCCTGGCCACGATGTCTGACCATACGAGCACACAATCCTGGAAACAGTCCCGGAAACGCATCATGTCCTGTTTCATGAGTACTAGCAATTCGTTCATTTTTGTTTTTCCTAAGTCGTTCCCCCCGGCGTGAACGACCAGTATAACTCTCCGGGGGGTCCACCTGCTAATTTTGAGAACGAATTGCAGAATCCTGGGCCATAGAAGCCCCCGCACACCCATCCAGTTTACGAGCGCGCCACTCAGACCCAGATTCCGTCCCATCGGTCGAGTGGCTGCTCTTCTCTCCGCCCAATGTATAAACGAATGGCCGATGATCCAAACGTGCCATGGGTCCGTCGCTGGAACAAGAAAAACATAGCAAATACCCGCAAATTGCAAGAAAACACGCCTACATAACGCTAAGCTTTTTATACACATCAGTCCTATTCCAAAAGAACGTCTACCGTACGGTCCGGTCGTATATACGACTTGTACGCTTGCGATTTCCATCGCCCCAATCGTTTTAAGCCGTCCTCCGACATACCATGGGCTTCCGCTGTTGTAGCGGCCCCAATCCTAAAAGAATGCGTCCCGAATTCTCCCGGCTCCAAACCGCACTTCTTTAACGCCGAACGTAAAACCGCCGAAAATTGGAAACGCGTGAGTGGGGAACCAGAGGAATGTACTAAAAACTGCCCACTATGTGGGCGCTTTTTTAAGAACTCACTAATGACCTGGACCGGGCACCATCCTGCCCCTAATTGGTTAATGGTGAGCCATTCACCTCTTCCATATACATCCGTCTTCGACTTCCTTATACCTATCCGTATGGCTGTTCCCGTAGCTATCACGTCGGCGGCCCGTAGGCCACCCAACTTGACTTTACTCGCCGGGACCATCTCCCCGATACGTAAGGCCGCGAAAAATGCTATTGAAAAAGCAGTCCTAAACAACAGAGTCTCGTATTCGTTCGCACAGACCGACTCCAAAACTGACAACAGGCTTGTCAGCACTGGAAACGTGATTGGACGGCGTGTGTCCGTCTGGACCTTTTCTTTTTTCCACCCGCGAATTATTTGCTGAAACACGAAATCCTTCGTGACATCAATCATACCGTGTAATTTTAACAAAAACGCCACACCCGCTAGATGCTTTTTGGCTGCTCCCACCGACAAACGCTTTTTCCGCAACTCCGTCAGCATATCCAAGGTTGCTGACTTTGCCCTTTCACCTCCTACCACTGCTCCCCCTGCAAATTGCAACCATAATAACCAGACTGAATTGTAATTTTTCCAAGTTGCAGCCGCCACCGATGACTCCACCAGCTTCAACAACTCTCCTCTGCCAGATTCCATAAGGAAGGCGGGCAGCGTACCCCTTCGGCATCCGCCTGCGGGTACCGTTCCCTGAACAGCTCCATCTGTGAACGAGAGAGTGCATCAGCCGCTCTGTTGTCATATCCCGGGACATGCTTTGCACGCAAATACACATTGCCCTGTAAGCATCTCAGCACCACGTGTCTCAACAAAGCCAAAACCGGCGGGGAGGCCGACGATTGTTTGTTTATCGTCTGTACGACCGCCGCATTATCCGACCAAAAACAGACTCTCCGGTCTCGTAACTCTGCTCCCCATAACTCAATTGCTACCACCACCGGGAAAAATTCCAGCAGAGTTACGTTCTTAGTCCACCGTTTTTCTCTCCATGACCTTGGCCAGGATTCCCTGCACCAATGTCTGTTGAAGATAACGCCAAAACCGCCCGAACCCGCTGCATCGGCAAACAAACTGATTTCCGTTCCTTCCACATCTTCCCTAGGGCAAACCACTTGCCCGTTGAAAGAATGCAGGAAAACCGTCCATAAATGCAAGTCAGCCTTAATTCCTGCCGTCACACGTATAAAATGATGTGGTTCGCGGACCCCCACGGTTGCCAATGACAGTCTCCTGGCAAACGGCCGCCCCATGGGAATCACTTTGCAGGCGAAATTTAAAAGACCCAGCAAAACTTGCGCCTGCCGCAGCGTCACCTTTTTACATTTAGCCACTTCGCCCACTGTTTGCCGCAACCTGGCCACTTTATCCGCCGGCAACCTGAACACCATCTCCACCGAATCGATTTCTATACCTAAAAACGTGAGGCATGTAACTGGGCCCATTGTCTTTTCCTCAGACAACGGAACCCCAGCTAACCGCATTAACCTCTTAAAATTAGTCATTAGGAAACCGCAATCACCCGATGCCTCTGAGCCGACGAACAAAAAATCGTCCAAATAATGGATCACCGATGTGATGCCCGTCTCATACTTCAACATCCATTCAAGGAAGGAACTAAATAACTCAAAAAAATAGCATGAGATCGAGCATCCCATCGGTAAGCACATGTCGACAAAAAACTGGTCCTCGATTCTACAACCCAAAAGATGAAAGCACTCCGGGTGAACCGGAAGCAAACGGAACGCTGATTCAATATCAGCTTTTGCTAAATGCGCAAATCTACCCGCCGACCTTACCAGCCGAACCGCACAATCGAATGACGTGTAGGCTACTGCTGCTTCTTCTTTTGAGATGCCATCATTGACCGATCCCCCTATTGGGAACGATAAATGATGTATCAACCGGAACTTGCCGGTTTCCTTCTTAGGTACCAGACCCAAAGGAGACACTCGCAAGTTCTCGAAAGGAGGAATACTGAAAGGGCCGGCCATCCGGCCCAACTCCACTTCCTTTTGAACCTTCTCTTTTACCAATTCGATATCGTCCCTTGCCGATTTCAAATTGGGGCATAACACAGTGGCAGGCTGATGCGCGTACGGAATTCTAAAGCCTTCTCGAAATCCTAACCTAAGGATTTCTGCTTCCTGTTTCCTGTGGTACATGTTTAACCACGGATCCAGGTACTGGCTTCTCACCGGAGTTCGCATTACCGCCGGTGCTACCCACCGCGGGTACCGACCTCTGTTTCTTGAAACAGCGGATCGCTGCATGCTGCCCCCCGCATACCGAGCACTCGTGCCGGAATTTGCAGGTTGCGTAAAATCGACAATGGCCCTCGTTGTACAACCAACAGGAGCCATTCGGCCTTGGAGATGCCGCGGGTGGTTGAGATGCCCCTCCCGCGGCTCCCCCGGGAAAAGAAGTCCTAGCTGGACGCTGCGCTAGGATCAACTGAATCCATACATCCGTGGCCTTAGAGGCCCAACTCGTATGCGTTCCCGACACGCGACGCCGAAAATCTTCGTCGTAGCGCCACCATGCTGCACCTCCGTGCAACCGATACGCGCTATAAATGGTATTTAGATATACCATCATCTCCGTCGCTTTGCGCGGCTGAAACTGACACGTTACATGAACCAAAATCACAAAAGCCTGCAACCAATTTCCAAAAGTCTTTGCAATCTTCGGTTTTTTGTCAGCACCTCGCTCTGCCGACCGCTCCTTGTCAACCATGACGTGTTCCGAAGAGAGCAAAGACCATATATCAATATACAAGCCATTTTTAATTTTCTCCACTACATCATCGGGCAGACCCACCCCCAGGGGGGCAACACCACAAAACAACGAATCAGCATATTGTAAGCTGTCCGTTGGGACACTTTCTGTGCCCGCTGCTGAGCAAGCACCAACATTACCCACAGGCGGGCCTGCGCCCCCTGGAGCCACACAGGACACTGAAAGCCCCTTTTCGGAATCAACCTTGCTCAACAGCGACCTCAGAACCGAAACCAAATCATCGTTTTCCGCACCCGCTGCGGGATCCGACACACTTTTAAGGACATTGTATAAGGTAGACTCACCGCCTGGACGGACCTCCGGCGTTGCCAAGGGTGACGCCCTCGCTGTACCGCTCCCTTGGTTCCGTCCTACTTCGTACGCGGACTGCCGACCAATCGATTGCCGAACCCTCCTCGTGTCATCCGATTGGGACGTGCCAGGCTGGTCCGGCCCTGACCGATCCTGCGCAAGCTCTTGCCACCTCCTGCGTTCCCGGACCTTCCGATAAAGGGATGACTGCGGGTCCGCCCTCCGTGGCTGCTCCTCTCGCCCGCAATACTCGTCCTGGTCGCTGCTAGGCACTTCGTCGCTTGACTCTCGCGGCCTGCCGCTGGCACTACGCACTACGCTGGCCTTCTCTAGCTGCGCCTGGAACTCTCTATCCTGCCTCTCCTGCCTGGCTCGCTCTTTCTGCCTCTGCCTAGCGCCTTGGCCCTGCTTCTTAGAACTACGGCGTGGGACCTGGCTATGTGTGGGAAGGTAAACTGCGGGGTCTGCTGGTGGGGGAATGTAGTGGGGGTTCACGTAGCACTGTCTATACTCGTTAGACTGGGCTGGTGGGCGCTGGTACAGTGCATAGGAGGGTGGGAGTTGTTGTTGGTGGGGGTGGAAGGCCTGGAATGTGTCCATGTATCGGGGAGGGGGGGGTTGTTGGCTAGGCCATGTGTCTAAATGTACCCTCCCCGCTCCCCCCTGAGGGCTATATGGGGTCCTGCCTGGCCTGTTGCCTACCCTGTAGTGTGCTGGCCCTGCCACTTGTACTGGCTCTGCAGGGTAGCGTGACCTGCCTCCCCCCTCCCTGCTGCTGCTGGACCCTGTGGTGCTACCCGGGCTGTGTGTCAGGGGGGTGTTGCGTGGGCCCCAGCTTTCCCTGCTCCCCCTCTCTCTCACTCTCCCCCCACCCCCTCCCCCCCTGCCCGCCGGGCTTCTACTTTTTCGCGCCCTCGGCGCTGCCTGTGCCGCCACGTGCGCTGTGCCGCCATCTTGCGGGGACGTGCGGCCGGACCGCGCGCTCCCCAGCTCCTCCCCGCTACTTGCGCTCGGCTCACCTCGGGCTCCTCCGCTCATCCTGCGCCCGGCTGCGCGATGCTTACTCCGTTCGGCGCCCGCTGTCACTCCCGAGCGCCGTCCTGCGAGCTCCGGACCCTCCACTGGCACAGTCCTCTGAGCCTCCGATGCCGGTCCTCCCGCCGTACCTCTCAGTGCCGGCGCCGACTTCCGGTTAGCTCCTCCGTCCTTCCTGGGGCCTGCGCTGCCCTGGCTGGCTCTTCCTCCTCCCCTCTTCGGCGCGGGGCTCGGACTGAGCCTCGCCGGGGGCTGCTTTCGCCGGCGCGGTCTCCCTCGCGGTGCCTCTTGCTGGCTGCATGGCTCCTGTCCCGAACTCCGCTGCGGTCTCCCAGGCGGTGTATCTTGCGTGCTGGCTGGCCCCTTCCTCGGTCTCTGCTGCGGTCTTCCTCGTGGTGTAACTTGCGTGCTGGCTGGCTCCTTTCCAGGTCTCTGCTGCGGTCTTCCTTGCGGCGGTTCTTGCGTGCAGTCTGGCTCCTCTCCCGATCTCCGCTGCTGTCCTTCTTCTCCGGCTGGTTCTCTGGCTCCGGCGGTCGTCCTGTAGCTTGCCAGCACCTCTTCAAGCCATCCGGTGCCGTCTTGCATCACAGCTTCTTGAATCATGGCACGTAAGTCGTCCATTTTCTTTCTTCTTCCTCCGCTGTTACTGTCTTCCACCCGACTCTTCAAGCTTGTCAGCTGATGGCTTCTCACTTGCCCGACTCCTGTCTTCAGCGCTTCCCGACTTGCTTTTTGTTCTTTTATCTTTTGCTGCTCCTATCTTTCTACTGCTCGTCTGCTCTCCTCCTACGTCCTTCTTCTTCCACTCCTCGGTCGTTTGTGGCTTTTCCCGCTCTTCTCCTTACTACTTCCTGTTCTAACTCCTCCCACCCCACTACCTTGCTCGCTAATTGACTAACCCCCTCACCCCCCTGCCCCCAGTCCTACGCCGCCTCGTTAATCACTTTGCGGCTTGCAAAGACTTTCACACTTATCCCAGTTGACCATAGACCCGGAAGCTTCCGAGTAGCGGTCCACCTCCGACACCACAAACTCCGCCTCCTCTCTCGAGGACACGAAGAGCGTGACATCATCGGCGTATGCCACTGCCCTCAGGGTAGCCTCCGGCACCGCCTGGTCCATCCCGACCACTGCTATAGGTCCACAATCAACCCTCCTAAGGAAGGGATCTATCGCAAACGCATACAACAGGGGACTTAGAGGACAGCCCTGACGGACGCCGGACCCCACCTCAAAAGGGCGGCCAAGCCAACCGTTCACCAGCGGGAAAGTCTCAGCCCCTGCATACAATGTTCGCAGCCAATCAACAAACCCCACTGGCAGGCCGTATCTCAGAAGGACTGACCAGAGGTACTCGTGATTAACCCGATCAAACGCTTTGGCCTGATCCAAGGACAGCAGGTACCCCTCCCAGTGGCCAGCCCTACCCTGCTCCACTGCCTCCCGGACACCGAGAACAGCGCTAAAGGTGCTACGGCCTGGAACAGAGCAATGCTGGGCCCCCGAGAGGAGCCGGGGTGCAAACTTGACCAGCCGATTAAACAGCACTTTTGCCAGAACCTTCCTGTCCGTATTGAGAAGCGCTATGGGACGCCAGTTCTCAATACGGCTCAAGTCTTTACCTTTTGACAGAATGATCAAGGCCGACCTCCTCATTGACTTTGGCAGAGTGCCCGAGGAAAGACACTCATTGAATACCTCCGTCAAGAGGGGACTCAAGAGGTCCTTGAAGGTCTTATAATACTCGGATGTTAATCCATCCGGACCTGGCGACTTTTTGGGCCGGAGCCCATCAATCGCCAGTCTAACTTCCTCTTCTCTGATCTCTTCTGTCAAAACGCCAAGAGAGGTGTCTACCCCTGGCCCAGGGACAGCTTCAGCCAGGAAAGCCGACATCACTTCCGAATCTAGATCCTTCTTTCCCAAGAGTTGCGAGTAGTAGGATCTGACGACCTCCAGGATCCCTGATCTGGATCGATTCAGGGACCCCGTACTGTCAATCAGTCCAGTGACCACTTTACTATTCACTGACATCCTACAGTTTCTGTAAGGGTCGGGCGAGCGGTACTTCCCGAAATCCCTCTCAAAAACCAAGGATGCGTGTCTGTCATACTGGCACGTCTTGAGTAAAGATTTCACTCTGGAGATCTCCTCGCGGCTACCTCCAGTCGAAACGAGATGTTCGAGTTTCCTCCTCAGGCCGTTGTACAGGCGGTACCTGTCCAGGCATCTGAGGTTGGAGAGCTCACGGAAGAACCTCGCCGCCCTCCTCTTGAACATCTCCCACCACTCTGACTTACTGCTACAGAGATCCAGTAATGGTACCTGGCTCTGCAGAAAATCCTCAAAGGACTGTCTTATCTCTGCTTCCTCCAGGAGTGATGAATTCAGTCTCCACAAACCTCTGCCCATCCGGGGGGTCTCTGCAACATTCAGAGAAAACAATATTAGACAGTGGTCGGAGAATTCCACCTCAACAACGGACACTGGTGAAGAGATGGCTTCCTCCTTCAAATAAAACCTGTCTATTCTAGACCTGCTCTGACCCCTATAAAAGGTGAATCCCTCGTGGCCTGGGGTGTGCCGGATGTGGACATCCACCAGGCGAGCCTCGCTAGCTATACTATTAAGTGCGACGCTGTCAAAAGTCAACCGCCTGTCTTCAGAGCCTCCCCTATCGCGGGCTCTCGTGACTGCATTAAAGTCACCTCCAAAGACAACTTGGCGGCTGGTAAAAAGGTAGGGCTTGATCCTCATAAAGAGACTCTTCCTGTCCTTTTTTGACTGGGGACCATAGATGTTTACAAGTCTCAATTCTTGTCCCTTCATGAGGACATCTAAGATCAGGCACCTTCCCATTTCTAATTCAATAACTCGTCGGCATTCGACCGCTGCGGTAAAAAGTACCGCCACTCCGCTATACGGCTCGGCCGCAAGAGACCAGTAGGAAGGGCCTGACCTCCACTCCCTTTTTGCCTTATGTATGGCTGCCAAATCAGACAGCCTGGTCTCCTGCAAAAATAAAATGTCGGCTTCAACGCGGCCGAGAAAATCAAAGGCCGCAAATCTAGCCGTATCAGACTTAATGCTGGCAACGTTAATTGATGCCAGAGTCAGCGGAGTGGGTGCCGCCATCATGAGTGATTAAATTAGATGGCTTTCTTCCTCACACCCGCTTCTTCGGGGTCGGAGGAAAGCCCCTTGCTTCTTTTTTTGGACACAGATGTGTCCATAGCAGGGGATCCCCCGACCCCATCGTCCTTGTCTCCAGGCTCCAGAGTAGCCCCCTCCCCGGAAGGAACTAAGCCTCCACGAGGAGGAGACTCAGCGCCCCCCGTTGACCCTTTCTTTGCCCCAGGCACCTTGCCCTTTGCTTCCCCCTCAGAGGAGGAAGAGATGTCTTGAAGGGCCCGGTACCTATTGGAGAGTCCAACTGGAGGCGAGCAGGCTTCTCCTTCCAGTACTTGGCCCGGGGTGGGAGAAGATCTTGAATCCCCCCTTCGCTTTCTCCTAGTGGCACCTAGCTTACGCCGTTTCTCTAGCCACCTCTTTCCTTCCTCATCCACACTCTCATAGTGGGAGGAATCTGAAGAGTTGGTCTTTCCGTCCTCCCTCTGGATCCTCCTGTCCTCTTCATCCACTTCACTGTCCCTCAAGGCCTCAGCCGCAAAATTTGCTTCAGGAACAGGGGCCGCCATTGACCCACCTGCTGTGGGCGCTCCTGTCAGCTCCCTGCTCCGTCTGCGTTTGTCCTGACGCCTCTGCTCAGAAGGCGTCTTTTGCTGGTTCTTCCCTGGCTCCTTAGCTCCTCCACCTCTGCTAGTCCCCTCACCCCCGGAGGCCGCACCATGGCCCCCATCCGTAGGGGCTGAGACCGCATTGGCAAAGGAGCGTGGACAGCGACTGAATGGGTGACCGAGATCACCACACAGGTTACACCTAATCTCCACACAGGAGGCGGCTAGATGACCCAGACCCCCACACAGAGCGCACTTCAAGGTCTTACAAGCGGCGCTCAAGTGTGAGGGGTCGCCGCACCTGTGGCAGAGCTTCGGCTGCCCCTGGTAAAAGGCCAGGATACGATCCCTGCCGAGGAAGGCTGCAGATGGTATGTGTGCCACTGAGTTACCTGAACGCTTCAGCTTGACCATAAACGTCCAGGCCCCGGACCATATGCCGTGCTCATCCCTGTTCTTTCTGGGCATGTCCGTCACCTCTCCATATCGACCGAGCCACGTCATAATATCAAAACAAGAAAGTGACTCGTTACGAGTCAAAACGGTCACCTTCTTGACTTCGTTCTGGCGAGACACCACCTGGATGGCAAAGTCTCGCCAGCCGGGCTCGTTTTTCATCAGCTCGTAATTCCCCCAGAAGAGTTCTAGACCCTCTGGGCGAACGAAACTGATGTCAAACTCAGACGTGCCGAAGGGATGGATCAGGGCAAAGATGTCAACCGCCCTGAAGCCCATCTTCAGTAGAAGCTCCACTACCCTCGCCCTCGGGGGGCATGTATCATTGCCTCTCCAGCGAAGACGGACCACATTCCTACGACCTGCGTCCTGCCCGGGTGTTGGTAGGGACCATACGGTCTCCCCCCTTTGCTCTCGGAAGGCCCCTAAGCCGTGTCTCTCTGTCCAAAGAGACAGGTTCACCTCTCTTCCTCCAACTGTGATTGAACTCTCCCCCTTCCGTAGAGCCCCCAGAAGGCGCTGTTGCAATACGCCCTCTCTAGAGCCTGGAGACAAGGAGGACCCCTCCCCTCCAGCAGCGACACTGGCATAACTCCTACCAGCTGTCGTCGCCGCTGGAGGGGCGACTGGAACCTGTGATGTGCCCTGACTATCCCCAGAACCTGTGCCTATATTTACAGTAGGTGCCCCTGTGCTGGGAACAGTAGCTGCAGCCCGTGCCTCCGAGTGCGTCGGAGCATCAGACACGCTGGCCGCACCAGACACATCCACCCCTTTCATACCAAGACCTTTCATACCAAGACCCTCTGGACCAGACTTGGGGTTGGAAGCAGGGTTTGTTTTTGCCTTGGTAGACCTTGGGGGTGGCACTGCTGCCCCATCTTGCGCAGCTGCAACCACCGTAATGACCCCCCCATGGTCAGCACTCTGCATTCCGGCGCTTTTAGTTTTTTTATTTTTGCCTTTTTCTTTACTTTTGCCAGCAGCCTCCACATCACTGGGTGCCTGGGACCTAGACTGGGACCTAGACTGAGGGGCCCCTGCAGACCGACCTGTCGCACAAGGGATCCCTGATCCCGACCCCGCAGCACCCTCCGCATCACTGGCCTTACTGGCGCTGGCAGTTCTACCACTGCCATAATCCTTTGCCACCTTGCCTTGTCCTGTGCTGGCCGCCCTGCTGGCTGTTTCTGTCACTGCACTAACTGAAACAGGGACAGAGGACCTGGCCAGTTTAACTCCTTTATCCCTGTTCCCATGTTCAAAACCCACTGCAGAGTCAGAAACCGGGGTTCTCAGGGTGGGGGTGCCCTGATCCGACTTTGCAGCCAAGCCAGCGCCCCCCGTCACATACACAAATTTCTCCTGCACCAAATTCTTTTTTTTCCCTTTTTTTGTCTTGATTTTCACATCCTCTTCTGGTAAATCATCACCAAACTGAAGGCCGCTCATATTAGGGGGGGATTCCAACAGCCTTATCTGCTGCATTATTAAAGCGCCCCCATCGCTTTTATCTTCCTCTGGATCTGAATCCCCGGAGGTTAGAGGCAGCGCAACCTGCTCCGGCCGGAGGCTGCTGGTGGTTGTAGTGCCACTCTGGGTCTGCTCTCCTGAGCAGACAGGCTGCTCCCTCAGGCTATCCTCAAAGGCATCCTCGTCAGTACAGTCACCACCGCTGTCTCCATCGCTGGAGTGATCAGCCTTCTTGTGACCACTGTGTCCTGACGCCATTTTGGAAAATCTATCACCGTTAAGTAACTTTTCCCTAAAGGGACCACTTTGCTCCAGAATCCTGTCCCTCTCTTCCTTGCAACTCTGTATGCAATCTTTACAGTCCTGTATAGTCTTGCTTATTACATCTTTCTTGCCTTTAGCAGCGGTCTGGTCCTTTAGCGACCTGGCCGACCGCAGCTTCTCCTTCTGCAGGAGGATTTCTCTCCCCGCACGCTCATAGTCCGCCATGCTGGTGGCCAGACGGGAGGCCAGCTCTACCACCGACTCCCCTTTCCTGCGATCACTCCACTGCGGCTTACCTCCTTTGCTGAGCGTTTGGCTGCGAGTTTGACTGCGGGTCATCATTTCGCTTCCGGCGCTGTCAGATGCAGCTGCACCAACCTGCTGGGCCATGTCACTGCGCCTGCGACCCGGACCCTCTCTCTTCGCAGCTTTACTAGCTGCTCCGGCTTTCCTGGTTGTTGCTGCTGAAACCACGTATGCCGCCAGCGCCGCTGATGGTGTTGTCGCTGCCTTCTCAGCATTCCCCCCCTCCGACCGAAGCCGGGGGGGGGGGGAATTGCGTGACTCCATAGAACAAGAAGCCCAGATGAGTGCACTGATCCTGGGATCCAAAACAGGCTTCCAGCTGGGACTGCAGCCACACCCTGGTTCTCTGAGGAGCTCCAACAAACCACACCTTACTCCAGAGATGCACTCACTATTCTGCTGGTGGAGTCACTATGTACATTCATTACTTATCCTGTACTGATCCTGAGTTACATCCTGTATTATACTCCACAGCTGCACTCACTATTCTGCTGGTAGTCACTGTGTACATACATTACTTATCCTGTACTGATCCTGAGTTACATCCTGTATTATACTCCAGAGCTGCACTCACTATTCTGCTGGTGGTGGAGTCACTGTGTACATACATTACTTATCCTGTACTGACCCTGAGTTACATCCTGTATTATACCCCAGAGCTGCACTCACTATTCTGCTGGTGGAGTCACTGTGTACATACATTACTTATCCTGTACTGCTCCTGAGTTACATCCTGTATTATACTCCAGAGCTGCACTCACTATTCTGCTGGTGGAGTCACTGTGTACATACATTACTTATCCTGCACTGACCCTGAGTTACATCCTGTATTATACTCCAGAGCTGCACTCACTATTCTGCTGGTGGAGTCACTGTGTAAATACATTACTTATCCTGCACTGACCCTGAGTTACATCCTGTATTATACTGCAGAGCTGCACTCACTATTATGCTGGTGGAGTCACTGTGTACATACATTATTTATCCTGTACTGACCCTGAGTTACATCCTGTATTATACTCCAGAGATGCACTCACTATTCTGCTGGTGGAGCCACTGTAGTTGCTTAGTGTGCACCAAATTTTGTTGGAATTTTGGCGTACGGCGCTGCACTTTACCTTACCCCCTCCCCCCCCCCCCCTCCTTTTCGGGTCCAGACAGAAAACCTGTCTGTGAAGCTGATGGTTCTTCCCCATGAGATGTTTTGTAACCCTGCGGCCCCCCATAGTTTTGGTGCAGGTGTAGCCCGTGTTCCGGTGCCGTTCTCTGATGATCCCCGATGTCTTTCATTGATTAAATGTTACATAAAAGCAGAAACCCGCCTTACAGACGGCGCCTCCGATCTATGAAGGGGTCATTTTCTTCTTGCGAGGCTCCCTCAGAGCGCATCACTCCATATATATATATAATGGCGGCTCCCGTATCTTATCTCCCTGTGAGCAGCTGTCCACCCCACGTAATTTCTCCCTTCCCGTTACTACACCCGCGCCGCGCCGCCATATTTCTGCAGCACAGGCCCGGCAGTATATCGGGGAGATTGATACTATGTGATATTTACGAGGTTCCTTTATCTGGAAGTTGCAGGAATTGCGCGCGAGGCTCTTCCCAAACCGCCTTCCGACTGCGCCGATATTTCATCTTCTTCAACCTCGATTGTGAAAAGTCAATTATAAAGACCTTAAATTATCAAACTGCGGAAACGTGCGGCGTCCTCATCGCACGGCGTATCATGGCCAGGGTTCACGGAGTGTCGTCACCGGCGATGGGCGGATCTAATAGATCTGGTGGATGCAGGAAATCAACAGATGTAGCAGAGCTATAAATGTCACCGGCAGTCCTATGTAACACCACTGATAACACAGTGATAACTCTGAGGACAGATAATGTGGTAGATGTGACCTGCAGTCCCATGTAACCCCACAGATCACACAGTGAATCTCTTTATTATAAAAGTAAAAAACATTACAGGGTGTAATGATTGCAAAATAACAGAAAAAAAGCCACAATATAAAACCCCTCTAAAGGAAGGCCGCCCTGGGCCCACCCAACCTCTCAGACTCCAGAGAACGCACCTTCACCAGGTCACCGAGAATGTTCCTACTTACCTCGTCCTCGAGGAGGATTTTATGCTGCGTCGATACTAAGCACCGTGCGTTCCACATGTAATACCGAACCACTAGACTTACTAAATATACAGTGCAGCGGTCCCTGCCACCCAGATCTCTGAATGTGCCATAACACCACTCGGCGTAGGTAAGGTCAGCCAGCCGAGGCCAACCGATGGAAGCCCCTACCCTCTTGTATACCTCTATATTAATGGGACAATGAAGCAGGAAGTGGTCCATGCTCTCCAGAGTGTTGCCACACACCTCCCGGGGACAACCCCTTTCCTCGGTGTTCCTGTGCTTCAAGTTGTCCCCCACATACATCTTACCATGGAAGCAGCGCCAGGTCAAGTCCCAATACTTTGAGGGGATTCTTACCGAATTTAAAAGAAACAAACCCTCAAATCCCCACCTGGGCAGTCTCTGAGGGCCAATGGACTCTGAAAGTGGGTTGCCAAAACCCTCTGGTCAAGAACACACCTGGCCAGTGTCCTGACTTCCCACATGATCAGCCCTTATTGGCGTATTACCTTCAGAACCGGTGCAACGTAAGCCGGAAGATGTCCGTGTGGTGTACGAAAGTCCTTCTCACGCCCTCCATTCTCCCACTCCTGGAAGAATGGCTGAAATCATCCCTTACAGGAGGATACCCATGGAGGAGTCTTCTCTTTCCAGAGATTTGCGATATTAACTTTCAAAAAGGTATTCACAAGGAATACCACTGGGTTGACCATACCCAACCAGCTAAGCCTCCTCGTACGGTAAGTAACCTCCCTCTTGACTGGGTTCAACCTATTCCCCCATAACAGCTGGAAGAACAGGCTGTAGACCCGCGACAAAACAGGTTCTGGCAAAATGCAGACACTTCCCAGGTACATTAACAAAGGGAGCAGGTAAGTCTTGATCAAGCAAACCCTTTCTCTCAGGGTCAAAGTCCACCCTTTCCATTGATCCACCTTTTCAGCGGCATTCCTCAACCTGCCTTCCCAGTTTTTCTCCGGATAATTTCCTTGGTTGAAATCGATGCCTAAAATTTTAGCAGAATCCTGGGGTTCTGGGAGATCAAAGCAGGATCTCCCCCTTCCAACCAGAGACTCTCACACTTTTCCCGATTGATCTTTGACCCGGAGACCTCCGAGTAGTGAAGAAATTCCGACCTCACCCACCTCACCTCCTCACCAGAGAAGACAAAGATAGTAACGTCATCAGCGTACGCCACTGTCCTCAAGGCCGAGCCCGGCACCCCCGTGTCCATCCTCGCTCCCGCCAACGATTCCCCGTCTACCCTTATGAGGAAGGGATCAATAACAAAAGCGTAAAGCAAGAGGCCCAGTTTACGAACCCCACCGGCAGACCGTATCTCAAAAGGATAGACCTAAGGTACTTGTGGTTTACTCCATCAAAAGCTTTAGCCTGATCCAGGGAAAGTAAAAACCCCTTCCAGAGACCTGCCCTGCCCCGCTCCACAGCCTCCCAGACACTCAGCACGGCACTAAACGTGCTTCGACTGAGAACGGAGCAGTGGTGAGCCCCAGAAAGGTCGCACATTTCACCAACCTACTGAAACCAAAGGGAACCAAAGTTTCCTTAAAGCCATCTTGACCTGGTGACTTTTTGGACCTAAGCCCATCAATCGCCAGTTCAGCTTCCACTTCCGTAACTGCTTCTGTCAAAACGCCAAGAGAGGCGTCTACTCCTGGTCCAGGAACTGTTTCCGCCTGGAAAGCCACGATTCCATCCCGATTAAGTTCCTTCCCACCCAAGAGATGCGAGTAGAAGGATCTAACGATTTCCAGGATCCCTGATCTGGACCTTTTCAGGGAGCCTGTACTGACTAACAGACCAATGACCAATTTACAGCTCACTGGCATCTTACAGTTCCTGTAGGGGTCAGGCGAGCGGTAATTCCCAAAATCCCTCTCAAAAGCCAAAGATGCGTGTCTATCATACTGACATCTCTACAGCAAGGCTTTCACCCTGGAGATCTCCTCCCCGCTATCTCGAGTTATGGCCAAATGCTTGAGTTTCCTCCTCAGGCTCTGATATATGCGCTTTCTGTTCAAGCTGCTGAGGTTGGAGAGCTGTTGGAAGAACCTTCTCACCCGATGTTTGAACATCTCCCACCACTCTGACTTACTGCTGCATAGACCCAGTAGCGGTTCCTGGTTCTGTAGAAAATCCTTAAAGACCTCCGGCACCTCACACCTGGCAGGGAACAGGAGGTGCCACCAGGGGCTTGGAACCGGTGAGAGAGGTCGACCAGAGGGGAACCACTTGGGCCTTCCTTTGGTATCTGCCCCAGAGTAAGTGTGACTGACTGATCCCACTCTAGAGAGGGAGAACCCCAATTTTTGGTTCTTGTTCTTCCCTTACTCTTTTTCTTCTGTTTTTGCCATTTCTTCCAATCCTCATTCGCACTGTCTTCACGGGAGGATGCGGCAGAACTGGCAGCCACCTCCTCTCTTTCCATCCCTCTGGTTTCCTCATCCACGTTACTATCCCTTGGAGTCTCAGCAGCGGGGCCCACCACTCCGCCAGGGGCAGTCTCGGACCCCCGAAGTATACTCCTTCCCCAGCAGCTCGACATCCCGCCGAGACTCTGTAGCTCTTCCTCCTCCGCGTATCCACCTGTCTCGCCCCCAGATTGACGGACCTGCTGACTCTCCGACTGAGCTCGGCCGGTGTTGGCAAAGGCAAAGGATCAGCTACTGAATGGGTGCCCTAAAGCACTACCCAGGTTACACCAGGATGAGAATGGGTGGTCTCTGCCCGCACACAGCGCACACACCAGCACCTTACACTGTGCACTGAAATGTGTGGGGTCCCTGCAGCTGTGTAGACCTCCGGCTGGCCCTGATAGAAAAAGAGAATCCTGTCCCTTACCAGGAACGCAGAAGAAGGCTTCCGGGTAACGGAATAACTATGTGTACGTTTCACCTTCACCATGAAATTCCTGTCCTGACCAGATCCCGTGTACCTCCCTGACCAGATCCCGTGTGCGCCCCTGACCAGATCCCATGTACCTCCCTGACCAGATCCCGTGTGCGCCCCTGACCAGATCCCGTGTGCGCCCCTGACCAGATCCCATGTACCTCCCTGACCAGATCCCATGTGCGCCCCCATACCGCCTCATCCAAGTCAGGATGTCAACATAAGAAAGAGACTCATTACTAGTCAGAACGGTCCCTCTCTTAGTGTCATTTTGGCGGGGAATTGCTTGAACCACAGAATCCTGCCACTCGGGTTCCATCTGAGTCGGCTATACTTTGACCAGAAGAGCTCAAGCCTCTCCGGTCTCACAAAGCTGGCATCAAACAGGGACGCCGAAGAGGTGGATCAGGGCAAAGATGTCACTCACCCTGAATTCCATCCCGAGGAGAAGCTCCACCATCCCAGCACGGCTAGGGCAGGCATCACTGCCTCCCCATTGGAGACAGACCACCTTCCTCCTGGACCAGCTGTAGGAAGCGAATATGCCTCTTCTCTCTGCCTTTGCTCTCAGATGGCCCTGTGCCCCTCTCTAGATATGGGTCGCGCTCTTCACCCTCTATAGTGACCGACCGCTCTCCTCTCTTTAAGGCGGATAGGAAGAGTTCATGTGACCTGGGGTCCCTGAGGCCGGGAGGTAAAGGTCCTCCCCTTTAGGTGGCGGTAACACTCACATAGCTCCTAGGAATCTTCACTGTCAGGGGATGCAGATGGACCAGGGCCCGCACTCCTCGCCACTCCACCAGACACTCCACCAGACACTCCATCCTCACTTGTGACTCCTGTACATTTTCTACCACCTTTATCTCCCCCAGATACTCCTCCACCAGCAGACACCCCAACATTTAATACTGTATTATTTAGACTCCCTGCACCCCCAGACTCTCCCTCACGCACACCACCCGCCATCATGCTCCTCCCTTCATACCTTTCACACACCTCTATAGTTTTAATATTCTCACGCTCATCATCTCATCATTCTCACCCTTCTCTGCAACTGGACTGGTAACGGCTCTCCTCTTGGTGGTGGTGGTGGTGGTGGTGGGGGGGGGGGGTAAGAGGCACTTGGCAGCCCAATGGGCCCCTAGCACTTTCCCCCGCCCCTGCAGGGAAGCAACCCAGGGTCGCCTTCTTATACGTAGCCTCCATCAAGCCAAAGGAATTCCAGCAGGAAGTTTCACGAAGCCGCTGATGGGAAATGGACCCTCTAGCCACACCTACAGCACGGCTTTCAGCGCAGCTCCCCGCCACCATATTTGCCCTGGACTCACCCAGCATCGTGCAAGTACCTTTCTTTGGGCCCACCGCAGGGCCTTTCTGGGGCCACCCAACACCGGCTGACCCCCAACCTTTTCCTCCACCTGCCTTGAACTTTTGAGATCACCCGACATCGAGCAACCCCCCTTACTGAGGCCCACCGCAGGGCCCTTCTGGGGGCCACTCAATTTTGGGTGACCCCCACTTCCACAGCCTTTTTTGATGTTTTTCCTGGTTCACCCAATGCCAGATCACCTCCACACTTAAGAATCTCACTGTCAAACACCACCAGTTTCTGCCCGTCACCCCTCCTGTCAGTATGAACTGGGGTGGGGGGTGTTTGGATCAGGATGCCTAGTACTCTCCCCCTTCCTGTGCAATGAACCCACATTAGCAGGGTCCAGGCTGGGTCGGGCACTCGGGCTACCCATGCAGCTACCTCCCTCCCCTGGTTCAGAGGCTTGCCCTGGGAGGCTGATGTACCTGTATTCTACCTGGGTGATCATTTTGCCACTTTTCTTCTTTTTAGCCTGGGAGTCCCGTTCAGGGACTGCCAAAACAGAGACCCTCCAGGGGATTTCAGGTGTCTTATGTACGCCTTAGTCATCCTCCCAGGCCGCTGTCTTCCCCCGCTTCCCCAGAGGAGTCTGAGCTTGAAATGACAGTAACTTGCCCGGCTGGAAGCTTACTGCGCAGGGACTGCTGACTATCCGCTGTCTGCAGTTCTCCAGTAGGGGCCTGCTCCATGTTGGCCATCGGATCCCTCATATCATCACAGACCCCAGCCAGAGCCGGCCGAGACCCTTCAAATCAGTCATCATTCCCTAGGTTCTCTGCAAAAGGACCTGCACCCTTATAGATGGCCGCCCTCCTCTCAACCAGGGTGAGGATCTCTTCCTTTTATTCCTGGATGGCCTGGTTGTATTGGGCCCTCCTTGACCCACCTGAGTTGTTGCCCAGGGACCTGGCTGCCTGTAACTCCTCTTGGAACCTCTTGATGGCGCCACTGGCTTCACGGTACTCCTGGGTCCTTGCAGCTATCCTGGAGCCAAAGCTGCTAACATCCTCCAGGGGCCGCGATGTCCCCCAGTCCTTGATGGTAGGACTGGGATCTCCCCAGAAGCACCTGGCCCGGCTCCAGGAGGGCCATTGCTAGAAGTCAAAGCAGCCAAGATCCCGTAGGGACACCTTCCGTCACCCTGGTTAGCCCGACGGCCACCTTGGGTGGTCTCCAGGAGGGGTGCAGGAGACACATCGCTGCGTCTCCGGCTAGATCTCCTCAGTCCCTCCTGGGTAGCCGGTTGCAATGCATCCCCACCCTCCGCTGGCTGGCTCCGGAGAGTGGGGGTGGTAGTCCTCCCTCTAACCAAAGCCAAGGACCTCACCCTCCCCTGGGTAGGAGAGAGCAAAAGCCCCAGGCCCTGGAAGTAGCAGAGGGAGGCTGGGAGCTGCTAGCAACCTCACACAGGTGAACCACACCTGAGGACAGGTGATATAGTAGATGTCACCTGCAGTCCTATGTAACCCCACAGATCACACAGTAATAACTGTTACATAGGACTGCAGGTGACACGGGTAGATTTGCCTGGGTTGTGGCACATGTTCGGCTCTGCTAGGTGGGTGAGTACATTTAGCCCCTCAGTCAGAGCTGCTGGCGGTCTGGGTGCTGATGATAGATGGGGTGTCGCTGGGGTGATGGATGAGCGCTCCCCCTCCCGTCTCTGGTAATTAGTCGCCCCCTGAGGCTCTCGTTCATTATCCTAGTTAATGTGGGGGTTATTTATCATGGCGCCCCGAAGGCTTCTCCATGAGACACAGCACTTACTTGTACAGCTCTTCTTCATTCTCGGTGGCTGACAACAGAGAACAAAGGCAGATGTGGCATACAACCCCTTGTGGTCAGTGTGCAGTGTATGAGGGCGCATTCAGATTTAGCGATATATCATTCTCACGAGCGGCTGATGTCGGAGCTCGCTTCTTCGCAGGCGTAGGAGGATAAATCGTTCAGTCCGCTGTATCGGCGAATGAGAACGCCTGAACGAGCGGCTGGCGAGCGATGATTCTCACGCCTGCGTGAACCATAAGCGAGCAAATTACCGCTCATCGTTTGCTCGGTCGCGTTTACACGGAACGATTATCCTTACTTTTCGCTTGCTTGAAGGCTTTTTGAACGACAGTCGTTCCGTGTAAACGCACCTCAGGTTGTCGCGCCGCCGCTGATCTC
This sequence comes from Eleutherodactylus coqui, assembly GCF_035609145.1. Lineage (NCBI taxonomy): Eukaryota > Metazoa > Chordata > Amphibia > Anura > Eleutherodactylidae > Eleutherodactylus > Eleutherodactylus coqui. The sequence goes on along the minus strand of NC_089840.1, from coordinate 293,778,924 downwards.
TCGGGTCTCCTGATGTGTCCGTTTTTCTCCACAGATGCGATTCTGAGAACCGATACCTGGGGAACCCGCTGCGAGGAACCTGCTATTGTAAGTACTGAGGTGTGGCGGGCCGTACTGCGACTGTGGGGGGTCTTTACTGCGGCAATCCGGGGGGGGGGGGGGGGTCTATACTGCCACAGTCTAAGGGGTCTATATTATGGCAGCGTGGGGGGTCTATACTGAGATAATGTGAGGGGTCTGTGCTGCACCAGTGTGGGGGGCTTATACTGTGACTGTGGGGGTCTGTACTGTAACAGTGTGTAAAGGGTCTATATGATTATCCGGACCATATATACTATAGGCGCAGTCGCTCCGTGTGGCTGTGAGGGGCTCAGGTCTGTCCTTATCTCGTCACATCTTATTAAGCACCACTTACAGATCTGTGTCAGTCTACACTGCTGTTCTAGCATGCTATTCACAAACCAGGATGAACAAGGCAGAGCTCCTCCCTCCGATCAGACGCAGAACGTGACACCCGAGGGGATTATAACTTTGGCGAATTACGGTGGAGATTTGCGCAGTAATGTCCGCGGTGACAGATCTAATAATGGCTTCCATGTTTAATGGTCCAGGGCCCCCTGTGGTATTGGGGGCCACACTGGGCCCTCCTCATCGTGTCGCCGCTCGTTACATTGTATCACTGAGGCTTTCAAACGGAATCGAAGCAAATGGAAAACGTTCCGTTTTTTTAAACTCCATTTATATTAATGGGGAAAACGCATCCGTTTTTATCTGTTTTATCGGATCCGGAAGACGGAAACCGCGAACGGAGCCCCAGCGCAGCGTCACCCGTGGGGCTCACTCACATATTTGGTCTGCAGCGTATTCCTGAATCAACACTGTTTATTCCCCGTGTATTTGGTGCTATTAGAGAGGGCAAGAAGATAATCCGGAAACTGCTGCACATGGGCCGAGGGGAGGAGCCTCAATGATGGGAGGAGCCTGAAGAGTGGCTGTAGCAACCAATTATTGTGAGACATGGATGACAAGCCTGCCAGCTGGATGGAAGTGATGATGGTGGGTGTCTCCTATAGCGGCCCTCCTGGATGTATATGGAGGCATCCGCCATCATTCCTCAAGCCCCGCCCACTGTTCTTCCATGACTGTTGACCTCCTTGATGCATGGAGACCTGATCCTTGTGTCTCCTCACAATGCAGATCTTATTGTTGGCTTTGCTTCTTGGTTGCGGTCACTAGGGGGCAGTCTGGTGCTTCCTGCAGCCTCTGCGCAGAAGAACTGCTAAGTTGTGGAAGATCAGAACTTTTCTCCTTCAGTCTCTTATCTGGAACCGATGCATGAAATCCCATTGCCAAAAGCAAAGCAATATACTGAATCCCTGCACCATCTAATAATCCGCCGCAGCCTCCAGAGACGCTCTGCCGCCTCCTGCCGCCCTCCCGCAATCCTCTTCGCCACTTTATCTGCAGTAGAGTCCAGTGCGACGGTTACCGAGCAAATAACAAGGAGGAGGGGGGAGGGGGGGCTGACCGGATACAACGTGGCAACAATGTAGCAGTAAGCTTCCCGCAACTAAGGGGAAAATGCAGCGGATTTATTAAAGCCGCGCATCAATTGTGGCGCAGAATGTTATACAGTACAGACGTATATGGCGGGCGTGATGTGATGTCAGCGGTCACCAGGAGGACAAGGGCAAAATAAGACCTTTCAAGGAAGTAGAGAAGACTCTTGCTGGAAGTTATATCCTACCTCCAGTCACATCCAGAGCTGCGCTCCCACTTCTGCTGCTTTTTGGGAACATATATTGGTATATCTCACATAGGTGACTTTACTCTGTAAATGCCCTGCCTTCTCCCACAATGCACTGGTCTAAAGTTGCTGCAAACTAGCAGAACTGTGAGTGCAGCTCTGGATGTGACTTCAGTAATTGTCTGTGCTCCTGGGAGGTGTATCACATTCTATCTGTCCTCCGCCGGTTCATCCTAAATGTCGCCTGTCGTTACACGGGGGACGGAGGGGATGTGTCAGTATAATGGACCTCTGATGTGAGACGAGCCAGATGTGCAGCCTGGAATGTGAGGACGGCGGATTATCCAGCTCACCACAGTAATGAGCGACAGGCAGTAAACGTACCGCCAGCCGCCCGTCCGCGCCGCGTGAGGACAGTGACATTTTATGGAATAAGTCGTCTTTGTGATAAGAGCAAGAAAAGAGACAAAAAAACGACTGTGAGAGCGAAAACAGAGCGCCAGTCACCCTCTGCTGCCAGAGCCGAGGAAAGGGCATATATCAGTACTGGAGCGTTATAAGAGGAGCAGACGATATCAGACACATATTATGTCTCTGGGGGTTATATCAGGACTGGAGCGTTATAAGGGGAGTGGACGATATCAGACACAGATATGAGGTCTCTGGGGGTTATATCAGTACTGGAGCGTTATAAGAGGAGCAGCTGATATCAGTCACATATATGATGTCTCTAGAGATTATATCAGTACTGGAGCGTTATAAGAGGAGCGGACGATATCAGACACAGATATGATGTCTCTGGAGGTTATATCAGTGCTGGAGCGTTATAAGAGGAGCGGCTGATATCAGTACATATATGATATCTCTGGAGGTTATATCGGTACTGGAGTGTTATATCACATATGTGACTGATATCAGCCATTCATCTTATCTCTGGAGGTTATATCAATACTGGAGCGTTATAAGAGCGCAGCAGCTGATATCAGTCACATAGATGATGTCTCTGGAGGTTATATCAGTAATGGAGCGTTATAAGAGGAGCGGCTGATATCAGTCACATAGATGATGTCTCTGGAGGTTATATCAGTACTGGAGCGTTATAAGAGGAACGGCTGATATCTTGGAGAAGTAGGTTATTAAACTTCTGTCATTCATCCCATTGATGACACTACAGTCGGCCTCTCCCCAGCCTGATAACAGAGATCAGTAGCTTGCACTTCCCAGCGGCAGGAGATGAGGCCTTGTTACATAGTAGCAGCAGCGCACGGTATTTCGGGGGGACATAACGTTGCAGACTGATGGGTCACGGATGTCTTGTGTTTGTCTGCAGACAGCCTCCTCATCGACTACCAGTTCACCTTCAGCCTCATCCAGGAAGATGATCGTCATCACACGGCCATCAACTTCATCGCCAACCCCGAGCAGGTGAGCCGCCTCCATGTTTGCGTGCGGACCCTCCCGCATGCGATGGATCTGCGCCACTTAGCAGTAATTAGCCGTCCACACTGCCGATGGTCCCATCCAGATCTTGCTGACGAGCGCCACCTAGTGATGACAGGGGGTCAATGGCCGCAAATGGCGATTATTTCAAGAACCTGTATAGAAAAAAAGGGTTTTGGTTTTTTTAATTGAATCTTCAGTGATTTTCATGAATTTGAGACGTCCACATTTCGGATGAGATGCCTTATATATGAGCCCCAAAGCTGGGTAACATTCAGTATGGCCAGCTTTAGGCTCCCTCTGATGTCACATGACCAGCCGCATTCACCCTTGTGGGAGATGTATTGGGAGCCATAGACTGAGGCCCACCCTAGGGCGCAGAGATGCCTTATTATGCAGAATTTCATTCACTTGTCCCATTTCTGCTACTGCTTTGGCTGTGTGTCAGTCTTCACTGTAGCTGTAACATTATATTCCTGAAACCAAAAAGTCCAGAATGGGCAGAGCTTTGGGTCGTTTCCACATAAGGGAGTGCTGCATGAGATCATTGTGGGTGAGATCATGGGATCTTGTGGATCTGTAAGTGCCAGCCCCTCCATTCTCCATCCTCAGTCTTGAGTTAAGTTTTGTTACTATGGATTTGCAGATTCTTAGTACCGCCGCTCTTCATCTGTCTGATACCCCTTCTATATAATGAACGCCTAAAGCAAACCCCTCCGCAGCGTATAATGTGTCCCTGCAGTTATATTAAGATGAGAGCTACATATAATAATGCTTGGTCGTGCCGTATACTCCAGGGACGCAGGGGTTTACCTGCTGTTAACCTTGCAACCCAATAGTGTGTTTTAGGACTTTCATATAAACTCCCTCAATGTGCTTCACTCTGAGAACAGGAAGCCAGCAGAACTCTGATTACAGCTCTGGGTGAGACATAATCTAAAGGCCCATTTACACGGGAGGATTGTCGGGCAAATGATGCTCAACACTCGTCCCTGTGTCTCCGTGCTCCTGCAGAGCTGGCTCGCACACGGAATTGGCCAGCAGGGGGGCGGGGCAGTGCAGGAGATTTCTCCTCTCTCGCTCCCCCGCCCCCATCCAATGAGATACACAGCAGCCGTTCACTACTGAACGTCCGCTGTTTAAAGGAGATGTCCCGCGCCGAAACGGGTTTTTTTTTTTTTAAACCCCCCCCCCCGTTCGGCGCGAGACAACCCCGATGCAGGGGTTAAAAAAACCACCCGCACAGCGCTTACCTGAATCCCGGCGGTCCGGCGTCTTCATACTCACCTGCTGAAGATGGCCGCCGGGATCCTCTGTCTTCATGGACCGCAGGGCTTCTGTGCGGTCCATTGCCGATTCCAGCCTCCTGATTGGCTGGAATCGGCACGTGACGGGGCGGAGCTACACGGAGCTACACGGAGCCCCATAGAGAAGAGGAGAAGACCCGGACTGCGCAAGCGCGGCTAATTTGGCCATCGGAGGGCGAAAATTAGTCGGCACCATGGAGACGAGGACGCCAGCAACGGAGCAGGTAAGTATAAAACTTTTTATAACTTCTGTATGGCTCATAATTAATGCACAATGTACATTACAAAGTGCATTATTATGGCCATACAGAAGTGTATAGACCCACTTGCTGCCTCGGGACATCTCCTTTAAACTGCACGATGAGCGATGAAGCTTTATGCAGCATAAAAGATGAGTGACGAGGCTCATCGTGCAGTTTAAACAGCGGATGTTCAGTAGTGAACGGCTGCTGTGTATCTCAATGGAGGGGGAGCGAGAGAAGAGAAATCTCCTGCACTGCCCCGCCCCCTGCTGGCCGCTCTGTGAACCAGCTAGCTCCCGTGCAGGAGCAAGGGAGCGCAGAGACACAGGGACGAGTGTCGGGCATCGTTTGCCCGACAATCGTCCCGTGTAAATGGGCCTTAACAATGTAACGTAAAAAGAGAACAAGAAAAGGAAAAGAGGAGTTACAAAGTTACTCACTATTCTGCTGGTGGAGTCACTGTGTACATATATTACTTATCCTGTACTGATCCTGAGTTACATCCTGTATTATACTCCAGAGCTGCACTCACTATTCTGCTGGTGGAGTCACTGTGTACATATATTACTTATCCTGTACTGATCCTGAGTTACATCCTGTATTATACTCCAGAGCTGCACTCACTATTCTGCTGGTGGAGTCACTGTGTACATACATTACTTATCCTGTACTGATCCTGAGTTACATCCTGTATTATCCTCCAGAGCTGCACTCACTATTCTGCTGGTGGAGTCACTGTGTACACACATTACTTATCCTGTACTGCTCCTGAGTTACATCCCGTATTATACCCCAGAGCTGCACTCACTATTCTGCTGGTGGAGTCACTGTGTACATACATTACTTATCCTGTACTGCTCCTGAGTTACATGCTGTATTATACTCCAGAGCTGCACTCACTATTCTGCTGGTGGAGTCACTGTGTACAAACATTACTTATCCTGTACAGATCCTGAGTTACATCCTGTATTATCCTCCAGAGCTGCACTCACTATTCTGCTGGTGGAGTCACTGTGTACATACATTACTTATCCTGTACTGCTCCTGAGTTACATGCTGTATTATACTCCAGAGCTGTACTCACTATTCTGCTGGTGGAGTCACTGTGTACATACATTACTTATCCTGTACTGCTCCTGAGTTACATGCTGTATTATACTCCAGAGCTGCACTCACTATTCTGCTGGTGGAGTCACTGTGTACAAACATTACTTATCCTGTACAGATCCTGAGTTACATCCTGTATTATCCTCCAGAGCTGCACTCACTATTCTGCTGGTGGAGTCACTGTGTACATACATTACTTATCCTGTACTGATCCTGAGTTACTGCTCCTGAGTTACATCCTGTATCATACTCCAGAGCTGCACTCTCTATTCTGCTGGTGGAGTCACTGTGTACATATATTACTTATGCTGTACTGATCCTGAGTTACATCCTGTATTATACCCCAGAGCTGCACTCACTATTCTGCTGGTGGAGTCACTGTGTACATACATCACTTATCCTGTACTCATCCTGAGTTACATCCAGTATTATACCCCAGAGCTGCACTCACTATTCTGCTGGTGGAGTCACTGTGTACATACATTACTTATCCTGTACTGCCCCTGAGTTACATCCTGTATTATACTCCAGAGCTGCACTCACTATTCTGCTGGTGGAGTCACTGTGTACATACATTCCTTATCCTGTACTGCTCCTGAGTTACATCCTGTATTATACTCCAGAGCTGCACTCCCTATTCTGCTGGTGGAGTCACTGTGTACATACATTACTTATCCTGTACTGATCCCGAGTTACATCCTGTATTATCCTCCAGAGCTGCACTCACTATTCTGCTGGTGGAGTCACTGTGTACATACATTCCTTATCCTGTACTGAGCTTGTTGCTGTGGGACATAGTAATTCTGTGACAAGATCTGGTTTCATGTTCTATGACTGGCGCTCAATGTCAGTAAGCAGTTGTGAAGGCCAGTGATATTGAGCAGAGGAGCGCCGCTCTGAGGTCCCCCCGCCCATCCCCCATACTGTCACATATATGATGTATATAACATGCAGCATCTTATCATCATTTCTTCTTTTTCACCTTTCTGTAGCCAAATAAGAACCTGGACATCTCCATTAACGCTTCCAACAACTTCAACCTCAACATCACGTGGTCCATCGGCTCTACAGGTAAGAGCCGTTGGGGCGCGGACAGCGAGGGTGGCGTGCGGCGGTATGGGGGTCACATGGGAGTCTTGGGATAACTGCGGATGGTTGTCGTCCCAATATTGCATTTTTTTAAATTGGCGCACTGCCATCTCCGGTCGTGTTGTGGAATCCCGCAGTCTGTGACCGCCCGTCACCGCGCAGCCCGGGATTAAGGGCTCATTTTAGACAACATGGCAAAAAAAGGCCCCCCTGCAGAGACCGGGCTCCACTGGGTAACGCCAACAAATGCCCGCAGTTATGTCTGCCACAGCAGAAATCCTAAATCTCTACTGTAAGCACTAAAGAATGAACCGGCAGGCATGCGGCTGTCAGCTCTCGTCCCCCGAGGACGCAGCATGATGTGGTGAACCATATCGGGGGCTGCAGGGCCTGCTGATACTTGTAGTACATACTATCTAGGTGACTGTCGTGCTGCAGACTAGAGCCGTGCTCTCACTGATTATACTCCGGACCCACTACAGAATACCCATCCCATACGGGACCAGTCGGATGCTGAGCTCCTCGGGTATTACCCCCCGTCTGCCTGATGGCTCATTATATACTATATACAGTACAGACTTCTGTCTTAATCCACAAGAAGGTCTCATTCATTGTAGATGACGGCAGCTTTCTGTTTCCGGATTATTGGACATCTTGGCTTTAGATGCCGGATAGTCTGGACGCTCCAGCAGGCTACAGACCTGGTGGGAATAATGGCGGCATCAGACGCTGCAGAGATGATTGGCTGGGGTCAGACATCCGCTTCCGGCCCTTCCCCTTCCTCGTCTGTCTGTGCTCTCTGTTTTGCAGTCTGTTCCTCGCTCTCCGTCTTCTCATTTATTTATGTTTTCTCCTTTTGTCTTCCTCCGTTACACGTTCTTTTCCCGTATCTTCTTCTTACTGCTCTCATCCTCCTATTCTTTTCTCCTTCCTTCCTTTCTACTTCCAATTTCTTCTTTTCTGACCTGATTCTGTCCCATTTTTGCTCTTCTTGTTTTTTGCTCTTCCCCTTCCCCCACCTTTCCTTCCTCTTTCCTTGTCTCTCTTCTCATTTCTTCTTCTCTCCTCTGGTTCTCTCACATTCCCCTCCTTTTTTCTGTCTCCTTACACTTAAACTCCTGTATTCCTTCTCTTCAGTTTTATTCTTTCTCCTCTCCCTCCCTTCCTCTTAACCTCCTTCTCTTTTCCCATTTCCTTCCCTCTCTCCCCATATTTCATCTCTGTCTTTTCCTTCTTCTTTCCTCCATTCTCCCTGTTCTCATCGTCCTTTCTTTCCTTCTTCTCTTCCTTCCTTCCTCCTTCTCTCCCACTCTTTTTTTTCCTATCCACCTCTTTGTTTTCTTCTTCACTTCCCACAACTCTCCCTCTTCCCATCCTCATCTTTGTTTCGTTCTTCTCTTCTTTCCTCCCCTTCTTCCCTCCTTTCCTTCTCCATATCTGCGCTCTCCCTCTTCCGAATGTCCTTTTCCTTTCCTTCTTCACTTACTCCTTCTGTCCCTCCCTCATTTCTATCTTCTTTCCTTCACTCTTCCAATTCCCAACTCCTCATCCTTTCCATCCTCTCTTCCCTTCTCTCATCCTCTCTTCCTCTTTTCCATCTTTTCCCCTCTGCTCTCCCTTTCCTCATTCTTCTCTTCCTACCTCCCCCTTTCCCTCTCCCCTATCTTTACATCTTCTTGCCACCACTCTCCATCTTCCCTTCCTCCTTGTGATTTCCTTCTTCTCTTCCCTCCTTCCGTCGTCCCCCTCCCCTTCTTTCCTTCTTCATATCTCCGCTCTTTTTTTTCCAAATGCCCTCTTCCTTTCCTTCTTTCTCTTATTCCTATCCTTTTTTCCTTCTTTCTGCCTTTTTTCCTCTGCTCCTCCCTTTCCTTTTTCACTTTCTCCCTCCCTCATTTCCATCTTCTTTCCTTTGCTATCCCTCTTCTTCCTTACCTTCTCTTCACCCACCTGTCCTCTCTCCCATCTTTCTATCTTTTTTCCTCTACTCTCCTGCTCCTCATCCTCCCTTTTTCCTTTGTGTCTTCTTTTTTAGATCTCACTGTTCCCATCCTCCTCCTCCTCCTTTCCTTCTTCTCTTCCTCTTCCCTTCTCTCTTTCCATCTTCTTTCTTCCACTTTCACTCTTCCCAATCTTCTCTTCCTTCCAACTCTTCTTCCTTTACCCTCCCTCTTCCTATCCTCCTCTTCCTTTCCTTCTTCTCTTCCTTCCTCCCTTCTTTCCAACCTCTTTCCTCCGCTCTCCCTATTTCTATCCTTCTCTTCCTTCAGCTGTCAGTTCACATTACGCAGCAGGTGGAGTTGTGCGATGGCGGCGGCCGCCGTATTTCCTGCACAATTATTCATTATATAAATGATGTTTACTGCCAAAAGAAAGGAAACGACGTTACACGTAATAACATCAACCGCCGGAGCGACACAGGACACACCAAACCAACGTGTCCGACCCCCTCGTCCTCCTCTTTTTATACTCTCTGTTCCCTTCTGTCTCTGAGCCCTCTCCTCCGGTCTCTCCCACACTCCTCTCCCTTCCCCCTCTTTCTTTCCATGTTCTTCCTGTTACTCTCTCTTTTCTTCCATCTCTCACTTTCTGTATTTTCCTCTTTCTTTTATCTTTCCTCACTACTTTTCCTCCTTCAGTCTTTCACTTCCTTCAGCCCCCTCCCCCCAGTTTCCTTTTCTTTCTTCTCTCTTTTCTCCTTGGTCTTTCCCTCTTTCTTCCTCAGCTTGTTCTCTCTCCTCTCCTTCCATCTTTACTCTCTTCCTCCCTCCTTTCGTGTCTACTACTTTCTTCCTCTTTTCCTCCTCTCCCTTCATCTCTTTCTTCCTCTTTTCCTCTTCTTCCTTCTCTCCCTTCATCTCTTTCTTCCTCTTTTCCTCTTCTTCCTTCTCTCCGTTCATCTCTTTCTTCCTCTTTTCCTCTTCTTCCTTCTCTCCCTTCATCTCTCTTTTCTTCCTCTTTTCCTCTTCTTCCTTCTCTCCCTTCATCTCTCTTTTCTTCCTCTTTTCCTCTTCTTCCTTCTCTCCCTTCATCTCTCTTTTCTTCTTTCTTCTCTCTTTTCTCCTTGATCTTACCTCTTTCTTGTTCTCTCTCCTCTCCTTCCATCTTTACTCTCTTCCTCCCTCCTTTCGTCTATACTACTTTCTTCCTCTTTTCCTCTTCTTCCTTCTCTCCCTTCATCTCTTTCTTCCTCTTTTCCTCTTCTTCCTTCTCTCCCTTCATCTCTTTCTTCCTCTTTTCCTCTTCTTCCTTCTCTCCCTTCATCTCTTTCTTCCTCTTCTTCCTTCTCTCCATCTCTTTCTTCCTCTTTTCCTCTTCTTCCTTCTCTCCCTTCATCTCTTTCTTCCTCTTTTCCTCTTCTTCCTTCTCTCCATCTCTTTCTTCCTCTTTTCCTCTTCTTCCTTCTCTCCCTTCATCTCTTTCTTCCTCTTTTCCTCTTCTTCCTTCTCTCCCTTCATCTCTTTCTTCCTCTTTTCCTCTTCTTCCTTCTCTCCCTTCATCTCTTTCTTCCTCTTTTGCTCTTCCTCCTTCTCTCCCTTCATCTCTCTTTTCTTCTTTCTCTCTCCCTAAGCTCATTTCCTTCTCCTGTGTTCTCCCCCTCCTCCCTCATGCCCTTTCTCTTCCCCTCTGTCATGCCTTCTTTCTCCCTCCTCTGTCCTCATTTGTTTCCTCTTCTCCCTCCTCTGTCCTCATTTGTTTCCTCTTCTCCCTCCTCTGTCCTCATTTGTTTCCTCTTCTCCCTCCTCCTGTCCCCATTCTCTCTCTCCCTCCCGCTTCCCCCTCATCTCTGTGGGTTTTTCTCACTTTCAGGTATTCCTCCGTCTTTTCCTCTAGTTTCGCCCTCTTTCCGGTTCCTGTTCTCGCGCCGCGGTCCGCGTCCCGCCTTTAGTAGCGACTTCCCGTAACCCTGCGGTCCTGGCGCTGTGACTGGGGCTTCATTAACATGTTCCGTTTCCCTCTCATTCAATTAGCAGGATGTCGGCGTCCGGACCGGTTTTGTCGCATTGAAATACAAAAAATAAAAAAATAAACTGTTAGTGTTATGAAACGCGGCGATTTTAATTAAGATAAAAGCTTCCGGCGACCGCAGAGACAAAGATCCCCCATCCGGCTTAATTATTAACCTTAACATTGATAGCAGACAATAGGCGGCGCGGCTGCTGCCACAGATAAAGGGGCGGTTTTATCTGCGCCTGCTCTGGGGTGCCGGCCCGCTTTCCTCCTCTCCGGGGATCGGCGCTCTTTATCTGGAAAGTTTTTCCTTTCGGCATCGATGACTTTAGAAAGAGACATCGGTGGAGGACGCCGCGCCAGTGGGAAATAGCGTGAATGAGAAGACGGAGGATCTGCGCACGCCGCTCTCAGCGCTTCCATTGTGTCCCGTCCTGCAGGCAACGGCGGCTGCGACAATTATATTTACATATATTAATGAACTTGGAGAAAAAGTTGAATTTTCAAAGATAAAGCGGCTTCTCATATGGGAACTGATGGAATCGGAGACGGAAAGGACCGCGGCGCCATTAACAAAGAGCGCAGACGTTCGAATGAGATTAATGCAGGAAGCGACAATCGGGGGCGATCAGAGGCCCGGAGGTGGGATGGCGGCTCCTAAAAAGGGCAAGGTCACATGGAGGTCGATAGACTTGGGGTGTAAGCATACGGCGCGGGCAAATGGCGGTAGAGTGAAATTACGGATGAAGAATAATAGATACATCTGCGGCACATCCGATACCAATGGTCCAGGGGGGAGTAGCGGATATGAAGCTTTACGGACGCGCCGGTCTGTGCAACGCATCAACCGTGCGAACTGAAGCAGCGCTATAAATACGGTTTTCTGACAAATTTGTGGCAAAATGTGACATCTTGTTTTTTTTATATTCCACTAATTTCAAGAAAAATGTGAAAAAAATGTGCAAATAAATTAGCGCTATTTAGACTCTGGCGCAGATTTACATTCAAAGGTGGTAAATGTTTGACCGGAGACTTGATGCAGAATTCGCCCAGAATCAAAGCATATTCTGCGCCAAATCTGTGGTGAAACGCTCTGCGTGGATCGGGACTTCGCGCCGCTTTCACGTGGGTGACAAAATCGCGCAATTTTTTCCATCATGTGATAGCGCTAGAAAATGCATGTGAAGCCCACGCCTCGCAATGGTCTCCTTCACATTAGCGCTGTTTTCTCTGATGCCATCTTGCTGGGAAAGAAAAATCGCGGCACGCTCAATCTTGCTGCATTTTTTTTCCGTAGCCCATGTTTTCCTATGGAGCCTCTTTTTTATCGCATCACAAAAGACGAATTTGCGATTTTCATGTGATGCGTTTTTAGTGTTAGTAAGTTCTGTTCTGCTACAAAATCGCGAGAAAATCACAAGCAGCAGTGATAGTTCTGCGAGAAAAAGCGGCGCTGACGCCCAAAAATCACAGGGAAGAAATACGATGGCCAGTGTGAAGGAGCCCTAAGTATTAGATCAGGATGGGGGGGTTTATCCTCTGAGGATGTTAGCTGTTCACTGACAGCAAGCATGTATATTCACATACAGTCTATGAAGTGACCCCCAACACCTATATAACATGGATGGGAATATCCCAGCAGTTATCATGTCTATACTCCAGTCACATACAAGGCTGCATTCATGGTTCATGGGTCACGTGACTGCTCTAGATGTGACTGGAGTATAAGAAGCATGTTCTATTGTTTTTTGTCTCCATGGTAACAGACTACAGACAAGCGCTCTGCAGTCACACTGCTCACCTACCGTAAGTACAGGGACATGATTAGACCTGTGTAGTTGCTGTATACGCAAAACGACGGGACGTTTTCCAGAGTTGCCGTGTTTGACATTGACCTCGCACTGCGGCCATAAAAAGAACGTGGCCGCAAAAGTAAAGATCACCGTTGATCACGGCGTAACGAAATGTCCCGCAGCTTTCTAGAAAACACTATTGTTCAATTTCTCACAATTTTCACAAAATGTTTGCAGTCAGTGAATGGAAATCCACCCTGACCGATCCTGCTGATGGTTCTCTATTATTGTATGCAGTGTAATAGATACAGACTGATGCCTGCTGGCTGCACTGATACATTGTAGCAAACTATCAGAGTGTTCAGCTCACAGAGGATTGTCACACGGAGGGGTTGGATGCCTGTGATCCGGCCGTTCACCCTGCGAATCTGATTTCTCGATGTAATCTGTGTTTTTTGTGAAACGCATAGCAGAAAAAAAATCGCAGGTTTATGAGCGCGATAGCGGTCCAATTTTCTCGGATCGCTATCGCACTTGCCCGTGTAAATACAGCCTCACACTGTGTGAGCAGGACAGTTCCCTGTCAGCAAGCAGAGATCTTGAGAATGACGAGGCATTGACCTGCAGAGTCTATTAGAAGCTTCTATATGTTTACTGTCTGGAGCGAATGGCGCCGTGAGATTTCTTCGTGGAAACATATGGCTGGGTCGATTGAAAAATAAATTTCACCTTAAACGCGGCGTTTCGCTCGCACTCCGGCGCAGACCTCGCTGGAATTTACACATTGTGTCAATAAAAATTCATGGATTGATAAAGCTGGGCGCCGTGAATCAGCGGCCGCAGGAGGACGGCGCCGAGCCCACAAAGTCCAGCCATAAAAATCCAGTATGACATTTACGATCGACATTTAACAGTTCGCCGCTCGTGTTTGATCAGCGCATTAGATTGGGAATTAAGGTGGGAAGATAGTGATGGGAGGCTCGGGCCGCGGCGGAGGGGGAATGTCAGGGGGAATGGCTGCGCAATTCATGAGAATGTCTGTTAGCCAGTTATGGCCGATGTACATGGGGCAGTATAGCAATCAGGTGAAAATGGGGAAGGGGTAGTTACACTTGTTATACTCCAGTCACATCTAGAGCTGCCCTCATGCGTCTTGTACTCCAGTCCATTACATAGCTGCTCTCATGCTTCTTGTACTCTTGTCCCTTCCAGAGCTGCCCTCATGCTTCTTGTACTCTTGTCCCTTCCAGAGCTGCACTCATGCTTCTTGTACTCTTGTCCCTTCCAGAGCTGCCCTCATGCTTCTTGTACTCCAGTCCCTTCCAGAGCTGCCCTCATGCTTCTTGTACTCCAGTCCCTTCCAGAGCTGCCATTATGCTTCTTGTACTCCAGTCCCATCCAGAGCTGCCCTCATGCTTCTTGTACTCCAGTCCCTCCCAGAGCTGCCGACATGCTTCTTGTACTCCAGTCCCTCCCAGAGCTGCCGACATGCTTCTTGTACTCCAGTCCCTTCCAGAGCTGCCCTCATGCTTCTTGTACTCCACTCCCTTCCAGAGCTGCCCTCGTGCTTCTTGTACTCCAGTCCCTTCCAGAGCTGCCCTCGTGCTTCTTGTACTCCAGTCACATCTAGAGCTGCCCTCATGCTTCTTGTACTCCAGTCCCATCCAGAGCTGCCCTCATGCTTCTTGTACTCCAGTCCCTTCCAGAGCTGCCCTCGTGCTTCTTGTACTCCAGTCCCTTCCAGAGCTGCCATTATGCTTCTTGTACTCCAGTCCCATCCAGAGCTGCCCTCATGCTTCTTGTACTCCAGTCCCTCCCAGAGCTGCCGACATGCTTCTTGTACTCCAGTCCCTCCCAGAGCTGCCGACATGCTTCTTGTACTCCAGTCCCTTCCAGAGCTGCCCTCATGCTTCTTGTACTCCAGTCCCTTCCAGAGCTGCCCTCATGCTTCTTGTACTCCAGTTCCTTCCAGAGCTGCCATTATGCTTTTTGTACTCCAGTCCCATCCAGAGCTGCCCTCATGCTTCTTGTACTCCAGTCCCTTCCAGAGCTGCCCTCATGCTTCTTGTACTCCAGTCCCTTCCAGAGCTGCCCTCATGCTTCTTGTACTCCAGTCCCTTTCAGAGCTGCACTCATGCTTCTTGTACTCCAGTCCCTTTCAGAGCTGCACTCATGCTTCTTGTACTCCAGTCCCATCCAGAGCTGCCCTCATGCTTCTTGTACTCCAGTCCCATCCAGAGCTGCCCTCATGCTTCCTGTACTCCAGTCCCACCCAGAGCTGCCCTCATGCTTCTTGTACTCCAGTCCCTTTCAGAGCTGCACTCATGCTTCTTGTACTCCAGTCCCTTTCAGAGCTGCCCTCATGCTTCTTGTACTCCAGTCCCTTTCAGAGCTGCACTCATGCTTCTTGTACTCCAGTCCCTTTCAGAGCTGCCCTCATGCTTCTTGTACTCCAGTCCCTTTCAGAGCTGCACTCATGCTTCTTGTACTCCAGTCCCTTTCAGAGCTGCACTCATGCTTCTTGTACTCCAGTCCCTTCCAGAGCTGCACTCATGCTTCTTGTACTCCAGTCCCATCCAGAGCTGCCCTCATGCTTCTTGTACTCCAGTCCCATCCAGAGCTGCCCTCATGCTTCTTGTACTCCAGTCCCATCCTGAGCTGCCCTCATGCTTCTTGTACTCCAGTCCCTTTCAGAGCTGCACTCATGCTTCTTGTACTCCAGTCCCTTTCAGAGCTGCCCTCATGCTTCTTGTACTCCAGTCCCTTTCAGAGCTGCCCTCATGCTTCTTGTACTCCAGTCCCATCCAGAGCTGCCCTCATGCTTCTTGTACTCCAGTCCCATCCAGAGCTGCCCTCATGCTCTTTGGGACATTGACGTGTTGCAGTCAGAGCGGACAGCAGCATTTCAAGGTCTACCAGTTGCGATCAGAGTTCTCTTTTATGGCGGCTGTCAGACAGCTGATGCCCGCTGTGATGCCCCTCCGGACCCCCTCCATACACGGCGTTGGCTAGGCATGGACGTATACAGTTGTATGGCTGACACAAAGCGGTTCTCCAGGACTTCTGCTATTGATGATCTTTCCTCAGGCTAGGCCACCGTTAGTTGATCAGTGAGAGTCCGCCCCTCAAGATCCTCACTGATTAGCTGCGGACGGCGCTATCCATTCTGCAGTGGCCCAGGTTGGTACTGCAGGCGCACTTCCCATTAAAATCAATGCAATACCAACCTGGGCCACTGCACTATGGACAGCGCTATCTGCTATTCTAGCTGCGCTGGTGATCAGCTGATTGGTGGGGATCCTGAGTGTCGACACGCGGCTGATCAACTATTGATGACCGATCCTGAGGATGAGTTCTCAGTAGTAAAAGGGATTGTCCAGCGTTAGGAAGAAAGCAGCCATGATTTTCTAACACAGCGCCACTCTCATCCGCGGGTTGTGTCTGGTATTGCTGCCAAGCTGCCACTCACATCAATAAACCAGAGCTGCAATACCACACATAACCCCTGGGTGGTGCTGTGTTTGCAAGAAAGCAGCCATGTTTTTCTAAGCTTGGACAACCCCTCTAATTGTTTGTTACAGTTGCATCCTCTGCAGACTGATACATTGTAACAAGCTATCAGGACAGGACAGGTGTAGATGTGTGTACCTCACAGAGCATTGCCTGCACTGATACATTGTAACAACCCTTCAGCTGGGAGTTTGGTGGCTTCTAATTATACCCACAGGATTAGTGAAATTAAACGTCCCCAACTCAGAGGCCTCTGGAGGGCGCTGTGCTGCTCCAAATCAGACAACGTCCACATCAGACGATGAGCTTGCTATTTATGAACACAAATATGTAGCTAAAGAGTTGCTGATAGGTGGCGCTGTGGCGGAGCTCATCTACCTCTACAGACCTGCGTCTGTGTCGGCATCTTGTAGCCATTAAAGCTGACTCGCTGCGCTCCGAGGTGTAAAACTTGGTTTTGCGCATGGAGACCATCATTGAAAACCACGAGGGACTTTTACACGCAGTGCCATTTACACGCAAAGACAATCTTTCAAGCGACTGAAAGATTGACAGTTTTAGTGATCGTTTTGCATAAAGTGTTAATAGACACTAATGTCTATTGACACTTGATCAGCTTCATTTGCGTGTAAAAGGGCTTCCGGGAGCTGTTTGTAGAGCCCAGCATGTGGTCTGAGTTCTGCACACAGCTCCATTGTTCTCGCGCGAGCTGTTGGTAGAACACAATGTAATCTCCGAGTCCCGTGCAGAACACAGCGTGCGGTCCCTGTTCTCTCTCCTAAAATCATTGTTCAGTTGAAGAGTGAACGATGGCAGCGTTTACACGCAACGGTTATCTCTCATATGCCATTGTTTTAACGAATTTCAGCGATAATCATTGCGTGTAAATGGGCCTTGACTGAACATGTGTAGCGTGATATGCATAGCTACAGCGCCACCTGTTGGTGACTTTTATACAATTTTTCCTTCCATGAATGGCAAGCGATCGCCAGAAGTTTATCTCATTTGGAGCAGCAGAGCGCCCTCCAGAGGCCTACGAGTAGGGGAAGGGTAATTTCACTGATCCTGTGTATTGTATGTTTTCAGTCACTGACAGCAAGCAGAGCTCTTGAAAGTTGTTAAAAATAGAAGCAAAGTCCACTGAAAAGTTGTGCAGCTCCTTCTTACCTGGAGATGGAGCTTTGTGGCCGAGCGGCTCTTGGAACTTACATGAAGACTATAATAAAGAGTAGCGTTCCGCCCGCCCAGCCGCCGCCGCCGCGCACGATCTCCGATAGCTCATCTGTTTTCCTGTAATTGCAGCTGTATGTGGATTCCGGGTTCTCAGTGACACTCCTGGCCCCGTCTGATTGCTGTCACGTGTGGCGCACGGTTGCAGGACGCCGTTGATTACAGAATGGCGCTGTTCGCCGCGACCTTCCAGAGAAAGATCTAAACTGTTCATTTTCTAGAACTTCTGGTGATCCGTGTTTAGGCTGCGCTGGCCGGACGGCTGAATGACCCCCAGAGCTTACAGTCTAGTCCCGGGTGACATTACAGGTCCGGCGCTGGATGTTGGGTAGAGTAGTCCATCGGGAGGTTCTCAGATGATTGGGATGTAAGCTCTTGGGTCGGTGGCGCCGCCGCTCTAACGGGTCCCGTGTGTTTTCTTGCAGCCGGCACCATCTCTGGAGAAGAAGTCCCGCTGGTGGCCAAGTCTCACATCAAGGAGTACCGGGACAGCTTCTCCTGCGAGAAGTTCAACTTCAGGAGTAACCCCAACATCACCTTCTACGTCTACGTCAGCAACTTCTCCTGGCCAATCAAGATCCAGGTCAGTCCCTGCGCCCGATCACATGACCAGACACTGCGCAACGCCCATCCGAGCGGCTGAAGTCCCATGCAAATAAAGCTAAGCTCTGTAACTTTGGCTTTGGAGATCACATAAGGCATTTACATACAGAGGCTTGTCTGCTTACTGCTGACACAGCTGGGGGTTTGTTACAGTGTAGAGGTGAACACATCAGTAGCACACATCTCTCTCCTGTGCTGATAGTCTGTTACAATGTATCAGTGCAGTGAAATAAAGATCAGTCTGGAGTCCATTATGTTTATATGACAGACTGGATACATTGTAACAAAACCTCAGCTGTGTGGAATTTTAGGGCCAGATGGGATTTCAGCTTCTTAAAGGGGTTTTCTGGATCTCCTGTTCTTGATGACCTTTCCTTAGGATGGCTCATCAGTTTCTCATCCATGGGGGTTCACTGCTCACATGAGTTGTTTAAAGAGACTGCAACTCGGGTGAGTGCTGCCGCCTCTGTTCTGCCCTGTGACATCACCTTCATTCCACGGTCTCATTCAAGTGAAAGGGACTGAGCTGCTATACCAGGTTCCACCACTACACAATGTACAGCGCTGTACCTGGCATGCAGTGAAGAGCTGCAGCATTCATCAGCATGTCGCAGTCTCTTCAATCAGCTGATTGTGGGGTTCCGGAGTGACAAACTGCCGCCTAAGGATATGTCAGCAATATTAAAGTCCTAGCAAACCCCTTTAAGAGGCTGAAAACCAGCATGTTGGCCTAATACTCCTCATAGCTGAGGGTTTGTTACAATGTATCAGTCTGGACAATCCCCTGTGGAGATCAGGCTGATAGCTAGTTACAATGTGTGAGATAAAACACAGCAGCACAAATCTCACAGAGGATTGTCTACACTGATACATTGTAACAAACCCCCTTAATGTCAACAACTAGTGTTTCCATTCAGTGACAGCAAGCTGCCGGAAATGTAGAGGAATTGAAATGCCGAGTCTACACACCGCTCCGTTTGCTTCAGCAGATATCGGTTTTGCTGCGTTGCACGCCTCGCTGTCCGTTTCTCTCTTGCTCCCCATAGGGCATCAATCAGGAGGCATCGGACCGGCGCCAGCGCCTCGCTGAAACGCTCGCCAGCGGGCCAACACCGCCAGAGCCCAAGAGACTTGCGCGGATATCTGGCTCGCCGCCGTTCTGTTTAGCTGATTTCATTCTCTTTTAATTCCTTAACGTCAAAGAAAAACAGAATCCGCCCGACCCTGACCGCGCGGGCACTGCCGCATTAACGGGCGCGCTGAGCCCAGGAATACTGCACCCCCCCCGTATACGAGAGGCGCCCCCCATCATCCCACAGGGACCTCTTTATCATGTGTCTGTACACCGGGCAGTCAGGCTGGTGATGCCTCCCATCACACACATTGGATGTCACTCTAGGTGACAGCAAGTATGGCTGCCAGAAGAGCGTCTACCAGGGCCATCACCCAGCTTTCCCAGGGCCCTGACCGGCACTACAGGAGACGCGTGGCGATGCCAGAGGGCGGCACCTGCAGCCAATATATAAAAGGCGCGTTAACGATGAATCACTTTTTACGTCACTCCGATGCAGATCCACATCACATCTGTAGTGGCGAGGGAGGCGGGACTTAGGGGAGGGCTGCCATTGGCTGACCCCTGAAAAGTATGGGCACTCCCCAAAAAGTAATTGTGCCCATTTTCTACGAAAAGTATGTGCGCCCACCCACTCCCAAAAAGTGGAAAAGAACCGCCATCCCATACGGTTTTTATGGTCTCCACTACGGCTGTCATCACCCAGCTTTCTCTGCTTCCTGAGTGGCAGATCTGCACAGCGACGCCTCTGTCCCGTGATGACGCAGTATGGGAGCTGTCATGGCGGTCCTATGGGATATCCAAGTCACATGATCCCACGCCGTAGGTCGGCCATTTCTGACCGCAGACTTCTTCTCGCTTGCGTTTGTCTTCCCAGTATCTGTAGCTCATTTTCTGCTTTGGAATCAGCCGCTGTCCCTGGACGGCCGCCATCTTCCCTGCCCCCTGGCAGCGGTCCCGCTGCCCCCCTCCCCCACCGCTGTAAATACTCGTACTAGTGTGTGAGAGTAGCGTGGCCTGAGCCCATAAAACCCAATATGTTCCCGGAATCGGCGCCGCGCCGGCCGCTCTGCCTGGACATCACAATTCACAGCCGCGCATCAATATTCACCATATGCAAAACCGCGGCGGAGCGCTCGCACATCTCAATTACCGAGGAGTGAGGGATGGCCTCCATCGCTCTGCCTTCATACTCCGCCATAAATTAAGGCTCCTTCCAGAACGACTGGCGCAGAAATCACCCGGCGACTCGCAGACTTATCAGGGGGCTGTTTTTTATTTTTAACCTCAGATAATAAATGGCGCTGACGAAAAATCACAAAATTCTTAACACGGCGGCGGAAAAGAACAATGGATTTATGGAAGGGAAACGGATCCAATAGAAGAAGCTAAAAAGGCGGAAGTCCAATTATCCATATGGAAATCTGCCCTGGAAAAGCTGGGTGACAACTAGTAGGGCTACCATGACTCCTCCCTCAGCTTTCCACGTGCCCTAAAGGGCTTGTAATGCCACATCCCCCATGACCCCTTCTTCTGCTTTGCCTCTGCACGTCAGTCATTCTGCACACTAGCATTCTGCTCATGAAACAGGAGGTGCAGGATGAGCAGAGTGATAGCCCCTCCCAGATATAGTGGGGGGGGGGTAGGGTGTGATCAGCATTAGTATCTGTGCTGCATCTATAGTCATCATTTATGGGGGTTTGGAGGTGATCCTTGAGATGGTAGTCATCTATAGGCCCTAGTGATCTATGGGGGTCCTGGGACACTGATCTATAGTCTGCAGTAATCTATGGGGGTCTTGGGCAGTGATTTATAGGCTGTAGTGATCTATAGGGGTCCTGGGGGGTGATCTAGAGGCTGTAGTGATCTATAGGGGTCCTGGGGGGCAGTCATCTGTGGGCTATAGTGATCTATGGAGGTCCTGAGCAGTGATCTATAGGCTGTAGTGATCTATGTGAGGTCCAGTGGGTTGGCAATAATCTATGAAGGGTTCTGGTGGTGGCAGTGATCTATGGGAGTGAACCTGGGGTGGTGGCAGTGATCTATGGGAGTGAACCTGGGGTGGTGGCAGTGATCTATGGGAGTGAACCTGGGGTGGTGGCAGTGATCTATGGGAGTGAACCTGGGGTGGTGGTAGTGATATATGGGAGTGAACCTGGGGTGGTGGTAGTGATCTATGGGAGTGAACCTGAGGTGGTGGCAGTGATCTATGGGAGTGAACCTGGGGTGGTGGTAGTGATCTATGGGAGTGAACCTTGGGTGGTGGTAGTGATCTATGGGAGTGAACCTTGGGTGGTGGCAGTGATCTATGGGAGTGAACCTGGGGTGGTGGCAGTGATCTATGGGAGTGAACCTGGGGTGGTGGCAGTGATCTATGGGAGTGAACCTGGGGTGGTGGCAGTGATCTATGGGAGTGAACCTGGGGTGGTGGCAGTGATATATGGGAGTGAACCTGGGGTGGTGGTAGTGATCTATGGGAGTGAACCTGGGGTGGTGGCAGTGATCTATGGGAGTGAACCTGAGGTGGTGGCAGTGATCTATGGGAGTGAACCTGGGGTGGTGGCAGTGATCTAAGGGAGTGAACCTGGGGTGGTGGTAGTGATATATGGGAGTGAACCTGGGGTGGTGGTAGTGATCTATGGGAGTGAACCTGGGGTGGTGGCAGTGATCAATGGGAGTGAACCTGGGGTGGTGGCAGTGATCTATGGGAGTGAACCTGAGGTGGTGGCAGTGATATATGGGAGTGAACCTGGAGTGGTGGCAGTGATCTATGGGAGTGAACCTGGGGGGGTGGCAGTGATCTATGGGAGTGAACCTGGGGGGGGGTGGCAGTGATCTATGGGAGTGAACCTGGGGGGGGTGGCAGTGATCTATGGGAGTGAACCTGGGGTGGGGGTAGTGATATATGGGAGTGAACCTGGGGTGGTGGTAGTGATCTATGGGAGTGAACCTGGGGTGGTGGTAGTGATCTATGGGAGTGAACCTGGGGTGGTGGTAGTGATCTATAGGAGTGAACCTGGGGTGGGGGTAGTGATCTATGGGAGTGAACCTGGGGTGGTCGTAGTGATCTATGGGAGTGAACCTGGGGTGGTGGCAGTGATCTATGGGAGTGAACCTGAGGTGGTGGCAGTGATCTATGGGAGTGAACCTGGGGTGGTGGCAGTGATCTAAGGGAGTGAACCTGGGGTGGTGGTAGTGATATATGGGAGTGAACCTGGGGTGGTGGTAGTGATCTATGGGAGTGAACCTGGGGTGGTGGCAGTGATCAATGGGAGTGAACCTGGGGTGGTGGCAGTGATCTATGGGAGTGAACCTGAGGTGGTGGCAGTGATATATGGGAGTGAACCTGGAGAGGTGGCAGTGATCTATGGGAGTGAACCTGGGGGGGTGGCAGTGATCTATGGGAGTGAACCTGGGGGGGGGGGGGGTGGCAGTGATCTATGGGAGTGAACCTGGGGTGGTGGCAGTGATCTATGGGAGTGAACCTGGGGTGGGGGTAGTGATCTATGGGAGTGAACCTGGGGTGGGGGTAGTGATATATGGGAGTGAACCTGGGGTGGTGGTAGTGATCTATGGGAGTGAACCTGGGGTGGGGGTAGTGATCTATGGGAGTGAACCTGGGGTGGTGGCAGTGATCTATGGGAGTGAAGCTGGGGTGGGGGTAGTGATCTATGGGAGTGAACCTGGGGTGGTGGCAGTGATATATGGGAGTGAACCTGGGGTGGTGGCAGTAATCTATGGGAGTGAACCTGGGGTGGGGGCAGTGATATATGGGAGTGAACCTGAGGTGGTGGCAGTGATCTATGGGAGTGAACCTGAGGTGGTGGCAGTGATATATGGGAGTGAACCTGAGGTGGTGGCAGTGATCAATGGGAGTGAACCTGGGGTGGTGGCAGTGATCTATGGGAGTGAACCTGGGGTGGTGGCAGTGATCTATGGGAGTGAACCTGGGGTGGTGGCAGTGATCTATGGGAGTGAACCTGGGGTGGTGGTAGTGATATATGGGAGTGAACCTGAGGTGGTGGTAGTGATATATGGGAGTGAACCTGAGGTGGTGGTAGTGATATATGGGAGTGAACCTGGGGTGGGGGTAGTGATCTATGGGAGTGAACCTGGGGTGGTGGCAGTGATCTATGGGAGTGAACCTGGGGTGGTGGCAGTGATCTATGGGAGTGAGCCTGGAGTGGTGGCAGTGATCTATGGGAGTGAACCTGGGGTGGTGGCAGTGATCTATGGGAGTGAACCTGGGGTGGGGGTAGTGATCTATGGGAGTGAACCTGGGGTGGTGGCAGTAATCTATGGGAGTGAACCTGGGGTGGTGGCAGTGATCTGTGGGAGTGAACCTGGGGTGGTGGCAGTGATCTATGGGAGTGAACCTGGGGTGGTGGCAGTGATATATGGGAGTGAACCTGAGGTGGTGGTAGTGATATATGGGAGTGAACCTGGGGTGGTGGCAGTGATCTATGGGAGTGAACCTGGGGTGGTGGCAGTGATCTATGGGAGTGAACCTGGGGTGGTGGCAGTAATCTATGGGAGTGAACCTGGGGTGGTGGCAGTGATCTGTGGGAGTGAACCTGGGGTGGTGGCAGTGATCTATGGGAGTGAACCTGGGGTGGTGGCAGTGATATATGGGAGTGAACCTGAGGTGGTGGCAGTGATCTGTGGGAGTGAACCTGGGGTGGTGGCAGTGATCTATGGGAGTGAACCTGGGGTGGTGGCAGTGATATATGGGAGTGAACCTGAGGTGGTGGTAGTGATATATGGGAGTGAACCTGGGGTGGTGGCAGTGATCTATGGGAGTGAACCTGGGGTGGTGGCAGTGATCTATGGGAGTGAACCTGGGGTGGTGGCAGTGATCTATGGGAGTGAACCTGGGGTGATGGCAGTGATCTATGGGAGTGAACCTGGGGTGGTGGTAGTGATATATGGGAGTGAACCTGGGGTGGTGGCAGTAATCTATGGGAGTGAACCTGGGGTGGTGGCAGTGATCTGTGGGAGTGAACCTGGGGTGGTGGCAGTGATCTATGGCGGTCCTTAGGAGGACACTGATTTGAAGGGCTGGTGGCAGGGATCTAAGGGAGACTCTGGGGGTGACTTTGATCTATAGACGGGTCCTGGGCTGGCGGTAATCTAGGGGGTGGATCCAGGGGATGGCGGTGATCTATAAGGGGAGGGGTGCTGGGACGGCAGTGATCTGTGGGTTGGAGTTATCTGTTGGCAGATCTCTAGGTGGTCCGGGTGTGGCAGTGATCTATAGGTTTAGTGATCTATAGTGATAAGTTTATTTGCCTGCGGCGGTCGACCCCAGGGGCCTCGTTGTCCTGACCTGTATCTTCCATCGATAATTAAGTGACTATTCGCTGTGATCGGTTGCTCTGCCATTCATCAGACTAAGAGCAGCAATAAATCCATCGCGGTCTAGCTCTCGCTGATGTCAGCGCTCGGCGCTGCGTCCCCTCCGGGAAGCTTCACCTATCGGTCACCTTGGGACAAACGTCCATCACTGTCCGTCTTCTCCTTAATTACAGCAGAGCAGCAAAGGGGAGACGTCATCAGAATCATGAGCGATTGTTACAATGTATGTATATGAAGGGGGGGCTCGGCGGAGAGTCAAATGACTCCCATGACCCTGTCCATCACCTCCTCCGCAGGGTCATTGATTATATACTTTCTCAGAGTTCTGAGCGGCAAATCAGCCACTACTGTTATAACCTTCAGATACATCATATATGTGACTGATATCAGCGGCTCCTCTTATAACGCTCCAGTACTGATATAACCTCCAGAGACATCATATATGTGATGGATATCAGCCGCCCCTCTTATAACGCTCCAGTACTGAGATAGCCTTCAGAGACATCATATATGTGACCGATATCAGCGGCTCCTCTTATAACGCTCCAGTACTGATATAGCCTTCAGATACATCATATTTGTGACCGATATCAGCGGCTCCTCTTATAACGCTCCAGTACTGATATAGCCTTCAGAGACATCATATATGTGACCGATATCAGCAGCTCCTCTTATAACGCTCCAGTACTGATATAACCCTCAGAGACATTATATATGTGACTGATAGCAGCTCCTCTTATAACGCTCCAGTACTGATATAACCTCCAGAGACATCATATATGTGACGGATATCAGCCGTCGCTCTTATAACCCTCTAGTCCTGATATAACCCTCAGAGACATTATATATGTGACCAATATCAGCTGCTCCTCTTATAACGCTCCAGTACTGATATAACCCCCAGAGACATCACATATGTGACTGATATCAGCCGTTCCTCTTATAACGCTCCAGCACTGATATAACCTCCAGAGACATCATATATGTGACTGATATCAGCCTCTCCTCTTATAACACTCCAGTCCTGATATAACCCTCAGAGCCATTATATATGTGACTGATATCAGCCACTCCTCTTATAACACTCCAGTCCTGATATAACCCTCAGAGCCATTATATATGTGACCGATATCAGCTGCTCCTCTTATAACACTCCAGTACTGATATAACCTCCAGAGACAGCATATATGTGACTGATATCAGCCGCTCCTCTTATAACGCTCCAGCACTGATATAACCTCCAGAGACATCATATATATGACTGATATCAGCCACTCCTTTTATAACGCTCCAGCACTGATATAACCTCCAGAGACATCATATATATGACTGATATCAGCCACTCCTTTTATAACGCTCCAGTACTGATATAACCTCCAGAGACATCATATATGTGACTGATATCAGCCGCTCCTCTTATAACGCTCCAGTCCTGATATAACCCTCAGAGCCATTATATATGTGACTGATATCAGCCGCTCCTCTTATAACGCTCCAGTCCTGATATAAGCTGCAGGCTCTGCTTGCTGCTGTCCCTTTAAGCCCTTGTTGTGCGGGGCCCCATCCATCACTCCTGCAGCCTCGGTGCCCCTGATGTTTTTGGTTCTCTGGATCATTTACATATTGCGATCGTTTGCCCGCTCTCTCATTTAGCCGCGTACAGTTGCAGCGAGCGGATAAATCAGCGCTCGTCCACCGACAGCGGCCCGTCTTCGCTGCCTGCTTTATGAGCTCCATAATAGTCCTGTAAATCACGCTGTATACGGCTTCTCTCCCCGGATCCGGGAGTCTGATTGACTGGGGCGCCCGGCTCGCCGCCGCGTTACTGTCATTGTCACAATAGAGAGGGGTCACAGGGTTACGTCAATAACAGGGAATCATCGGATGATGAGCCCTACTGCTGATTAATTATAGACTTCGTGTTTCACCTCCTCACCATGGTCCAGATCTCTGCTTGCTGTCAGGCAATGGAAATATTGATTGCTTTCATGCAATCAATGAAACTTAAGTTGCACTCAGCTGAGGATTTGTTACAGTGTGTGTAATTACCTGTGGGTCGCAGCTCAAATATTTCTTCCCTCTTTAACTCCTTCCCGCCCAAGGCTGAAAATGTATGCCCTGGCTGGGCAGCACTTGCCGCGAGTGGACATACGCTTACGCTCTATGGAAGCTGGGCCAGCAACCGAAGCTGGCGGTGACTGACCGCCAGCCTTCTGTTGCAACAGCGGGGATCGGTGAGACAGCGATCTGTGCTGTTAACTCCTTACTTGCTGCAATCAGTGCTGATCCTGCCTTGCAAAGAGTGCACAGAAGGAGAGTATTCCCTCTGTGATGTCAGCAGCCCCTCTGCCAGGTAATCGCTGAGGGCCTATGGGTTGCCATGGCAACCATACAGTGGCGTCTGTGTCTTCCTTGGCCAATGATCGCTATTGTAAGCAATAATGCATTGCAGTACAGAGGTACTGCAAGGTATTATCTTAGCATCACAGGTTCAAGTTCCCTAGAGACGTTGAAAAAAGAGTAATAAAAAGTAATAAAAATAGTAAAAAAAAAACCCAAACTTTGAGAACTTTCCCCTCGTTGTTTAAAAAATGGAAAATATATATATTTTTAAAAACAGTGTTTTTTAAATCAAAGTGAAGCCCCGTGAAATGAAGTGAACTCCCTTTTTTTATCCTGCACAGCAAACGCTATAAAAAATGCTATTTTTGTTCATTTTACTTCCCATAAAAGTGATCAAAAAAGCCCCATTTACCCCAAAATGGTACCAATAAAAGCTACAGCTCATCACGGCTGAAAGCAAGCGCTCACAGCGCTGCGTCCGTGGGAAGGCGAAAAAAGCAGTGATGCCATAAAAAGGAGAAAAGTGAAAAAAAACCTAAAAAAACACCATTTTGGTATTGCCGTAATTATACCAACATGCAGAAACAATGCATCTCGTTATTTATGCCGCGCCATCAACGCTGTAAAAAGAACAATGGCGGATTTAGGCTGGGTTCACACCCGGTTTTCACGCTGGCCCTCTGATGCATCGGTTTGCACATGGGCGTATTTCTGTGGCGTATAAGTGCATTTCGGCCGGGCCCTTTTACGCCGGCGGTGGCTGCATAGACTTCTATAGGAGCCTATGACAGCTGCTGGAAGCTCCCACCCCCTTCTCTGCTCCTCTCCGCCCCTGCTGTTTGCCCCTCCCATTGCTGGCTATGACAAGGGGCGGGGAGCACACTGTTCAAACTGTCCTCCCCTTTCCCTCCCCCTCGCCGCCTCTCTGCCCCTTGCAGATCAGTAGAATCAGCGGGCGCACTTAAAAACGCCAACGGCCGTGTGGCTGAGCCCGCAAGGTGGTTTTTTTTCCTCCCCACCCTCCAAAAATAAAAGTTCTACAATCCATCATGAGCAGCTAATATTACCTCTAGCGCCCGCCGACGGGATACGAAGTTCTGGTTTCTGAAAGTTGGAGATGAATTCTCCCAAAAATGGCCACGTCCTTGGGACCAACATAGGCGGCGTCACTAAGGGGTTAAAGTTTGTTACAATGTATCAGTGCAGGGTAAATGCATAGGTTGTCTAGACTGGATACAATGTAACGAACCAAGAAGAATGAGGTCTGAGGGGTTTTCATCCTCTAGGTACACTATAAAATCCACAATAACTGACAGCAACCAGAGATCTTATAAAAGGCGAGGAACTGAAATACAAAGTATCAGAAAGTTCTGGAACTTTCCGGCTGAGCAGAGATGTTGCAGCTGACGTTCCGGCTGCGCTCGCTCCTGCTGTCATTCCCTCTGCTGGTCGGACTCTTGATGCTTGGGTTGTGAGCAGCTCTCCGCAGGCGCCATCATCAGCGGCTACGCGGTAGAATAAACCCGCGCGGCGCATGCTGTGCGTCGTGTCCCAGCGCTCAGCGGACGATTCTTGTGCATTTGCTTCCTCCTTTTCCCGCTGACACAATGTATTATAGGGGGTGACGCTGCTCTCAGAACCAGTCGGCGCCCGCTGATCGTCCGCTCGGCAAACAACTTAAGCGTACCGCGGTCGCCGTCGTGACGGTCCGCTGCGCCTCCTCCCCCACGTAATGAGCTTCCACAGCCAAGACGCTGCCTTCTAATAGATACATCACAGAGCATTACCCTGGAAATAACGGCCCCCGCTGCGGCGCTACAGAAGTAACCATCGCTTCAGCAAACCCAGTAGGACCCGCTTACCGGCCCGCTGGGTGATCACTCAGCTTTCCCCACACCCCGAATGTCATAGAAACCTATACTAAGTTATCGCTTCCTCGCTGTGCCTGAGTGTCAGTGAACACTGTTGTTCTAGCATTGTATTCGTCAACCTGGAAACTCAGTGAGTGAGTGCAGTCGTGCTTGGGATTAAGAGATGAAAGAAAGCAGAGAAGTGTGGTGATAGGAAGGGAATGGCGCGGCGGCGGCGCAGGATGCCTAAAGGACAGCTCCGCTATTGAATGTTATGCTGCAGGCTAATACTCCATGTAGCTTATCTACTCCAGTTACCTCCAGAGCTGCAGCCACACATCTGCTGATCGTGCCCCTTGTCCCCGCTGCTTTAATGCAGCATTACCTACTTGTGAGACAAGTTCCTGGCGTACGTTCCCACAATGCAATGCGTTTTGTAGATGCCAAACTTGCAGGGGGAGCAGCTAAATCTGCATATTTGTAGCAGAACTGTGGCTGCAGCTCAGCATGTGAATGGAGTAAATGACATGATGTAGCAGTGGATTTGTGGCTGCAGCCCTAGGTGTGACTGGAGTATAAGACTGCTGCTCTGGATGTGAGTAGAGTATAAGATCTCATTTTGGGATTGCCAATGTCCTCGGTCTCGGGGAGTGTTCACACGGCTGAGCGCGATATCAGTCCAAGAGCATCGCATCGTTGAACATGCGATTTTTCCCGCACCTGTAAATAGCCGGTATCGCGCTCGCACGAAGCTCGCGCACGCGTTCAGGCAGGCGCCATTTATATAGCTTCTCTCGTCATCCATTAGAAAAAACTCACAAACAAATAGAAGGATCAGTGCGATGCTGCAAGAGAAAAATGGCGCAAGCGAATAGACGCAGTGAAGACAGCGGGGTGTGTTTCAGGTTTCGTGTAAATGCCCTTTACATCACGTCTTCTACTCCACTCACATACGGAGCTGCAATCCAACTACTGCCAGAATCTCTAGAAGAGCCTACATTCGCACGGGCGACCGCGATGTCGGGAAGACCAGCTTTGGCCGGATCCGGTGCTTTTTGGAGGGCAGCGATGCACATTTTAAGCGTGAGAAGATGGCGGCCATTTCCCATTTGTCTTCAATGGGGAAAATCGTATCGCACTTGCGGCGCACATCATGCGAGCGCCATGTAGTTTCTTTCAAGGTCCCATTGGAAACAATAGGGCAATGCGTTTCGGGGGGGAACGCCCAAAAAATACAACATGCTGCAATCCGCAGTGAATAGAACCCGCTGCTTCTGATGGGTTTGTTCACATTTCTCCTTTTTACACGCATTTCACGGATGCGAACAAACCGCAGCCCGCTCTTCTTCTTTTGTGTGCGTCCAAGGTCCCGCAATACGATGCGCATTCGGCTAAATAGCCATGTAAATCGGGGCGCGCCCGTCTGCCGCGCACAAATAAACACGTCCTGCGGGCGCAGATAATACAGTAAATACGCTATAGGAGCGCAAAAATACGTGTTCACGCATCAAATATGTTGCGCTGAGGCGTGCGCAAAAAGGCGTGCGTCCGTGTGAAGGAGCGCTTGGACCTGGAGTACTAGATGTCATTTTCGGATCCCCAATGTCCTCCGCGTTATACGTAGGCTCCGCCTTCTCGCTGACTGGGGGTCAGTATTAGGGTTGCAGCTCTTTCCCGGGGGTCCGCACCCGGGCTGCGCTCCAGCGAAGCACCTTGTTCTCCTTCCCTTTTCTTCGTGGTTGGAGAATCGTCTTTCTCGCGTTTTGCGCTCCCGCGGTCCCCACAGTCCGCCCTGCTTATCAATACGCTGATCCTGTGCTTTCTACTATGGAGGACTTGGCAGCGTCTCCTTGGTGGGATCCAAGGAGGTCGGTCCTGAAGATCCGGCGAGTCGTCGCATTCGCAGCGCAAGGAATCCGTTTCAATTACGAAACCCAGATTTTAGCCAAATGTGAGAGAAGTGAGTCAGCGGCGGCGGCACCACTGCGATACGTGAAATTTACTGGAGCGGAGCCACTTTGGAGAGTCTTGAGTATAGAAATGCGCTGTTCACGTTTTCCGGACTAATAACCCTGCTGAGTTCCGCAGTCCTGGCTGGGCGGCCATGGGACTGCATGTAGCAATATGTGCGACGACCTCTCCATCGTACAGGAGACTGCACCGCCATTGCTTCCTTACTATCAAGACTGATTGACTCCTGGCAGTAGCAAAAGAAATCACGACCGCAGCTTTGGATGTGACTGGAGTATATCAGACGTCATGTTATAGCAGAATTGTGAATGCAGCTCTGGATGTAAGCTGATTCTTATAGGGTGCAGACACTGAACCAGCAGGAGGCAGCAGTGAGATTTAAGGTCCTGCAAGGTATTTGTATCCAGGATGGCCCAAGGTGGGGGGCCCTCTGTGTCCGGTGGTCCTCAGCCTCCTGCCTGATGGGCTCCCCTCTATTTTAGAGCCCTTTAGGCGTTGGCTTTTTGCAGATCTTTTGCTGATGTCGAGCCCTGAAGTGCCGCCAGAGATACGATATTAATATAAAGCACATATCGGTCCGCCGCGGGATGTACGGTTCCTAAACGCCGCCTTTCACCCGCAGCGGGGGGGAGATAAGAGGCTTTTAGATCTGCCGGACTTGTAAGACATCTAAAGTGGACTCGCGGAATTATACGCTGCCGCAGCGACTTTCTCCTGGAGGCTATTAACAGCCTGCAGGGAAAAAAGCTGCGTCCAGGGTCACATGACCAGCAAGAATGGCGAGAAGTCACAAGGTCTGTAAATCCGGCCATAAATGTAACAAGGACCGTTAATGAGCCGCCCGTAGCAGCTAACAGCCAAGACGCCAGCTGCAGAACACGGCAGCGCCCCCTGCAGCCCCATGACCGCAGGTATATTGAGCGCATGGCCCTTTAAGAACCAGCATCCCACCAGTGGAAAATGCTACATTGTATCTCAGCGATGTTCTGCAGCAGCAGTGGCTGCTTATAGGAAAAGATGTCGCTGCAACTGCGCCCCGCGCCCGTATCCGATACTTAGGGGAATCAGACATGTTGTATAATCGCAGACTAAAGCGGCGCAGTTGTCCACCGCCGTCGGTCACGTTCCAGCTTTTATGTTTGCTCAGCGTTATCTGATTATTGCTGGATCTGTTCTTTGTCGCTGCTGGTCTTCAGGAGGTTCATACTGTGGCGTTCCTTGGCTAAATCACAGGGTTTTTTTGCCCCACTCACACCCAGAGCTGCATTCATATCTTTACTTATGCATTGTGTCTGACACCCTAGTCGCACCCAGAGCTGCATTCGTATCTTTACTGCTGAATTGTGTCTGACACCCCAGTCACACCCAGAGCTACATTCATATCCCTCCTTTTGCATTGTGTCTTATACTCTAGTCACACCCAAAGCTGCATTCCTATCCTTACTGCTGCATTGTGTCTGACACCCCAGTCACACCCAGAGCTGCATTCGTATCTTTACTTCTGCATTGTGTCTTATACTCTAGTCACACCCAAAGCTGTGTTCATAGCTTTACTGCCGCATTGTGTCTGACACCCCAGTCACACCCAGAGCTGCATTCGTATCTTTACTTCTGCATTGTGTCTGACACCCCAGTCACACCCAGAGCTGCATTCATATCCTTACTTCTGCATTGTGTCTGACACCCCAGTCACACCCAGAGCTGCATTCATATCCTTACTTCTGCATTGTGTCTGACACCCCAGTCACACCCAGAGCTGCGTTCATAGCTTTACTGCTGCATTGTGTCTGACACCCCAGTGACACCAAGAGCTGTATTCGTATCTTTACTGCTGCATTGTGTCTGACACCCCAGTCACACCCAGAGCTGCATTCGTATCTTTACTTCTGCATTGTGTCTAACACCCTAGTCACACCCAGAGCTGCATTCACATCTCTTATGTGAACTACAGTGCAGAGCGAGGGGTTTCTCTTCATGGTTGCGTCCCCCCAGGTGTGGGTTTGGGGGTTCTGCAGCAGCCTCGCCCGCAGTGTCGCCTGCTCATCGGCTTGCAGATTGAGCAGATGGCAGCTCGGGTACATTGCGTCCCGCGGTGCCATCAGCCTGGCGCAGTAAATGGACGGGGCGAGTCTAATGGAGGATCCGTCTCTCCCAATGTCACAGCGCTGCGCCCATTAGCCGCTCGGCACTGAATCAGACTTGGTGGGAAGAAGCTTTCTCAGCAGCCCTGGAGCTGATTGATGACCAGAGGCCGCATTGTCTCCTGGCTCTGCAGGACGGCGGCGCGGGGGCCACAGCTACGGGGGCGGCTTTTAGAGGGGTTTTGGCAGCTCTCGGTCATGTGCGATTGCTGCAGCCCTGAGCTGCTGTCCGCTGATGGCCACTCACTCCTGGCTTCCTTCCATTACACTTCTACTTACTAACCTCCATCCTCATGAAGCCGCTGTCATCTTACAAGACTACAAGTACCAGCATGACCTCCCAGACGTCACACTGATGTCTTCGGAATATAAAGGGCATTTCACTCATATAATAAAAATAGATCCCAGCGACTACCAAAAGTGGCCGCCATTCCAGTGTCCATGGGGGGGGGGGGGGAGAGGGGGGGTTACTTAGCTTTACACACACAACAAAATAACCTCAATCTGCAATGTGTCCTACAGTTACATCCCCGATCCAGCGGTCCTCCAGTTCTGAGTGTCAGACTTTACTGAAGTTTGTTATTCTACTCCTAAACCATGGAATTCAGGAAGAATTACTTATCCTGTACTGACCCAGAGTTACATCCTGTATTATACTCCAGAGCTGCACTCACTATTCTGCTGGTGGAGTCACTGTGTACATACATTACTTATCCTGTACTGCTCCTGAGTTACATCCTGTATTATACTCCAGAGCTGTACTCACTATTCTGCTGGTGGAGTCACTGTGTACATACATTACTTATCCTGTACTGATCCTGAGTTACATCCTGTATTATACTCCAGAGCTGCACTCACTATTCTGCAGGTGGTGGAGTCACTGTGTACATACATTACTTATCCTGTACTGACCCTGAGTTACATCCTGTATTATACCCCAGAGCTGCACTCACTATTCTGCTGGTGGAGTCACTGTGTACATACATTACTTATCCTGTACTGCTCCTGAGTTACATCCTGCATTATACTCCAGAGCTGCACTCGCTATTCTGCTGGTGGAGTCACTGTGTACATACATTACTTATCCTGTACTGACCCTGAGTTACATCCCGTATTATACTGCAGAGCTGCACTCACTATTCTGCTGGTGGAGTCACTGTGTACATACATTACTTATCCTGTACTGCTCCTGAGTTACATCCTGTATTATACCCCAGAGCTGCACTCACTATTCTGCTGGTGGAGTCACTGTGTACATACATCACTGCTCCTGCACCAGGATTATATGAAGGACTCTCCTGGCTGCAGTGATGCGGAGCCATATACTATGGAGATGAGCTGCTGCCTCGCGATCTGATAACCTGGTAGTGATGGGGTAGATATTCCCGCGGTTTATCAGGTTCCAGGGGGCGGGGCTTGTGAGGGTCTGGAATATTCTGGGCTTTGATAACATTCTGGAGATTATTGATCTGCAGAAAATAGAAACACAATAAATAATGGTGACAAAAACAGATAAATCGGCACAATGTAACAAAATGTATCAAGTAGAGAACCGGCAGCAAAGGGGGTCAGCTGCTACAGCCTGGACCCTGTCTGGGTCTGTCCTGCCAGGGAGCAATAGATCGTAGTTACCTCTCCCAGCCTTACATGGCTGATTACAGAGAGTAATAGATTGTATTCCTCTGTCCTACAGTCACCTCTCCCAGCCTTTCATGGCTGATAACAGGGGGTTATAGACTGTTTTAGCCTGTTGCATGCATCACTTGTATCCCCTGCTCTTTAGCACTACTATCCCAGGTATACCAGTCAATGAATAGAATGCCAGAGCCTCAGTGACGTCTGACACACATTTCCTGCGCTGACACAGTGACACGTGAGCCCAGCTGCTTGTTGGCATTGATTGTAGGCCAGTAGTTCAGCATTTAGCCCGTGCCTCAGGTGTAACATTATCACCGCGCCTCTATCAGGGGCACAGGGGCGGCGATCGTCTCATCGATTTCTGCGCCATTCTTTCTTCTGGCTGTCATTATTGCAGGGATGCAGCGGCGGCGGTAAATGTTCTGTCACCGCAAGTGGGAATAATGGAAATAATTGCGCTAATGCCCGAAGGAAACGCTGCGGTGACAAACAAGCTCTTTACGCTATTGATCCGCGGACCATCCAGAAGAAACTGCGCAGAACCGACGCGGGCAGGACAGCTGCATACGAGGCGCGGCAAACTCCATCAATAACAGTTACATATCACGCAAGACGAATATTTACATATCTATTAACTGTTCTATGTACTTGTTTAAGTACTTACAATCCACTGCTCCCTGGTATCAGCCGCTCCTCTTATAACGCTCCAGCACTGATATAACCTCCTGAGACCTCATATATGTGACTGATATCAGCCGCTCCTATTATAACGCTCCAGCACGGATATAACCCTCAGAGACATCATATATGTGACTGATATCAGCTGCTGCTCTTATAACGCTCCAGTACTGATATAACCTCCAGAGACGACGTATATGTGACAGATATCAGCGCTCCTCTTATAACGCTCCAGTACTGATATAACCCTCAGAGACATTATATATGCGACTGATCTCAGCCGCTCCTCTTATAACTTCCAGAGACATCATATATGTGACATCAGCCTCTCCTCTTATAACGCTCCAGTACTAATATAACCTCCAGAGACATCATATATGTGACTAATATCAGCCACTGCTCTTATAACGCTCCAGTACTGATATAACCCTCAGAGACATTATATATGCGACTGATATCAGCCGCTCCTCTTATAACCTCCAGAGACATTATATATGTGACTGATATCAGCCACTGCTCTTATAACGCTCCAGTACTGATATAACCCTCAGAGACATTATATATGCGACTGATATCAGCCGCTCCTCTTATAACGCTCCAGTACTGATATAACCCTCAGAGACATTATATATGCGACTGATATCAGCCGCTCCTCTTATAACGCTCCAGTATTGATATTACGCTTGCACACTGTTCGAACGCTCCGGTATCTCTGCTCTGTAGAGGAACGTTACGTGTTTCCATCTTCCTCTCCATTTTGGTGGCGTTTCTGCACAGATCTGTCGTCAGATGTGACATGTTCTGCTTCAAGTGAACGCGGGTCACACACTTAATCCGTGCGCGAATCGGCGACAAAAAACATGGTGGGTTAGCTGCGGATTTTTGCTGTGGGTTTTATAGATAGATTCTGCGGCGCCGTCCGCCATGTGCGTCCGTGATATATGCGACTGTCGCAGGCTGACTGCGGGTATCTTGGCTCAGTTGGGCTGATGGCACTGCGGTTGCGCCAAGACACGTGTCCATATTGCGGATGCTGAGATGCAGCTCTAATACAATTGCGTGGGCTCATTCACACGGGCGTATTTGTGCTCCGTATTCCGCACATATTTTTTCTGCGTGTTGGCGGAGGCGGTGTGTAATAATGCAGCGTCCCGTGTTGGCGGAGGCGGTGTGTAATAATGCAGCGTCCCATGTTGGCGGAGGCGGTGTGTAATAATGCAGCGTCCCGTGTTGGCGGAGGCGGTGTGTAATAATGCAGCATCCCGTGTTGGCGGAGGCGGTGTGTAATAATGCAGCGTCCCGTGTTGGCGGAGGCGGTGTGTAATAATGCAGCGTCCCGTGTTGGCGGAGGCGGTGTGTAATAATGCAGCGTCCCGTGTTGGCGGAGGCGGTGTGTAATAATGCAGCGTCCCGTGTTGGCGGAGGCGGTGTGTAATAATGCAGCGTCCCGTGTTGGCGGAGGCGGTGTGTAATAATGCAGCGTCCCGTGTTGGCGGAGGCGGTGTGTAATAATGCAGCGTCCCGTGTTGGCGGAGGCGGTGTGTAATAATGCAGCGTCCCGTGTTGGCGGAGACGGTGTGTAATAATGCAGCGTCTCGTGTTGGCGGAGGCGGTGGTGTGTAATAATGCAGCGTCCCCTGTTGGCGGAGGCGGTGGTGTGTAATAATGCAGCGTCCCCTGTTGGCGGAGGCGGTGGTGTGTAATAATGCAGCGTCCCGTGTTGGCGGAGGCGGTGGTGTGTAATAATGCAGCGTCCCCTGTTGGCGGAGGCGGTGGTGTGTAATAATGCAGCGTCCCGTGTTGGCGGAGGCGGTGGTGTGTAATAATGCAGCGTCCCCTGTTGGCGGAGGCGGTGGTGTGTAATAATGCAGCGTCCCGTGTTGGCGGAGGCGGTGTGTAATAATGCAGCGTCCCGTGTTGGCGGAGGCGGTGTGTAATAATGCAGCGTCCCGTGTTGGCAGAGGCGGTGGTGTGTAATAATGCAGCGTCCCCTGTTGGCGGAGGCGGTGGTGTGTAATAATGCAGCGTCCCCTGTTGGCGGAGGCGGTGGTGTGTAATAATGCAGCGTCCCCTGTTGGCGGAGGCGGTGGTGTGTAATAATGCAGCGTCCCGTGTTGGCGGAGGCGGTGGTGTGTAATAATGCAGCGTCCCCTGTTGGCGGAGGCGGTGGTGTGTAATAATGCAGCGTCCCATGTTGGCGGAGGCGGTGGTGTGTAATAATGCAGCGTCCCGTGTTGGCGGAGGCGGTGGTGTGTAATAATGCAGCGTCCCGTGTTGGCGGAGGCCGTGGTGTGTAATAATGCAGCGTCCCGTGTTGGCGGAGGCGGTGTCTAATAATGCAGCGTCCCGTGTTGGCGGAGGCGGTGTGTAATAATGCAGCGTCCCGTGTTGGCGGAGGCGGTGGTGTGTAATAATGCAGCGTCCCGTGTTGGCGGAGGCGGTGGTGTGTAATAATGCAGCGTCCCGTGTTGGCGGAGGCGGTGGTGTGTAATAATGCAGCGTCCCGTGTTGGCGGAGGCGGTGGTGTGTAATAATGCAGCGTCCCCTGTTGGCGGAGGCGGTGGTGTGTAATAATGCAGCGTCCCGTGTTGGCGGAGGCGGTGGTGTGTAATAATGCAGCGTCCCGTGTTGGCGGAGGCGGTGGTGTGTAATAATGCAGCGTCCCGTGTTGGCGGAGGCGGTGGTGTGTAATAATGCAGCGTCCCCTGTTGGCGGAGGCGGTGGTGTGTAATAATGCAGCGTCCCGTGTTGGCGGAGGCGGTGTGTAATAATGCAGCGTCCCGTGTTGGCGCAGGCGGTGTGTAATAATGCAGCGTCCCGTGTTGGCGGAGGCGGTGTGTAATAATGCAGCGTCCCGTGTTGGCGGAGGCGGTGTGTAATAATGCAGCGTCCCGTGTTGGCGCAGGCGGTGTGTAATAATGCAGCGTCCCGTGTTGGCGGAGGCGGTGTGTAATAATGCAGCGTCCCGTGTTGGCGCAGGCGGTGTGTAATAATGCAGCGTCCCGTGTTGGCGGAGGCGGTGTGTAATAATGCAGCGTCCCGTGTTGGCGGAGGCGGTGTGTAATAATGCAGCGTCCCGTGTTGGCGGAGGCGGTGTGTAATAATGCAGCGTCCCGTGTTGGCGCAGGCGGTGTGTAATAATGCAGCGTCCCGTGTTGGCGCAGGCGGTGTGTAATAATGCAGCGTCCCGTGTTGGCGGAGGCGGTGTGTAATAATGCAGCGTCCCGTGTTGGCGCAGGCGGTGTGTAATAATGCAGCGTCCCGTGTTGGCGGAGGCGGTGTGTAATAATGCAGCGTCCCGTGTTGGCGGAGGCGGTGTGTAGTAATGCAGTGACCGCAGTTCGGCCTTCTTACTGTCTTTGTGAAAAAGGCAGTGAATACGCACGCAAAAATAAAAGACGTCACTGCAGATCGTGGTGCGTGTGTCACCCTGCGTGGGACACAGAGGTCGTCTGCCTGGCACTGGGGGGGGGGGGGGGGTCATCTGCCTGGTATTGGGGGGGTTATCTGCCTGGCACTGGGGGGGGGGGTCATCTGCCTGGCACTGGGGGGGACATCTGCCTGGCCCTTGGGGTTCATCCGCCTGGCACTGGGGGGGTCATCTGCCTGGCACTGGGGGGGTCATCTGCCTGGCACTGGGGGGGGGTCATCTGCCTGGCACTGGGGGGGGGTCATCTGCCTGGCACTGGGGGGTCATCCGCCTGGCACTGGGGGGGGGCGGTCATCCGCCTGGCACTGGGGCGGGTCATCCGTCTGGTACTGGGGGGTCATCCGCCTGGTACTGGGGGGTCATCCGCCTCGTACTGGGGGTTCATCCGCCTGACGCTGGGGCGGTCATCTACCTGGCACTGTCTGCACTGAGGCACCCAAAATGCAATACCAGCAGCATGAAGTGCATTATGGGAATTTTGCCAAGTTGTTTGAATGTGTTTGTCAGCAGGGGAGAATTACGATTTCTAGAAGTAAACACAAGAATTCGAACTGCAGCTCTGGATGTGATTAGAGGATAAGGTTATAGTCACATGTTGCAGCTCCTGATTAGCGCCTGTTTGTACACAGGAATTGTTGCGGCAGCGGGTGTCGGGACCTGACGAGTACAAGACGTGATGTCAGCAGAATAGTGGATGCAGCTCTGGGTGTGACTAGAGTATAAATGATGTAATGGAGAAATTCTGTCTGCAGCTCTAAATGTGACTGGACTTTACGGCACGATGTAACTGCAGCTCTGGATGTGACTCTAGCATAAGACATGATGCAACCACAAAACTGAGAACGCAGCTCTATGTGTGCCTGGAGAATAAACTGTTGTAATCAAAAAACTATGAATGCAGCTGTGTGTGTGACAGTAGTATGAATCATCTCGTAACAGAAGAATTGTGACTGCAGCTCTGGATGTGACTGGAGTATAAGATATTATGCAACAGCAAAGTTACGACTGCATCTCTAGGTGTGAGGATCCATGATAGAACAGCGGAACTGAGAGCGGAGCTTGAGTTTAGAGAATAAACTATGTTGATAAACTGTAACTGCAGCTCTGGGTGTGACTAGAGTGTAATTATATTTTTCATTGGCGACGTCCTGGATTAGTCTCCGGCGTTGCGCTTCCTCCTGTTGTAGACACAGAGATGGTTTGGAGTCGGTTTCTTCCTTCTTGCTCGGAGATGATTCTCTGTGAAGGTCACGTTTGTGCGCTCGCCTGTCAGGTGCGGCGTGTCCGGGGGTCCCGCTGTCTTCTGCAGCATATGTTCTGCTCTGTGCGGATGAGCCGGGCCCCGCAGAGAAGCTGAAAGACGCAGGAAGGTCGCAGGAAAACTTCCCAGAGTCACCTCCAAAGTTTTAGTAACAGTTGGGCAGTGGGAAGCGAGGGGTTAAAGCTGGCGCCGTTCTCACCGCGCTCTTGTCTTCTGTCTTTCAGATCGCCTTCTCCCAGCACAACACCATCATGGACCTGGTGCAGTTCTTCGTCACCTTCTTCAGGTGAGAACCGGCAGCGCCCACGAGATATCCGGTGAAACGTGGATTACCCGTTCTGGGACCAGCTGGGTGGTGGCCAATATGGCGGCCATAGCGGTTGTCAGGAGCTGAACAGCAATGGCGTCCTCTGCGTGGGGCGGCCGTGGCCAAGTATGATGTCCTCCTATATCAGATGCGTTACCGAAGGCCAGAAGATCGCAGCGCCGCACTGCAACATTGTATCTAATAAAGGGCAATGAGGTCGCTCTCCAACCGCTGCCCATGTGACCGCGACAGGAGCGAGGAATCCCAAAATGTTGAACTTCGCCATCATAGACCGCGATTCAAGATACGTACAATTACGACTGGCCTGCGATTTGGTTGTTTTCACAGCTCTAAGGCGAAAGCCGCACGGCGAATTTAGTTGCGCAACATCAAGTCTCATCAAAACCGCACGAGCCAATGCCATGTAGCTGTTAAATATTAGTGAAGCGGCAGACGGGCGCGGTCGCATGCGATTTACGTAACCGTCTGTGGTGACAAAGTGCGTGGGACTTACAACATGCAGCTGTGATGGTAACGCGACCGCGCTGACAATCCGTAGATGCGTCGTGGTGGTGGTACGACATTCTGCTCTTCGGTCGCCGTGTAGCCCTGGCGTAAACCAGCGGGGTATATTCGCACGGTAGAGTTCGCCACGTAATTTCTGATGCGCCGTTTGGCACAGATTTACCCCGTCAAAGGAGAAAATCTGCGTGCGAAATTCCGACATGTTTCCATTTCATGAAGCGACAGAAACGCGATTTTCTACATTGGAATTCCATACGTGGATTTTGCCCATCGGCAGGGCGCGTCCGCGCCAAAAATCACAGCAGGACGCCGCTAACTTTGACGCAGCTTTTAGAAATGGAATTCACATGTCAAATTTGGCGCTGTGCGCGTCCCTAAGGGTGTGTTCACACAACATGGCGAGAGCCCCTTACTTCTGCGCCTGAACGCGGATTCACGCGGAGCTGCATTGGTATTTCCCCAGTGAGCGGGCTACATCCGCATGCAGAATAAGTGGTTTAGGGCTCGTTCACGCCGGCGCATTAGCGGAATTACCTACACGGTTTTCTCGTAGATCCGCGCTCAGGAGTGACAGGTCGTTGCTGATCGCGGGGCCGCATGGAATCGCTTTGGAAATTCTGCGCCTGGAGTTTGCCTACTGACATGTCACTTCTTAGCGCGAATCCATGCGGAATTGCGTAGCTAAGTCTGTGCGCCAATATTGCCTATTGACAGCTAAATCCGCAGCAGTAATATGCGGCTAAGGCTCTGGGTGTATTTGCGGTCCATATCACATGCGTTATACGGACAGCATGAACCCCATTCATTTGCATTGGGGTATTCAGACGCGCGTTTTTCACGTGCATGAAAAAAAAATCACCGCATTTCCTATTTTGGTTCGCGTTACGGACTAAAATCACTCATTAAAAGTCTCTGGCAGCGCAATAAAGAACGCGGTGAAGACGCCTGATATACATTTATTCACCGTGGATTTACGAATTACGGCAGAACTTTCTTGCGTTTTTTTTTTTGTGTACGGAAAAACATTACCAAAACAACAAAACACGTAAATAAGCGCAATTTCAGTACTTGAAAACACAGCAAATGTTTGTGCGCCCAAACTGCGGAGTCCGCCGTGTGAACAAACGCTAAACGAAACTTCCCTAGTGCAACCTGTGGGGGCGACATCCAGTGTGCGCCAATACCACAAGCTCCTCCCCAGACCATCTCAGCCAATCCGAAGCCTAGAATTGGTGATGAGGCCCTCTAATAGATGTGTCACTGGATACAATGTTGGACTCAGAGGTCATGTGACATTTTATTGAGCTCAACAGTGTGATGGAAGCTGACCATACGACGTGTCCAGTTAGCAGGAGGCTATGTAATAACATCCACACAGACATAACTGCGCCAAATCTCTACAGCCCCCCCCACCCGCAGTTTAGTAATAGCTGGAGTAATGGCGGCGTGCTGACTATTAGGGACTCAATGAGCACCTCGGGCGACACAGAATGACTGCGGCTGCGGCTCCGTTTAATGACGCTGATTAGTGTAAATGCGCTTATTTTCCACGCCGCGCGATTCGCCGGCTCCACCGTAAGATTTGACGTTCTCCCTTTCTCTGCGTTCGGTCGGGCGATGTCCTGTCGGCGCAGCGAAGCGAACATGATGTGAGTTGTCGTTTGAGAAACTCGCACGGCTCTGCAGGCTGTCAGCCCCCCGGGACGGCCGCCATGAAGGGCGAGCGCGAGGCTGTGGGAGGGCGAGCGATTCTCAAGCTTAATACTTCAAGGGTGAAATTATGTGTCTCCTCCGGCGGCATCCCGTCCCAGCCAATCACGTTACACTCCATGTGCCAACCAGTCACCACATTATATGGGCAACTCGGGTATTGAGGGGGTTCCAGGGTCAGGGGGCTGATCAGCCAGTGTATCCAAGCCTGGCATATGTGATTCTGACTGCTGAGCCGTGTATCTAATCCTATCCTGTGTGATACTCACTGCTGAGCTGTGTATCTAATCCTATCCTGTGTGATACTGTCTGCTTAGCTGTGTATCTAATCCTATCCTGTGTGATACTGCCTGCTGAGCTGTGTATCTAATCCTATCATGTGTGATACTGCCTGCTGAGCTGTGTATCTAATCCTATCCTGTGTGATACTGTCTGCTTAGCTGTGTATCTAATCCTATCCTGTGTGATACTGTCTGCTGAGCCATGTATCTAATCCTATCCTGTGTGATACTGTCCGCTGAGCTGTGTATCTAATCCTATCCTGTGTGATACTGTCCGCTGAGCTGTGTATCTAATCCTATCCTGTGTGATGCTGACTGCTGGGCCGTGTATCTAATCCTATCCTGTGTGATACTGTCTGCTGAGCTGTGTATCTAATCCTATCCTGTGTGATGCTGACTGCTGAGCTGTGTATCT
Source organism: Eleutherodactylus coqui (assembly GCF_035609145.1). Classification (NCBI taxonomy): domain Eukaryota; kingdom Metazoa; phylum Chordata; class Amphibia; order Anura; family Eleutherodactylidae; genus Eleutherodactylus; species Eleutherodactylus coqui. The sequence continues at coordinate 293,735,928 of NC_089840.1, read as the reverse complement.
AATCCTATCCTGTGTGATACTGTCTGCTGAGTCGTGTATCTAATCCTATCCTGTGTGATACTGACTGCTGAGCTGTGTATCTAATCCTATCCTGTGTGATACTGACTGCTGAGCAGTGTATCTAATCCTATCCTGTGTGATACTGTCTGCTGAACTATGTATCTAATCCTATCCTGTGTGATACTGTCTGCTGAGCAGTGTATCTAATCCTATCCTGTGTGATACTGTCTGCTGAACTATGTATCTAATCCTATCCTGTGTGATACTGACTGCTGAGCTGTGTATCTAATCCTATCCTGTGTGATACTGACTGCTGAGCTGTGTATCTAATCCTATCCTGTGTGATACTGACTGCTGAGCTGTGTATCTAATCCTATCCTGTGTGATACTGTCTGCTCAGCTGTGTATCTAATCCTATCCTGTGTGATACTGTCTGCTGAGCCGTGTATCTAATCCTATCCTGTGTGATACTGTCTGCTGAGCTGTGTATCTAATCCTATGCTGTGTGATACTGTCTGCTGAGCTGTGTATCTAATCCTATGCTGTGTGATACTGTCTGCTCGGCCGCTGTATCTAATCATGTGTGATACTGAGCTGGTGTATCTAAGGCTGCCTGTCCAGGGGTGTATCCAGGAGTAATAATCTGTCCTCCATAGTGTTGCTGTGCAGAGCGCTCCCCCCCGTCCACGAGCCGATGTGGATCATTGCGATTCTCCGCTCGCGGCTGGCAATCCGCAGCATGCTGCGATTCTCCGCGGTCCGCCTATCTGTCAGATAGGCTCCTGCTCCCGGGTGGCAGAGATCCGCCGCAGGATGCCGCGGCACCCGTCGCCAGGCAGCCTAAGCCTCGGGGGGATCTCGGGGTCCTGTATGCTCTGCAGGGTGAAGATATACAATAACTGCTGTCATGTGACTTTGACCCTTGAGGGGGCTTGGGGGGGGCAGGAGTTGAGTTTAGCGCAGAACCCGATCCGCGGAGCACAGAGACGTGATAATTTATCGCCACGCGCCCAGCAGCTGCCGCCATCACTGACCGCTGCGGGCATCGCGGGCGTCTACCAGGTTTTCGGCGCGGTCACACGTTGCAGATTTTCTGCTTATTTTCCATAGTGGAAAAAACTGCAGCAATTGCATGTCAACGTCTGTGCTAGCTGGCGCGAACCGCGGGCGTCACCCCTCAGGGGGAGGAGCTTAGTGATGCGGGGTTAGCGGTATATATCGGCCCAGTGATTATATTGCGCTGCCCGGGTCTTGTCCTCCGGCGTGGAACATTCGGCCGTTATTAAAGCCGCCGACCCCTGATTAATCCCTAATCCGCTCTTACTCTCCTCCGCTGCCCTCTGCCCTCCGCAGTAAATGACTCCGATCCTCGGGGGACGCTGCGGCGGGAGGCAACAAACACCAATCTGGGGGAACAAGCAATGTGCTGGCGGCTTCTGAGCAAGATGGGGGGGGGCGGATGAGGGGGACCCCGATGTGCCCCCAATATCAGAGGGGAGTAGACTCAGGGACCTTCTGACACCTGGATGTCCCAGCAGGTGCTTCACCGAAGTCTAACATGGAGGGTATATAATGTGCCATCTGCCTGCAGCGGGTATAGAGAGTGTCACACCGTATACCCTACCGCTGGAACGCCAGCTGGAAATCCAACACAGACAGATCATCCCCCCCCATGTGACCCGCTATGTGGCCAATCCCAGGGAGAACACCGAGAACTTTTAGGGAGGAACAGTAAAATGCCACCACATTATTGTAAGTGTTCCCACCTCTTATACTTGGGGGTGTGGTCAGAATCGGCCAATCACATGTGACCTCCTGATAGATAGTAGTCTGCACTCCGCTGACAGCACTTACATATAAAGTTCGGCTCTTCTGGGATTTTCCTGACATTTTCTTCATTGGTCCATAAAGATCTTACAGATCATCAAAGGGATCTGATTGTTGGAAGGTGTCAGTCAGGAGAAGGAGCCAAGACATCTCCAAGACATTACATATACCATGGGGCACAGGAGAGACCGTCAGCAAGAAGGGGTTAGTGGCCCAACAGTGACATCACCAAGAACTGGACGACCCTCAAAGACTGATGGAAGGACCAGAAGAAGATTGTTCTGGGAGGCCAAGAGGCCGACAGCAACATTAAAGGAGCTGCAGGAGTTTCTGGCCAGTCCTGGTTGTGTAGTCATGTGACAGCCATCTCCCGTGTTCTTCATATGTCAAGGCTGTGGGGGAGGGGCAAGACTGAAGACTTTACTAAGAAGAACATCCCAGCCGGCCCTGTTTTACCAGAACCTCCATCAAGTCTGTGAAGAACATGTCTGGTGAGACCGAGGGGGACTTGTGGGCCAGAATCCCAGAAGGTACCAACCCTACCAACACTAGAAGACCCCCAGACCGCAGGGAGGATGGTGGGGGCAGCATTATGTGGGGGCTGTTCTGCTGCTGGAACTGGGGCTTTAGTCAAGGGGGAGGGGATTATGGACAGTCCCCAATATCACAAAACCTTCAGGCCTCGGCTAAAAAGCTGAAGATGACGAGGAATTACACCTTTCAGCACAACGAAGACCCAAAGAGGCCGACAAATCACCACGAGGAGAAGGTCCCGGATCTGCGACAGCCGAGCCAGAAGATCTGTGGGTGACCTGAAGAGGGCGCTGCACACCAGATGCCCTGGCAAGCACACAGATTTGGCATGTTTTTGCCAGGAAGAATGGGCAAAGATTGCCAGGATGTGCCAGGCTGATAGACCCCGAGCCAAAGACTGAAGGCTGCCCTAAAGTCAGAGGGTGCGTCAACAAAGTCTTCGTTTTAGGGTGTGAATATTTATGCAACCACATTATTTTTATTTTTATTGTTCCACCCTAAAAGATTTCAGTGTTTTCCATGAATTGTCACATGGGGGGGGGGGGGGGGGGGGGCGGAAATGGCTTGTCTTTGTCGGATTTTTGTACGTGACAACAGGGGTGTGCCGACTAAAGGCCATCAGACACAACGATTCTCGCTCCAAATTCACTCAAAGCCGTCTTTTGGGCGTTGGGTCTAGATGCACGGACATCATGCAGTTTTTGCGCACGAGTCGTTCCTCGCTCAATTCTAGTTTTGATGGGCTCTTATCAGCAGTGCAGGCTGTTATCACAGTCGGCAGCGCTGATAAGATTCTTCCAGCTTGTGTCCCGCTGGTATTTCACAGCAGGATGCTAGCTGTAATCACGGAGAATAATGCAGCTGTTTACTTATGCAGGACAGCTGTATTGTTCGCCGAGCGATAGCGGTGGTGTCCCGCTCCGCCTGCATAGCTCTTTAGTAGCTACTTTGCTGCTATAGACTATGCAAGGATGATCGCTCCAAACTGTCACTCACGCTGTCATTCGAGCGATTTGTGAGCGATCGTCTGTCAGTGTAAACGGGGTCTTATATCCCCTCTCTCATTATGGGGGTCATTCTATAAGGTATTACAGGACACTGCAGATCTTTCTCCCGTTGCCTCCTTACTGACACTTTCCTTTGATCTTTCTCCGCAGCTGCTTCCTGTCGCTCCTCCTGGTCGCCGCCGTGGTTTGGAAAATTAAGCAAACGTGTTGGGCGTCTCGGCGGAGAGAGGTACGTCTGCTGCAGCCTGTCACCCCCTATAGTGGCGCACCGCGGCGCCCCCCTGTGGATCAGGCACCGCTGACACAATGTTACAGAATGTTGCTGTGATTCTACAAACGCGCATCCGTGGCTGTCCGTGGACGCCGCTGTCGGCGTGGGCTTCTGCCGCTGATTTGAATTGTTTGCCGCCACGGATTCGCATGCAGACATCGCGCTGTGGATTCGGCACCCGGAACTGACAAGTCGCTTTACTGTTTCCCCGCATCCCGCATTCCTAGCCTGTGGCGCAGACTCCCGTTAAGTAATTGCGCCATTCCTGGAGGTGGATTTCGCGGTGGATTTTCAGGTTTTGCACCAACTTGCTGCGAACGCGCCGCGTGTTTTTGTGTTTGGAATGCAGGAAAAACGTATTTGAAAAATGTGCGCGTTTTACTGTGATTTGCCGTTATTTTAGCAGACCGATAACTGCCTTAAAAAATAGCGCCAATTCTTGGTAAATCGTGTACGAAATAGGAAAAGCAAAAAATGTGGGGGAAGCGCAGCGTGTGACCGCGCCATATTGTTTATCGTGTGATGGGGGAGGGGTTACAGTCTTATTGTGCAACAACCGCCATCGCATCGGAAGTGCAATGAGTGTAATTTCCCGTATCGCTGCGCCGTTCAGGGTGTTCGGAGAGCTGGGTGACTGGCAGCATGAGAGCTGCAGCTCTGCGCAGACTGCGGCGGCTCCTGGGTAATCACGGACGACCGTGCGGATGAAATGGAAAACAGACGTTTGATCTCTGAGCCGGTAAACGCGCCAGATGCGCGGACAGGTGGCCGAGCGCTGCGGGATGTTCTCCAACACTCACCCACGCTGCCAGGTGCCGCGTACCATCCCCCCGAGAGAGGACGGCGGGCGCAGGGCCACATGGAGGGATACTGATAGCGTGACCATCCGTAATTATGGCATTCGTGTAAGAAAGAAGACCCCAAAAGAATCCGGAAAGTGGGGTGCAGTGTCATCCACTGGCCATGTGAGCAGCGGTCACAGCCCCTCCCCCGCAAGGTATCCTCTAATGATACCGCCACTTGCACAGGTATTCACTCCCCGCTGTATGAAGCCTGATTGGCTCTTACCTTGGAGGATCACGCCCAGAATCTACATCTACAAGTTGCTCACCCAGCACCCAACTTTTCCAGAGCCTGAATAGCAGATCAGCCACATCATGTAGTAATATCCCCCCAGTGGTCACCCAGCTTTCTTAGGCTATGAGTGGCAGATCAGCTGGATCTTTTAGTGATACCTCCAACTGTTTACCCAGCTTTTCCAAAGCCTGATCGTCTGGAAAATGTAGTAATACATTCCTATTTTTCATCCAACTTTCCAAGACCCTAAGTAGTCATACCCCCTCCTTTCCCAACATACACCGTCCCTCAGCGATCACCCAGCTTTCCCAAAACATGACTGACAGATCAGTCAGGTCATCTAGTGATACACCCAACAATGATCACCCAGCTTTTCCAGACCCCAAGTAGCAGATCAGCTGAGTCTTCCTATATTACATCCCTCACTGTTCCCCACTGGTCACCCAGCTGTCCCTAGACCCTTAATGGTAGATGGCCTGGGTCATATAGTGATACACCCCTAGTAGTCACCCAACTTTTCCAGAACATGATTGGCAGATCTGCCATGTCATGTAGTTATACACTCCCAAATCTCCCTCAATGGTCACCCAGCTTTCCCAGACCCTGAATGGCAGACCAGTGTCACCCTAAGCAGCCGATAGATGGGGTCATACGGCATTACATCCCTCACTGCCCACATTAGTCACCCAACTTTCTTCAATCTGGTCATGCAGTAATGATCCCGTATGCCTCCTATTAGTCACCCAGCTTTCCCAGAGCCTGACTGGTCAGGTACTGATATCATTGTGACACCCGGGCCTGATATTTCCTGCTCATTACTCCCTCCTCGCACGTTACAATGTGACATTTTCATCTTCCCACAATCCCCGGCGGCAGCAGAGCGCGGCCTCTCATCCGATCGGACAGAAGATGTTATCGGAGCGATTCCTGCAAATCTCCCCAGAAAGAAGAAAGTTTCGCCTCCTCCCTGTTTGCGCCGCGCTGCTATCTCGCCACTTAATTGTATCCAAATATGCCAGCTAATGCCAGGGGAGGGGGGCGCTGCCATCTCTCCTCCTAATCCGATTACCCGCCTGTGATGTCGGGTTATAAATAACAACTGGTGACTCCATTAACCCGCGATATGAAAAGCGATAAAACGAAGGCTGCGTCCGCAGTGCGCTCCGGAGGGAACGCCTGCCGCCAACAATCCGGTCACTTGTAGATACATTATAACATACATCACGTTCAGTCACACCTTGTACATCGCCGCCCTGCTCGTCACTGAGGGGTCGGTACAATGTGTCCAGGGTAGACAATCCTCTGGGTCTCCAGACTGATACATTGTAGCAAAGTGAGAGAGCTGTGCAGCTGCTGCTGAGGTGTTCCTTATAAACTGGATACAAGTGTAACAAACCCTCAGCTGGACTAGCTGTGTACAAGATACTAGCGCCATGCGGTGTCATGCAGTGCCATGTTCATCATATGGCATACTAGCGCCATGCGGTGTCATGCAGTGCCATACTCTTCGTACGGTGTACTAGCGCCATGCGGTGCCATATGGTGCCATACTCATCATACAGCGTACCAGCGCCATGCGGTGCTATGCTCATCATACAGCGTACCAGCGCCATGCGGTGCTATGCTCATCATACAGCGTACCAGCGCCATGCGGTGCTATGCTCATCATACAGCGTACCAGCGCCATGCGGTGTCATATGGTGCCATGCTGATCATACAGCGTACCAGCGCCATGCGGTGTCATATGGTGCCATGCTCATCATACAGCGTACCAGCGCCATGCGGTGTCATATGGTGCCATGCTCATCATACAGCGTACCAGCGCCATGCGGTGCTATGCTCATCATACAGCGTACCAGCGCCATGCGGTGCTATGCTCATCATACAGCGTACCAGCGCCATGCGGTGTCATGCGGTGCCATGCTCATCATACGGCATACTGGCGCGCCATGCGGTGTCATATGGTGCCATGCTCATCATACGGCGTACTAGCGCCATGCGCTGTCTTCTGCGGTCCCATTGGAAACAATAGGCGAGGTGTTCTGCACGAACGTCCATAGATAGAACGTGGTGCGACTCTTCTTCTCGCAGCGTCGCTTGGGTGAGTCTGTTCAAAAGGATGGCGTTCATGTTTGTGCCAGTTTCGGGCGCCTCCCAACACACAAATCTTGCGCAATATTCTCGCCGTGTGAATGAGCCCCCATGACTATTTGTATCTGGTTGTTTCTTCTCTCCGTTGTCTTTATTCGCCCCACATTTGCGCACCGCGCTCTGTGTTGCCGCCATCATTGTATGTTAACACAGCCCAGACGAGCGTTTCCCGCGTTGGCGCTGTCAGGCCTCATTCCCGCCGCGCTCCGAGACGGCCGACTCAATTCTCCTAATTGATTTCTTATTAATGAGACTTTCACCCACAGAAGATCCTTAAAACACACAGAAGTGGATATCGCCGCCGCCGCCGCCGCGCTCCGCGATTACCAGGGAAGTGTTTGCTTTAGGAGAATTAGCAAATGGATTGAGATAAGACCGAGCAGCCGGGGACCGCCGCTCGTTAATGACTACGGGGTCCACTGAGAGACTACAACCCCCAGCATCCTCTGCATTCAGCCACCTATATCACTCTCTGGCCGCAGCCCAGTGCATTGTGGGGGATGTCCTATATACATGAGGCGCTGTCCAGCACTCCAGGAATGGGAACGCTTCATCTCTCACAATGCAAGACATCCGTGTGCAATGCATTATGGGAGCAGTATGCATCAGGTGGGGACGGGCACGCAGTCCAGAAATAGGGACATTACGCCCCCCTCCAGGGTCGCTGGGATTCCTTACCATTTTCAGTATTTCTGATGGCTGTCAGTGAATGTGAAGTCTCTTGGCCTGTACAAAGCTGGGGCTCGCTCTCAGCTGAGGGTTTGTTACAATGTGTGACCGATGTCTCTAGACTGATACATTGTAACAATCCAGAAAGAGATTTGTGCAGCTGCTTGCTGTCAGTGAATGTGAACACTCAAGTACATTCAGTAGCAGTAGGCCTATAGCTGGTCCTGCCCTCAGCTGAGGCTTTGTTACAATGTATCCAGTGTGGACAATGCTCTGCGATGCCAGACTGATACATTGTAACAAACCAACATAGATGTCTGCCCCTGCAGCTCACAGAGCATTGTCTAGACTGGATACAAAGCCAAATGATCACTGACAGCAAGCAGAGATACTGAAAATGGTAAGGAATGAAACACAAAGGGGCTCATTCACTATTCATAATATGACAGCTTCTGCAAACTTCCATCCTTGCGCCACATTTATCATGTGTTGTTAGACGCTTACGGACAGTTTTTACGACTGGAAAAGGGGGCGTGGCCTAAATTGCGCTTAAAAATTTACCAATTTGCCAAAATTAAAAGGCGTTTAAGGCAGAGTTAGTAAATAAGCCCCATAGTGTATCGCCAAGTGGGATGGCCCCCTCTGACCGCTGACATCACTCTCCGAGCGCTCTTTGGATGTCGCAGCGTATTTCGCCCTTTGGCGCTGTGGAGCCGGATGCTGCGCCGCGGTGATGCACGGCCGGCTGTTTAACCGCGGCCGCAGCCGGTGCGATCGCCGTATTGTGGTTTCCTTTGTGTAATTAATAATTTACATCGCACCTTTGCCTCGCGCTTTTATCTCCGCGCGTCGATAGAAGTCGCCGCGAATTAAAAGCCTCGTGTCGGAAAAAAGAAAACGCTTTGAAATGCAAAACAAAATTAAAATGAATGCGCTGCTGTGGGGGGGCGGTGTCAGCGCCGCGGCACGGGGACTGGATGCATATTTGAAGAGACTATTATTTTAATCAGCTGTGTTTAATTAATCCGTACGGCGGCGCGCAACAAACCGACGAGCCTTTTTTTAATGTATTTAGTTTGACAGCCAAGAAAGCTAAATTATAACGCGGCGAAATTACCCCGGACCGCGCCACAATCAGTGCGAACACGTAATTAGCCAAAATGAAACTGCCACAAACACAATTGACTCGCGCCGTCTTGATACTTTATGGGTATTTAAGAACCTTCAGACAAACTTAATAACGCGACGACTGTTACTTAACGAGAAGACGCTTGGGTGCAGCGAGCGCAGACGCCGGCGTCTAATCACATCATGGCGGCAGCTGGCCCTCGCTGAGTGATGACGGGAATCGTCAGAATCATAGGCAGACGGGGAGGGGCTTGTGTCTGCTACGTCATATGTACATACCGGGCTGCTTACATACATGTGCCTGCCCTTAACCCTGCGTGTCCCAAGATATGTGGCGGGGCATCGTATGTACCGTGTGCCCATCCTGCACCCTGGCTAGGCTCCCCCCGTCCTTGGTGTTCAGTTGTGTCTTTGGCGCTGTTGTAGCCCCCCCAGATGCAGGGATGCTGCCACCACCCAATGTGGCCCCCCAGATGCAGGGATGCATGCAGCCAACCAGTGTGGCCCCCCAGATGCAGGGATGCTGCCGGCTCCCAGTGTGGCCCCCCAGATGCAGGGATGCTGCCGGCTCCCAGTGTGGCCCCCCAGATGCAGGGATGCTGCCGGCTCCCAGTGTGGCCCCCCAGATGCAGGGATGCTGCCGGCTCCCAGTGTGGCCCCCCAGACGCAGGGATGCTGCCGCCGCTCAGCATGGCCCCACAGATGCAGGGATGCCGCAGCAACCTAGTGTGCCCTCCCAGACATGAGGATGCTGCCGCTGCCCAGCGGGGCCCCCCAGACGCAGGGGTGCTGCTGCCGTCCAGTGTGGCCCCCCAGACTCGGAGATGCTGCCGCCACCCAGTGTGGCCCCTAGACGCAGGGATGTTGCAGCCGTCCAGTGTGGCCTCCCAGACTCAGAAATGCTGAGGCTGCCGAGCGTGGCCCCCCAGACGCAGGGATGCTTCAGCCCCCTAGTGTGGCCCCCCAGATGTGGAGATGCTGCAGCCGCCCAGCGTGGCCCCCTAAACGCAGGGGTGTCGCAGCCGCCTTAGTGCTCTGGCTTCTTGCTGTTTCTCAGCACCTCGGCGCTCCTGGTTTGGCACAGTGATGGGCGCTCCGAGGTTTATAAGGCTGGTAATACAAGTGTCGGAACGCTCGCCAGGCGTCGGGGTCCGCCATCAATATTCCGTGCAGAACGCCGCGCAATTCTCAGCAGGATCACAAATATCTCCTGTAACACGGAGGGGCTGATGGAGATGTGAGACTCCGGCGCCCCCCGGCCCTCCGCGCCCGGCCTGTCCCTGGCTGGCTGTTACCGGGTACAGGCTATTTGCTGGGCACTAAATAAGAAGGATTGATGGCGGCGGGAGGCTTCCGCCCACCACTGCTGCCCGCAGGCGTTACGGGGGGCTCAGCAGCTGCATTAGAACGCAGTTTTGTTCATGGCGGCTGCCACCAGGGACGAGGCGGGCGCAGTCTGCACTCCGGCTCTCGGATAATTACCTCAGCGACTTACTGTGCTTAGTCCTGCAAAACGGAGAGGACAGGTGCATCCCAGGACACGATGCCCGCGGCGGGCACAACCCAACCTGGCGTATAAATCACCTTCTGTACTGCTAATACACTGATGTAGGAGGCGAAGCGCGTGCAAAATGGCGAACACTGCGATTATCCTTCACTTCACGGATGGATGATTCCGCCCACTCGGAGCCGGTCTGCAGGAATTGTTCTGCGTTGTGTCTCAATTTCTCACTATCTCTGCTTGTTGTTAGTGAATGGAGACATACTTGTTTCCGTTTGTGAACTGCGCACACAATATGCCAACATTTCGGGGTTTGTCGCAATTGTTTCCATTCCAGACAATCCTCTGTGAGTCTCTGAGTGTCGCGGGTCTGCTCCCAGCGCTGCCGCTCCTAGTGCAGGACAGTGATGATGTCACGCGGTTACATTATGACATCACTTTGCAGACGTTTCTAGGCTTCTCCAACAAGCTGGAGACTCTGAACCGCGCCATTCATTGATTGCTCGCAGACTTCAGGCTTTTCTGCGCGCTAACGAGTTGTCCTGGCAGCGCCATCTGCTCACAGTCCCGTCCGCTGCCTCGTTATCGCCACAATGGCCGCCATAGTAATCGCCCCTGCTCCCCATTCAGGGTAATTGATACAACACATCAAGGCGTGATATATGTAATCTGCGGACGCCAGTTTCCTCCATACTGTGTAGTAGTACTACAAGTCCCAGGATGACTTACAGGTTTAACCTGTTATCAAAGCTGAGCTATGCTGTTCGGGGGTCGTCTGACCACAAGCTTGCTGACTGTTTCCTGTAGGAGCCGTCAGAATGGGAGAGGTTGGAGTCCCTGGATCCGGAGCCACGGACAGCAGAGAGTTAAATGGAAGGTTTCGATTATAGGGGCTCAAGATACACCCCAAATCTGTGAGCGCACTTCTGTAGCGTGCCGACCGTGCTGCTAGTTTGTTACAATGTATCAGTCTGTGTTTACTGTTCTTGTGTCCGCTGATACAGTGTATATGTAGCGTCCGCGCCCCGGCCGTGTTCTGCGCGTTATGGCGGGCGCGCTGCTTGTCCTCAGGTTCGGACGCCAGGGTGAGAATTCTTGTCATCGTCTTTTTCTCGTATTCGTCAGATGGTGATTATAAATCTGCGTTTCTCCAGACCCCAATATGTCAGCAGAGATTCGCAGTTCTCAGGACAGTTCAGCATTAGCGCAAATCGCACATTAATTGTGTAGGCGGCGGAGGAGCAGCGCTCGTTACAGTGTCACATCATAATGTGGGAAAAAGTCTGGAAGGCGGTGTCTGGCGGGCGCGGCGGCGCGGCGCACTGATGTTACTCTGCGGTCAGTGACTTCAGACGGGGGAGATTACAGCAGGATGATGGACAAAACCGCTGAGGTCAGCATAAAACGGCCTCTGGGGGGCGCCAGAACCAAGTAGACCTATAGTAGACCACATAGACTGCATTGGAGGACCTAATGTATGGCTGTCCAGAAGTCGCCCCCAGCTTAGTGCTTCACATTGGAGGACCCATTATATACAGCGGCGGTCACCGGGGGCAGACCAGGGGGGTCGACTGATTCCCAGCTCCCTGGATCCTGGACACATGCAGGATGGGGCCTAAATCCAGAGCGGGCGGCTACAGCAAATACCGCCCATAACGTGCTATTGAAAATTGCGCGGATGGCGGCCATAAATCCCCCCACCGTGGCCCCGCGCGCCCAACACACCTATGGGTTACTTTTTAGAGCTCAGGTACGACTAGCAAAGTTTTAGGTTTTATTCCAAAAAGGGTTAGCGGCGCCTTAGGTGAAAAATATACAAAAGCTGATCTTTACAAAAGGGGGAGGAGCTACAAATACAAGACCGTGTGGGGACAGAAAGGAGTTGGAGCTGATTAGAGTAGTCCGGGCTGCGAGGAGCGCGCAGAAAAGGGCAGTACTGCATTAGATGCAACGCCAGCACTGCTGCAGCCGCATTTAAAGCAGTGGATTGCTGGCAACCCCCGCAGTGATGAAATATAAGCCCTACCCTGAAAATCATGCCTTGCTGTAAACAAAAATATATATATACTCACCTAGAAGAGCTGTCCGGTCGTCCGGCTCTTCTTTCCGGCCCTGGCAGTTGTCTTCTGTGTTCTGGAGGCCAATAATTGAAAAATCCCCACCCCCAGAAAGCGCTGCTGTCATTGGCTTGAGCGCTCAGCAAATCACAGGCAGGGCTTAGCCATTTATTGATGAATGGCTGAGGGCTGCCTGTGATTGGCTGAGCACTCAGCCAATGAGACCAGCACTTTCTGGAGACGGAAATTTTTCAATCCCCAGCCTCCAGAACACAAAAAAAAACAACTGCCGGGGACGGAGAGAAGAGTCGGACGGAGTATATATATTTTTTTCATGGAAGGCCACAGCAGGATAGCATCTCCTGCAGCAGCTGTGGCAGCAGTCTGTGATATACTCCCTATGTTTTCAGTGGGGCTAGTGCTGCTGCTGCCGGCCCCATTGAGAACACTGAGCGATATCGCAGATTTTTTTCTGTGCGCTGCGAGACTTAAGGAAAAAAATGCAAATGAGTCCGAAATCACTGAAAATCATTGGCTTCATAATCATCGCTAGTGGGTAGGCACCCCAAATCCACCCAGCTTTCCCAGATGATACCAGAGACACCAGCTGACACGCAAAGATGGGTGAAGTTCCCGGAATCCCTTGCTAACACTATGGACGTCCATAGACGGCCAGGAGTTGTCACCAGTTCACACCTCCATCTTGGAGGACCCATCGTATACAGGATGGACGTCCAACGACGGCCAATCACCCCCAGCTTAGTCACTGCATCCATAATGGACGGCCTAGAGAGGACCCATTGTAGACAGCATGGACATCCCCAGATTAGTCCTCCGCATTGGAGGACCCCTTGTAGACCGCACGGATGTCCATAGACTCCACCATGCTTGCTGTCACCATCGCAGCAGGTAAGTGGCATCCCTCAGGATCGGCTTTGAGGTTGGTGACCCCCAATATGGGATGGCATGGCCTGTACAGAGTTTCGTCCTCCAGCTCCTCGATGAGCACAGCATGCCCCCCACGCGCTTCAGGTGATGGAGGAGGCATCCCGCCTCCCACCAGGAGGGTGTAGGGCATCGGCGCCACCTCCGGCTCGGGTTTAATTGCCCGTGAGATTGAGTTGTTAAATAAGCAGACTAATACAAATGGCAGGACATAAAACGGCGGCAGGAAGTGGCGCGGCGTCCTCCGTCTTCTGTGGTTTTCAATCAGTGGTTTTTAATTGGCGAGTTCGTTAAGGCTGCCGGCTGGAATGTGAGATTCCCAAACCCTTTGGAGTTTATCAGCCGGTAACTGAAAGCGAATCATTTATCGCTAAATAAAACACAGCGAGACGGCGGCGCTAAGAAATCATGGCGGCCCTGGAGGACGGGGCGCCAACACTCCCCGCGGCCCTGGAGGACGAGGCGCCAACACTCCCCGCGGCCCTGGAGGACGAGGCGCCAACACTCCCCGCGGCCCTGGAGGACGAGGCGCCAACACTCCCCGCGGCCCTGGAGGACGAGGCGCCAACACTCCCCGCGGCCCTGGAGGACGAGGCGCCAACACTCCCCGCGGCCCTGGAGGACGAGGCGCCAACACTCCCCGCGGCCCTGGAGGACGAGGCGCCAACACTCCCCGCGGCCCTGGAGGACGAGGCGCCAACACTTCCCAGCGGCCCTGGAGGACGAGGCGCCAACACTCCCCGCGGCCCTGGAGGACGAGGCGCCAACACTCCCCGCGGCCCTGGAGGACGAGGCGCCAACACTCCCCGCGGCCCTGGAGGACGAGGCGCCAACACTCCCCGCGGCCCTGGAGGACGAGGCGCCAACACTCCCCGCGGCCCTGGAGGACGAGGCGCCAACACTCCCCGCGGCCCTGGAGGACGAGGCGCCAACACCCCCCGCGGCCCTGGAGGACGAGGCGCCAACACCCCCCGCGGCCCTGGAGGACGAGGCGCCAACACCCCCCGCGGCCCTGGAGGACGAGGCGCCAACACTCCCCGCGGCCCTGGAGGACGAGGCGCCAACACTCCCCGCGGCCCTGGAGGACGAGGCGCCAACACTCCCCGCGGCCCTGGAGGATGAGGCGCCAACACTCCCCGCGGCCCTGTAGGACGAGGCGCCAACACTCCCCGCGGCCCTGGAGGACGAGGCGCCAACACTCCCCGCGGCCCTGGAGGACGAGGCGCCAACACTCCCCGCAGCCCGGAGGGCCTATAACCTGCTGCTCTGTCTGTTCCTGGGAAAGCTGGGTGAGCAGCCACCATAGTGGTCGCTCTCCTCCAGCAGGGAGGGGGTTACTCAGCGCAGCACTCGCCGCCCTCAGGCCGCTAATTCCCCGGACGGCGCAGATCGATGCCGCCGCTTGATTCCTATATCCTTTATTGCTCCTGCTGATGGGATTCCTGATAATATCGCTTGTAATGCCGCTGATTACATTTCCGACACGGGCGTTGCGCCTCGGCGGCGGCTCTGCTGATCACGCAGGTTCAGGAGATTAATGGTCGTATCATTACTGTGTTGGTGTGACACGGTCACCGTGGGCCGGGGTGGGGGAGGGGCTGTATATTATAGGCTCTCTGCTGTCATTCATTAGTGTTGCCCTCATAAGGGCGGAGCCGGACGCGGGCGCAGATGGCGCACTACTTGCTTGCCATTCCTTAATACCGGCTCAATAAGACGACTTGTAGTCGGTCACAAAGTTCAGGGAATAAGATCTGCGCAGGAGAGGAGCGGGACGATCGTGGGGCAAATACAGTATTACAGCACTGTAGAACGCCAGCGCTGCGCCAAGCCGCAATATGATGTCCATAGGAATGTGTGTCACCAAGCTGTGCATCAGTATGCGTGATATCGTGTATAACCACAGAGACTGTCAGGTATCAGTTGTGTAATGCAGCAATGACATCACTGCTCTGCAGATATCCGTTACATTATACAGCAGTGACATCACCGCTCTGCAGATATCCGTTACATTATACAGCAATGACATCACCGCTCTGCAGATATCCGTTACATCATACAGCAGTGACATCACCGCTCTGCAGATATCCGTTACATTATACAGCAATGACATCACCGCTCTGCAGATATCCGTTACATTATACAGCAATGACATCACCGCTCTGCAGATATCCGTTACATTATACAGCAATGACATCACCGCTCTGCAGATATCAGTTATATTATACAACAGTGACTTCATCGCTTTGAAGATATCAGTTATATTATACAACAGTAACATAATCGCTCTGCAGATATCAGATACATTATACAGCAGTGACATCATAGAATAGTAGAATTGGAAGGGACCTCCAGGGTCATCGGGTCCAACCCCCTGCTCAGTGCAGGGTTCACTAAATCATCCCAGACAGATGTCTGTCCAGCCTTTGTTTGAACACTTCCATTGAAGGAGAACTCCCCACCTCCCGTGGTAACCTGTTCCACTCATTGATCCCCCTCACTGTCTAATATCTAATCTGTGTCTCCTCCCTTTCAGTTTCATCCCATTGCTTCTAGTCTTTCCTTGTGCAGATGAGAATAGGGCTGATCCCTCTGCACTGTGACAGCCCTTCAGATATTTGTAGACAGCTATTAAGTCTCCTCTCAGCCTTCTCTTCTGCTAAACATTCCCAGATCCTTTAACCGTTCCTCATAGGACATGATTTGCAGACCGCTCACCATCTTGGTAACTCTTCTCTGAACTTGCTCCAGTTTGTCCATGTCTTTTTTAAAGTGGGGTGCCCAGAACTGGACCCAGTATTCCAGATGGTCAGACTAAGGAAGAGTAGAGGGGGATAATGACCTCACATGATCTAGACTCTGCTTCTCTTAATACATCCCAGAATTGTGTTTGCCTTTTTGGCTGCTGCATCACATTGATGACTCATGTTCAGTCTATGATCTATTAGTATACCCAAGTCTTTCTCACATGTGCTGCTGCTTAGCCCAATTCCTCCCATTCTGTATGTGCTTTTATAATTTTTCTTGCCCAGATGTAGGACTTTGCATTTCTCCTTGTTAAATACCATTCTGTTAGTCGCCGCCCACTGTTCAGGCTTTTCTAGATCTTTTTGAATCCTCTCTCTCTTCCCTAGTATTAGCTATCCCTCCCAGCTTTGTGTCAGCGGCAGATTTGATCCGTTTCCCATCAATTCCCTCCTCCAGATCATTTATTGTTGTTGTGCGCTGTATACAGTTGGAGATGCTTCGTGTGACGGTTATACAGCGGGGGTCACAGAAATGTATCCCAGCAGCACACTGTTACTATTTTTTGGAATCCTTTTGATATTTTGGATCTGGTCTCCTTTGTTCCTCACCTGGGTGTCCATGCCTCTTACCTTCTCCCTATTTTTTTAGTTATGGAAATATTGGGAGAGACGGGCCAGGATCTACTGTTGGGTCACCCTTTTCGGGTCGGTTACTCCACCAGCTCATCTAGATTTCATGGTTTGGGATGTTGTAGGGTGCAGTTATATAATTTGATTACCAATAACATTTAAATTCCACTACGAATACAGTCCATGTTCTCTGTGAATCTCGCAGATGTTTTGTGCCTGTGACTCTGTTTTTTTGCCTGTAGGGGGCATTTGTTCCCGAATCCGGTGAGCTTTTTACACTGCTATGAAAGCCATCTAAAAGGAGAAGTAATGACCGCTGCACTGTGATTGGTTCCCAGGGGTCACAAGGACAGACTTTCTATTAGACATCGGCTACTTTTCTGCGTATTGCTCTCTACCTTCTTCCTGACTGTTTCCCTTTCGGTGAGGTTTGGGCTCCGTGCGTCTTGATATCCGGCTGCAGCGAGATTTCATCGCCTTGTACTGCAAATCTCTATAATTTCACAGTCAGTTGGGTCTAATGGAAATACTTCTCCGAGCGCCGGACGTGTTTGGATATATTACATGTTGTACCGGGCGTTTTCAGACTCTGCAACATTATCTGCCACTTACCTGCTGCCAGCGCCGTACACACGGCGAAGATCATCATGAGCCGCCACGACCGGAGACAGCGACCCGGCACGCCGCTGAGAGCGACCCCTGAACATCCTCCGGTCCTTCCAATCTAAATAAAATCACGGAATCGACTCTTGTAGTCAAACGTTCCAGAAAGTTCTTCGTTCCGGACGTTTCTGCGGCGCATAAATGACTTCCATCTTTAGATTTCATCCATCGGGTGAAGTGCATGGCAGTGCCCATTGACAGGAATGGAGTGGCAGCATGCATGTGCGACCACCGTGCCATGCAAGGGAAGAACTTCGGACCCTCGTTCTCAGGATTGGTCAGACCCCTACAGATCTGAGTTCTCCATTATATAGGTACAATCCCTTTAATCCCTGCCCCCCCAGGACATAAACTTACATGCTATTTGGGAAGGTGTTCCCAGAAATGGACGCAAACTAACTCTGTGCGGATGGTGCAGGCCATCCGCAGCGGCATGTGGCTGACAGTCGACCTCCTGCTGCAACAGCGGGGATCGGTGAGAACACTAATTCGTACCTTTAACACCTTACATGCCATGATCTATGTTGACCACGACATGTAAAGGGTTCACAGAATCAGGGCGCACCCTCTGTGACATCTTCGGCCCGCTGCCGTGTAATCAGGGACGGCCGATGAGTAGCTATATCAACCCAATGCCAAACTATGACGTCCGAGTCTGCCATGGCCTACAATCGCTATAATTAGCGATCATGTATTGCTGTATGAAGTACTGCAGTGTATTATCAGAACGATCATAGGGTTAAGGCCTTATAGAGGCATAAAAAAAACTTTAAAAAATAGTAATTAAAAAACAAAACTTTTTTCAACTTTCTCCTCTTTGTTTGCATGTTTGGTATCGCCGCATCCATGACAATCCGTGCAATAAGCTGAACGCATGTTTGGTTCTGCGTGGCAATCCCTATAAAAAAAAAACTAACATTCTTTTTTGGTTCATTGCACCTCCCAAAAAAACACAATAAAAGCGAGATGAACCCCGAAATGGTACCAATAAAAGTTACAGTTTGTTGCGCAAAAAGCCCTTACAGAGAAATAAATGCAGCGATGTGAAAACAAAAAAGTTTTCATTGTACAAAAGTTAAAAAAATGTAATTTTGGTATTGCGGTAATCGTAGCAACGCGCAGAACTAATTTATGTCTTTTATGCTGAATGATGAACACTGTAAAAAATTTTAAAAAAAACACTGGCACGTGTTTTTCCTCCTCGCCCTTAGAAAAAAAAACATTAAAAAAACCCAACAAATTATCTGTATATATAAAGACGAAAGCCCTCACTGACTCACTCACTCACTCACTCACTCACTGACTCGCCAAAAGTTCTCCAACTTCCCGATGTCGTAGAAACATGAATTTTGGCGCAAGCATAGATTATCTCCAAAATAGGAAAAGAAATTGGGTCCCAACTCGATTATTCAATTCTAGCGCAAAAGAATTGGCGTCGAAATTTAACGTACATAATCTAAATCTCTCAGTTCCCAATGTCATAAAAACTTCAAATTTGGCACGAGCATTGATTGTCATAAATAGGACAAGTTAATAGGTCCCAACTTGATTATTCAATTCTATGCGCAAAAGAATTAGCGTCCAAATTTTACGTGCGGAATGTAATTTTCTCACTTTCCAGTGTCATAGAAACGTGAAATTTGGCACGAGCATTGATTATGTCATAAATAGGAAAAGCTAATGGGTCCCAACTCCATTATTCAATTCTATGCGCAAAAGAATTAGCGTCAAAATTTTACGTGCAGAATGTAATTTTCTCACTTTCCGGTGTCATAGAAACGTGAAATTTGGCACGAGCATTGATTATGTCATAAATAGGAAAAGTTCATAGGTCCCAACTCCATTATTCAATTCTAGCGCAAAAGAATTAGTGTCCAAATTTTACGTACATAATCTAAATCTCTCACTTCCCGGTGTCATAGAAACATGAATTTTGGCACAAACATTGATTGTGTCATAAATATGAAAAGTTAATGGGTCCCAACTCGATTATTCAATTCTAAGTGCAAAAGAATTAGCGTCCAAATTTTATGTACAGAATCTAATTCTCTCACTTCCTGATGTCATTTTATATAAAGGAAACGTCGCATGGTTACCTCCCCGTGGTGTTTCCTGGGTAACGCAGAGAACTATGCAAAATGGTGAACATATGTTTTTCCTCGGTATCTCTAAAGTAACCACGACTTCATAAGACTTTCCGTGTGAACACCAGATAAACACCAGTACCAAATTAACTCGGGCGAAGCCGGGTATATCAGCTAGTACATTATATGAATCTAAGAATGGTACCAATAAAACTAAAGTTCGCCACAAAAGAAGCAGCGTCATGCAGCCGTGTCCACGGAAAATAAAGTTCTAGCCTTTGAAAAGTAGAGATGAAAAATCCCCCCAAAAATCTGTGTCCTGAGGTCCAAGTGTTGCTGCATCACTAAGGGGTTAATGGTGGCCATTAGATTCTCACCCCGCTCCCCTGTATAACCAGATAATGCTGTGAGCACAGCGGAAGTATCACAGGAAATCACATCACCGCCCACCGCCGGCTGTCACGTGCTGCACTGTGCATGCGCACCAGCTCTCCAATCGAGGCTCTTGCTGCGGATCCGGAGAAGTGGGTATAGGGTCTCTGGGGGGGCCGGGTCCGCGGACGGGAGGTCGCAGAAGAATTTATCATCTTTGTTTGTTGCTGACATTCTGAAGGATTCCGTCCGGATATAACACAGTACGGCGCTTGTTTGTTCACACGTGACGCTATTTCCTCCAAGCTCTGCCAACTGTGCCATCCCACAGCGCCTACAACTGCCGGACTACAGGGGCAGATAAAGCCCGTTGTCCCAACCAGCCGCGCCGTAGCATTTCCGACATTCTTACTGATCACCGTCACACAAAGTTTAGAGAGATTTTTCTTTTTTTTATTACTTTATCCCCTCTGACTCCGCCCGCCGCATTCTAAGACCCCCTTCTATTTCGCTGGAAGAGTTGTAGTTTTCATTGGTGCCCGTTTGAGGTGCGCAGGGCGGCTGGGGTGGTTTTTATTGTATTTTTTTTTTTGTCCGTGTCGTTACGGACGCCGTAATACCGATTCTGTGCTGCTTTTTAAAAACTTGGCTAGTTTATCAATTTAAACGGTTTTTGTTGGGAAGTTTCGACACGATTCTTTTAGTTCCTCAAGACGTCTTGAAGATGTGATTGTTCGATCGCCAAGATAGTACACTGCGTTATTTAGGTAGTGCAGTCTACTAAGCCTGTGACATCAGCCTATTGCACCCTGCCAGAGGTGAGGTCTAATGGGATGGTTTACATGGCAGACATGGAGGCCTTCTTCGGGCGTCCGGCTGCCA
Organism: Eleutherodactylus coqui; assembly: GCF_035609145.1. Classification (NCBI taxonomy): domain Eukaryota; kingdom Metazoa; phylum Chordata; class Amphibia; order Anura; family Eleutherodactylidae; genus Eleutherodactylus; species Eleutherodactylus coqui. The sequence goes on along the minus strand of NC_089840.1, from coordinate 293,715,383 downwards.
TGTGAACCCATTGGTACCTTGTGATCGCACTGCAGAGGGCCCGATCTGCTTACATGTTGCAGTTGCTATTGATTGTGGCATGTAACAGGTTAAACTGCCGGGCTCTGAGGTTTCTCCACTCCTGGCCATTAGAGCAGGAGCCGGGCTGTCGGTAGTCAGTCAAGCCATCACCTTAAAAGGATGTATGTGCCGGTGTAAAGCCCATTAGTGGGGTCAGTAAGAAGGTATAATGGCCGTCACAAGGGGTTAAGTTCCCTTGCTGTTGTCTGTACTTCCCTTCTTGGGTGGGCTTCCTCCCTGCACCTGCCCGGAGCCCCCCATCTGTCTACCCGTTGTCTACTCCTTCCTGTTAGCTATATGCCCGCTCCTCCTGATATCTGTTGTTGCCACTAGCGGATGGGCGTTGGTGTCGTCAAGGCAACTGCGTTCCGAAAGCACCATGATGCTGATACCCTGACATGGGGGGATGGATGAACGCCCCCTGACATATAGAGGACCATGGGGGCACAGAGTGCGCAGCAGGGAGGGGAAGAGGAGATATGCAGGATTGGATGGAGGGGGAAGGGACAGTCACTTGGTATATGGGCATGGGGGATGTTGGGGATTGAGTGGCACAGCTCATTGGAACTGGGGTGTCCCACTGGATCCGGGACCATTAGGAGGTATGTGGCCAGACCCCCAGTTATCTTCATGCCTTTGGAATATGCAGTATGTGTATGACAGGACCCTCCAAATCTGGCAGGACCCTTCATGTCTGACAGGACCCTCTATGTCTGACAGGACCCTCTATGTCTGACAGGACCCTCCATGTCTGACAGGACCCTCTATGTCTGACAGGACCCTCTATGTCTGACAGGACCCTTTATATCTGACAGGACCCTCTATATCTGACAGGACCCTCCATGTCTGACAGGACCCTCCATGTCTGACAGGACCCTTCATGTCTGGCAGGACCCTTCATGTCTGGCAGGACCCTTCATGTCTGACAGGACCCTCCATGTCTGACAGGACCCTCCATGTCTGACAGGACCCTCTATATCTGACAGGACCCTCTATATCTGACAGGACCCTCCATGTCTGACAGGACCCTTTATATCTGACAGGACCCTCCATGTCTGACAGGACCCTTTATATCTGACAAGACCCTCCATGTCTGACAGGACCCTCCATGTCTGACAGGACCCTTCATGTCTGACAGGACCCTTCATGTCTGGCAGGACCCTCCATGTCTGGCAGGACCCTCCATGTCTGACAGGACCCTCCCAGTATGTGACCCATAAGATCAGCAGACCCTCCTCCTGCTACAATGTAACTCTCATGGCTCCTTCATACTAGTGAATAAACCGTGTGGTTTTCTTGCGATGCGAGTGGGTGAAAACGCCTGATTATGAAGCCCATGATTTTTAGTGGTTTCATTCTCATTTGCGATGTTTTGACTCCTGCGATGCTGCGTGAAAAATCAATTGCAGCATCTCCTTTTTTTTGTGATATCGCCCGTTGTGTTCTACGGGGCCGCGACAGCAGCAGCATCAGCACCACTGAAAGAGAAGATCGCGATCCCCTGCCGCAGCTGTGACAGCCATGCCGGGGATGAAGGGACCCCCGCAGGGATGCCAGGCTGTATCCATGTAAAAACGCCTCACATCCGGGGGGTTCAGAAGGATTGCGAGGGCGATATGGCGCCATGAATCACAATCCGATATCGCCCTCGCCAGTGTGAAGCCGCCCTGAGTCTGTGACCTACAGGATCAGCGGTTCTTCTCCTGAAATACTTGGTGCTGCTGTGGATCCTGCCACCATGTAACTGTAAGACTGCGACCTTCCACAACACCGCCAGTCCTGAAATACTCCGTGCTGCTGCAGGACTACCACAGTGCAATGCAGTCACCTCCCGCTACAACAGAGGCTGCTGCGGAACCTCCTTCTTCCACTGTGTATCTCAGTCTGTGACCCCCATGTGATCAGCGGCTCCTCTCCTGACATCCTCTGTACTGCTGTGGAACCTCCTTGTTCGACTATGTATCTCAGCCTGTGACCCCCATGTGATCAGCGGCTCCTCTCCTGACATCCTCTCTGCTGCTGCGGAACCTCCTTCTTCCACTAAGTAACTCTCAGTCTGTGACCCCAATGTGATCAGCGGCTCCTCTCCTGACATCCTCTGTGCTGCTGCGGAACCTCCTTCTTCCACTAAGTAACTCTCAGTCTGTGACCCCCATGTGATCAGCGGCTCCTCTTCTGACATCCTCTGTGCTGCTGCGGAACCTCCTTCTTCCACTATATAACTCTCAGTCTGTGACCCCCATGTGATCAGCGGCTCCTCTCCTGACCTCCTCTGTGCTGCTGCGGAACTGCCTTCTTCCACTATGTAACTCTCAGTCTGTGACCCCCATGTGATCAGCGGCTCCTCTCCTGACATCCTCTGTGCTGCTGCGGAACCTCCTCCTGCCACTATGTAACTACCAGTCTGTGACCCCCATGTGATCAGCGGCTCCTCTCCTGACATCCTCTGCGCTGCTCCTTCCACTTTGTGACTTTCTCTCACCCCCATAAGTGAATGACCCCCACTTGACTCCCGCGGTTCCTTTTTCTGCCCCCCGGTATATATTGACCCCCGCCTCCCGTCGCCCTGGCCCATTACAGTCACTAATGTTCCCTCGTCATCAGATCTGTGAAGAAGCTGCTAATCTCATCACGCCGCACTCAGCAGCAAATAGATGAGTTGTGGTAATTAAACGCTTCCGCCGTGATCCGCGTATTAGCTCATCGCAGCGTTAACGCCATAATCCCTCCGCACGAGGCAATCTGTTAATTTCATTTGACATCGGCCTTTGTGCTGAATTCTAGTTTGCTAATTATCTCGTACAGTCCATGAGAACGGCGTCCGCCGCGGCGCTGCCTGCGTGGTGGAGAATTGCATCTCGTATCTCGTTTTTTGGGGCGCTCTGCACAGACAAGCCCTTGGGTCACCCAATAATAAGCGAATTGCAGGGTGTCCTGCTGCTGGGACCCCCAATGATCAGCTCTAAAAGTGCAAGGGTCTTCAGTTCCCCACAGCGCCACCAGATGGACAGTCAGAGAATGACATGGTGTCTGTAGAACTGGGGGACCCTCCTCTCCCTGATCTATGAATCCCCCTCTATAACAGACATTCCCCCCTGATTATTGCACTGTTGTATCAGTCATAGGGGTGTAATATGAGGCTCTGACCTCCAGGGAGCGCCACCTGCCAATCAGGCCATGCGTCACATTAGGCAGCATCCACCATTCCTGCTAAGCAAAGCAAAAATATTCCTCACTAGTTTTGTCATTTCTTATACTCCACTCACATCCAAAGCTGCAGACATGGCATCTCTCACAATGCAGGGCAGCCGGAAATACTGGTGGAGATGCATTTCTAGAGGTCGAGGCTTCCATAGAATGTGGAGGATTGCTGCCATGGCAGTGCCCACTTCGCCCGTCACCTGGCTGCAGCTCTTGTGGTGTTACTGTAGTTCTGTCATTCTATTCATGAACCAGGAGCTCAGGATGAACAGAGATTTACATCTCTCATTGCTTGGTGTTGTGATCTATGTGGTCCTGCAGGGATCCTGGTGTGAGGGGCTATAATCTGTGGAGGCTCCAGGACGAGGGGGAAGTGTGATCTTTGGGGACTCCTGGGGGTGGTGGGCTGTAATTTGTGCAGTCTCCTGGGGAAGGGGGAGCTATGATTTGTGGTGGGCTTCATGGGAGGGGTTGGGTTTTTTAGGGGGCTCTTGGAGGAGGTGGGCTGGGATCTGCGGGGACATCTGAAGGAGGTGGACTGGGATCTGCGAGGACCCCTGAAGGAGGTGGACTGGGATCTGCGAGGACCCCTGAAGGAGGTGGACTGGGATCTGCGAGGACCCCTGAAGGAGGTGGACTGGGATCTGCGAGGACCCCTGAAGGAGGTGGACTGGGATCTGCGAGGACCCCTGAAGGAGGTGGACTGGGATCTGCGAGGACCCCTGAAGGAGGTGGACTGGGATCTGCGAGGACCCCTGAAGGAGGTGGACTGGGATCTGCGAGGACCCCTGAAGGAGGTGGACTGGGATCTGCGAGGACCCCTGAAGGAGGTGGACTGGGATCTGCGTGGACCCCTGAAGGAGGTGGGCTGGGATCTGCGTGGACCCCTGAAGGAGGTGGGCTGGGATCTGCGTGGACCCCTGAAGGAGGTGGACTGGGATCTGCGTGGACCCCTGAAGGAGGTAGACTGGGATCTGTGTGGACCCCTGAAGGAGGTGAGCTGGGATCTGCGTGGACCCCTGAAGGAGGTAGACTGGGATCTGTGTGGACCCCTGAAGGAGGTGAGCTGGGATCTGCCAAGACCCCTGAAGGAAGTGAGTTAAGATCTGCGGGGACCCCTGAAGGAGGTGGGCTGGGATCTGCCGAGACCCCTGAAGGAGGTGGGCTGGGATCTGCCGAGACCCCTGAAGGAGGTGGGCTGGGATCTGCGTGGACCCCTGAAGGAGGTGTGCTGGGATCTGCGAGGACCCCTGAAGGAGGTGTGCTGGGATCTGCGAGGACCCCTGAAGGAGGTGGGCTGTGATCTGCAGGGCCCCTTTAATTCTCTGCTGGTTTCTGCCCGGTCCTCGTTAGCCCCTCGCTGTCGGATTAGCGCCGTCATCCCTGGTTGACTCGTTATCCGGAGTGGCGGAGATGTTTCTTGCTGCTGCTTCATGTACAAGCATTATTTGCGCTGTCTCGGCGGCCGTGTACGGAGCGCTGCCCCTCGTGTGCTGTCAGCCAGCCGTCATGTACAGCCCAGATCTGGGAAATAGTTGTGAGCATTACAGCAATCGGTTTCGACTCAGAACCAAATTGGCGCACGTGGAGGGCGAGACGTCTGCGAACGGCGCTCCGTCTGCTCCAGCTGCACTCCAGGAAAACGTTTTGGGAATTTAATGTGACTTTTGCAAATACAATTAGTCTCTGGGGGGCTGAACTGGAGCGCTTCCCCCCCGCGCCGCCACGACTTCTCTGCGCTGCATAATACAGCTCCTCCGGGCCTATTTAAACAGGCGGCGGTGACACGGATTGAAGGAAGACGCTTCATCGACTCTCATATCTCAGCATCATTTAGAGGAGCAGTAAAACACGAGATAACAGGCGAAAAGACGGCAAATGAGCCCAACAGAGACCGCGACGAGCCATCCGAGCACCGCGGATATGGATAACACAGAACAGCAGAGTGCAACTACCAGCAATGCTCTGCAGAGGGTGCAATGATCTGCAGGAGTCACGAGGAGGTGGAGGGGACAGAGCGATGTTCTGCAGAGGGCTATGGCGATCAGGGGTGTAATAATCTGCAGAATACATCACTATCAGGAGGTGGAGGTAGCAGAGCGATGTTCTGCAGAGGTCTATAGAGGTCAGTGGTGCAATGATCTGCAGGATATAACAGGATGAGCCGCGTTGTCCACAGCCGGCGGTTTTATTGTCCTCTGTGGATGTGATTTGTCCGGATCTCCAAGGCGCGCTCGTATTTCGCGGTGACGTGTAGGCGATGACCTCAGTGCTTTGGCGCCTGATCTTGGGGCCGCGGGGAGCTCCTGCACATATGTCAGGTGGCCGCAGAACGTGACGGCACGCGGGATTGCGGTTTCCAGCCGCGTTCTTCCACGGGCCGCAGTCCAAGAACGCATATGGTGATCTGTGTTTAGAGCGCAGGACACGGCTGCCGACTGCGGGGAAACTAGGTCCATCGGAGCACACGGCAGGCACATGAGCAGAGCGATAATCTGCAGGTCTGTGGAGGGGTCGGAGGTGTAATAATCTGCAGGATATATCACTATCTGGCAGGGAGGTAGAGAGGACAGAGCGATGTTCTGCAGATCGCTAGAGAGGTCGGTGGTGTAATAATCTGCAGGATATATCACTATGTGGCAGGAGGGAGCGATGTGCTGCAGATCTCTAGAGGTCAGTGGGGTAATAACCTGCAGATACACCATCCATCAGTGCTGTCCGTGTTGCGGTCGGACGCGTCGCCTGTACTGCGAGGAATCCTCGTGCCGATCTTGTCACTGGCTGCAGAGAGCGAGGGGTTAACGAGTCCCAGGGATCATCTGCTGTAGCGGAGGAGCCGCCGCGGGGTGCGATGTAACGGATCCCGCGCTCACATCCACTTATATCCTCGCGCTGACAGTCTACGTGCGGCGGTGACGGATAGAGACGCGCCCGATAGCGATTGATCACCGAGTCATTTAGCAGAGATTAGTCTGTGCGATCAATAAACTGTTATTAAAGGGACGGCGCGGGATTATCGGCGGCGATTAGGAATTCAGCCGTCGGCGGCGCTCGGCCTCGTTCATAAAAATCAATGTTCCGTTTTGTCTCTCAAATCATCATCAGTAACGGTCATGTGACGGCGCCTTCGTCCGCCGCGACGGTTCATCAATTCAGGCTGCAAAAACGCTTATCTTTAATTAAGAAAGTGGGGATTGCGCCAAGCGGCGACTCGCATGAACGGTGGTTTTTAGTATTGGCGCCATATTTAGCTGCTTCCCCACTAGTTGGCACCGCCGACTCCAAAAGATCCTTTGCAGGATTAGAGAAACATAGCAGAAACAGCGCTACTCTTGGCCACAGGTGGTGTGCGGTATTACATCTCCCCCTCACTCACTGCAATGGAGCGGATCTGCAGTACCAGACATAACCAGGTGGGGCGCTGTTTCTTGAAGGAAGTCGCCATGTTTCTCTAATCCTAAACAGCCCCTATAAAATATGTCCTCATCAGGCGGAGCTTCGCCATGAGCCGCCATAAATGACAGCGGATTCCGGTGTGCGGTTCATCTGCTCGTTGAGAAGAGGAGGATTCTGCGGCATAAACTCTGATAAAATTGGCGCCGCAGATTTAATTTCTGCAGAGATTTCGTGCGGACGGGATTTTCCACTTTGCTGCGGCTGTAAATGCCGCAGATCCACGTGGTGTGAACCGTAAGGGCGCAGAATTAGTCCACGCGGACGTGCATCATCCTGCCCACCGCCATTTACCGTGACGCGTCTCGCAGCCTGATGACATCATAACTAATGGAGGCCGATGCCGTCACGTTGCAAGTTACGGTGACATCAAGTCAAACAAGTTAGTTTTCCCAATAATAGGGTCTTCGCGACGCGACCGCACTGACCCCCAGTAGTTGGTGATATCGTAGGGCCGTACCGCCATCGTTAGCCGCGCGGCTCGTGACGCTGTGGAGTCTTAGCGTTACCGTAAAATAGTCGCACAATGCCAATGCAACATTGGGCTGCAGACAAATTGCGCAGTTGTTTTAACTGGCTGTGGCTGGTCACATGACTTCTCTCGTATCCACGGCCACACCCCTCTGCTGGACGTCCGCGCCGCCATCCGCTCCTGATATATGGGGGCGCACAGTGCGATATTGGTCCGCGCACATTGTAGTGCTAATTACCATTGTGATACAGTTTGTTACAATGTATCCATCTGGAGCCACAGAGGATTGTCTAGTCTGGATACATTGTAACAAACCCTCAGCTGTGACGCCAGGTCACATGATTGGGCAGTGCAGATGTGCATTTGTACTAACGGGTCCCTGCGCCGACCCCCCACTAGGATGGTAGCAGCGACGGCTCTTTTCATATACTGGCAGGGCTCATCCACACGGGCGTATCACGCGTGAAATACAGAGTTATTGATCCCCACTGATTGGCATAGGAGCATACAAGCGCATGAAAAGAAAAAGTATTGGGGACCGCAATAGCCCACTGAAGTCAATGGGACCACGCGGTCACACAGCGAATACGGGTGACACGCTGACATAAAATCAATGCGAGCTGCTTGCATTTTTTTTAGCGCACATAAATGTGCAGCGATTCCGCACACACGGTAAAAAAATGCAAGAAGACGCAAAATGCACATTGGATGCGCAGAACTACTACTGCGGCTGCTGAAGCAAAACCGGACCTTCATCGCACCGCGCTGTTATCCGCCCCGTCCGCTGTGAAGCGTCCTCTATATGGCGTCCACATCGTGTGGTCACTTCCACCATCGTTTCTTCGCACCTTTGGGGCGATGGAAAGAAAGCTTCTGTCACTGGACCTTAATGGCGACCACTAGGGGCGCTGGTCAGTGGGAGGGATTAGTCACATCGCACGGAGCGGCGTTCCAGGTCATTGGCTCAGTTCATTTCCTGGCGGGCATCCATTATCCGCGGCGGCCTCATCTCCTCCATGTTTCTTGCGCAGCCGTATTCTCTGCCTTTATTTTCATAGAGATGAGTCTCACAGATTTTGGGGCGCTGACCCCAGATACGGGCGGCGCTCCGGCGTCCATGAGGTTGAAGTGAAAGGTGTTTATTGCGATGGAGAAGACGTTACAATGTATCAGTCCAGACGACTCTCTCCTATGCTGATAGTTGTTTCAATGTATCAATGACGGTGTTTATATCTCAGACTGATACATTGTAGCAAACCTTCAGCTGAGGTTCGGCTCACACAACAGAATTGTGAATGGCGTCAATGAAGGCAGATTGATTTCCATAGCTCCACTTGTGTATATGACACACAGCATGTTCTATGTTCCCACGTATCGAGCGCGTACGGCCCTACTGTGCGTTCGGAACGCACTGCATGCGCAATTACATGTTACACAGGTTGCTAGGAGACATGAGAACAAAGTAAAAAAAAGAAGCCAGTGCGTGACAGCGGGCATAAAATACGCCGTACATACGCCGGCATACACCAGCAAAAACGCGACAATACGCGGGATACGCATTTCCCTACACAAGAGAAATGCTGCCATTTTTTTTTAACACAGCGTTTTACAATGCAGTCATGTGAGCCGCCTTACAGTAATCCAGAGCTGCACTCACAATGCTGCAGGCTTCAGAGCTGAAATCTCCCAGCATTCACTGGAGCAAAAGCTATGTGCCCTCCTGAGTTATAGACCCAAGCTGTTAGTGGGTGGGGGACCACAAGCTTGCTGACTGTTTCCTGTAACATTGATATCAGTATTCGTACAGAAACAAGGAATTCTGGGTCAGGGATCAGAATCAACATCTCCTCAAGTTGTCAGGCCCTTCCCCCACACAGCGGGGAATAGGATGGAGATACATTGGATGGAACGTCATCCTCCGCACTCAGACAAGGTTTAAAGGGAAACTGACTCTGGACACTGAATAATGTCATATACTGTACAGTTGCAGAAAAACTAAGTGAACCCTTTGGAATTCCCTGGATTCCCGCAGTGACTACTAATGCAATGGGTCTTGAGGGGCATTTACACACAAAGATGATCCTTCAAAAGATGACTTCTGAGCAATCATTTTACATAAACTACTACTTGTTACTGATCCCTATTAGTACCAATTAGTAGCGTGTGAGCTGCGGAAAGCTGTATTCAGGGAACAGACCACCCGCTGTTCTCTGAATGCATTCCATTTGTTCTGCCACAGGGCTGACAGCTGAGACAATGTAATCAGCGCTCCCCGGGTAGAACACAGCGTGCGGTCCGTCTTATCAGCTGAACAATGGATTTCAAGTCGAAATGAAATTCATCGTTCGGCAGAAAAGTGAGAGATGGGCACATTTACACGCAACCATTACCGCTCACAAGATGGCTTTTGAGCGAATTTTGAGTGATAATCGTTGTGTCTAAATGAGCCTTTAGATAAAATTGTATCTAAGTCACAACTACAGTAAAACCTCGGCTAACGTTGGTAATCCGTCCGGAAGAAATCAGCTTTACCTAAAACCACTGCTGCTCGAGGTAAGTATTTCCATTGGAATCAATGTAAACACAGTTAATTTGTTCTAGATATTCCAAAAAACACCAAATCGCATCTAATGGAGAATAAATCTGGTCTTTAATACCAAAAACAATAACAATAATTCATACCGTACATTGGAGTGAAGTTGTACCGTACTAGTGCATTACCCCTCGCCGATGATGGAGAAGGGTGGGTTGGATTGGCAGCAGGAGACGCCGAGCAGGAGATCACATGGGTTCAGCAGCGAGGTCACGTGGGCGGGCACACACCGGTGTTATTAGAGGCAGCCAACGTTACTAGAGACATTTTTGGCTAAAAAAAAATGGCCTTACTCGAAATTGGCCTTAGTAGATGTCAATGCTAGTAAAGGGTTTACTATACAGACAAACACAATGTAACTAATAACAGATAGCTGTACCGCTTATCACCCACAGTGCAGGTGGAAAAAGTAAGTGAACCTCTGTGGTTATGACTTCTACAAGAGCCATTGGCAGAATGGGCTTCCATTAAGTAGATGGGATTGGCAGTGTGGGTTTCACAGGGTCTTGGCCCACTGAACAAAAGCACACAAAGCCTGGTTACTGACATATCTGTTCTTCTCAGAGATTGGTCAGTGTGAGCCATGCCTTGAGGTAAGCAACTTTCAGAAAAAGTGTTATAGAGACATATGAAGCTGGGAAAGACTACAAAAGCTGAAGACCTGGGTACCCATCAATCCATGGTTATTAACTACAGATGGAGAACATTCAGGACAGTTCTGCTCTCCCCAGAAGCATCCTGTTATATCACTCAAAGAGCAGAACGATCAATTCTGAAAGAGGGGAGAAAGAACCTGAGAGGACAGCAGAGGACCTACAGAAGGGTCTATTAGAGAGACACTGACCAAAAATGGGGATCATGGAAGGACACCATGAAGGAAGCAGCTGCTGGCCAAAATTGTGTGCGGTCTCAAGTTTCCCCATGATCACTTGGACGTACAACAATGCTTCTGGAAGCGTTCTATGGAAGGATGAGACAAAAGTGGAGGGTTTACCATGGTTGTGGCTATGGTGGCAAGAGCATTATGGCTTGGGGCTGTGGTGGAGGGGGTGTCATAGTTTGGTGGTTATGGTGGAGGTGTCATGGTGGAGGGAGTATCGTAGTATGGGATATGGTAGAGGAAGCATCATAGTTCTGGACTATGGTAGAGAGGACATAATTGTTTGGGGGTATGACGGAGAAGGACATCATGATCTGGGGCTATGGTGAAGGGGATATCCTGGTTTGGGGATATGGGGGAGAGTACATCGTGGTTTGGCAGTCATGTTGGAGAGGACATCATAGTTTGGGGCTATGGTGTAGGAGTGTGATAGTTGGGGGCTATGGTGTAGAAGACATTGTGGTTTGAGGCTATAGTGGATGGGGCATCATGGTTTAGGGGATATGGAAGAGGGGCTTAATGCTTTGAGGTTATGATGGAAGATGCATCAAGGTTTGAGGTTATGGTGGAGGGGCATCATGGTTTGGAACTATGGTGTAGGAGCATCATGGTTTGGGACTATGGTAGAAGACACATCATGGTGTGGGGCTATGATGGAGAGTCATTATGGTTTGGGGCCGCTTTGCTTCTTGGACACCTTGTGATCATTGAGGGAATAAAGAATTCTAAGGTGGAAAAGAACATCTCACAGGAAATGGAAGGGCTGCCCAGGATTTCAGGATGAAGAGATGTTAAATGATGTAACAAGATGACCCAAAGCACACAAGTAGTCGACTTAGAAATAATGAAATAATGATGAGGAAGATTTCTGTTCTGGAATGGCCCAGTCCTAACTTTAACCCTATGGAGATGTTGTGGTATGAACTGAGGAGGGCTGTGCACTCAAGGCATTACAGAAATACTGATGAACTGAAACACATTTGCAGGGAGAAAGTGCCCAAAATTCCTTCTCAATGTTGTGCAAATGTTATTTACAGCTACAGGAGAAGTTTGTTGAAGGCAGTTTCTGAGGTACTGATGCCTCTTGTCTCCACCAGCAGAATAGGTGGAGACAAACTGTATGTTCACATCTACGCCCACAACTTGGGATTGGCTGGGCACCAGAATAGGTAGAGGCAAAGTGCACGCCCCCAACTTCGGATTGGCTGGCCCGTAGCACCCACTACCCTTACCACTGCAAACATACCGTGGGGTGAAAAAGCACTGCCGGATGGTTCACGGCGGCAGTGATCGGAGCGGTGAACATCAGCAGCTGCCGTCAGTCTTGGGCAGAGCCGCCCAGCACAACACTACAGTGGGGGTTCAAGAACAG